>NW_027256895.1:10992050-11140268 GCF_029215685.1 Pituophis catenifer annectens
CCACAAGCCCCGGTCAGTATTTCAGTCATAATTCCTGGGAAAGAAGGAACTGGATTCATTTTCTTCATTTTGCAAGGAAGTACTGTAGGAAGTTAGCACCAACCCCTTTCCAATGAAAATGATCTATTTTAGGAAATATTAAAAAGGCAGAATATTTCCCCTAAAAGTGAGTCAAAAACTCATTCCCCCCCCCCCCTTTGTTAATGGGTCATTAAGGTCTGGGCCAGTCTCAGGCAGAGCCATAGTAGGAATTGCCCAAAGCCCTTTGATTACATCATCACCCAGCAAGTTTCAACCAAGCTTGGGACTCAACAACACGACCTATAAAGTTACCCCTGCATGACCCCATGGGAGTCTGACAACCAATCAGAATACCAGCTCAAATTCAAAAGCCCAAAAAGGGTATAAAACTCAGGCACTCTCAGCATCTCTTCCCTTTTTTTCTCTTCACCCAAGATCTTCAAGGCATGTGATCCTGTCCACCATTAAAACCATATTTCCATGCAGTCTCCATGTTTCCGGTATCTTTTCCCCCACTTGGAAGTGAATCCAGAAGGCTCTTTCTTCCAACAGTAGATAAATAGCCATGATTACACATACTGTAGTCTTTGGGCAAGCTGCCTCTCGGTTAATATTAATCTATTACCAAATAGATTAGTGTCTTACTTAACTGAGACAAGCAGTAAAAGTACAGAATTCAGATGTGCTCAGAACTTGTCCTTTGGCCTATATTTCTCTGCATCTGGAGAACTCTTTATGGCTACTTTGTGATAAATGTTTTAAGAAAAAATTGCATACTCCGAAACAACACTATCATTTCACAGATTCCAAGGGTCAGTTTTGGCACTGAAAATAAGATCTATGCACAAGATCTATCCCCAAAAGGGGATGAGGATTAAGATGCAGGAATGATTTTGAAAGGGAAAATGGTTTTTTTTAAAAAAAAAAAACCCTTTATTAACAACACACTTTTATAAATAATACATAATTTATGTAATAATGGCATCGGACCGGGGTATCTACGAGACCGCCTTCTGCTACCAATAGCCTCTCACCGACCAGTACGCTCCCATAGAGAGGGGCTCCTCAGGGTGCCGTCGGCCAAACAGTGTCGACTGGCGGCCCCCAGGGGGAGAGCCTTCTCTGTGGGGGCACCTACCATCTGGAACGAGCTCCCCCCAGAGATACGGAAGATCCCGGACCTGCGCACGTTTCGCCGTGCTCTCAAAACTTTTCTATTTCAGCAAGCTGGCCTGGCCTAACTCCCCTCTTTTAAATTCTTAAATTTTAAATTTTTGAATTCGTGATTTTATAAATTGGGTGTTTTAATCTGTGTTTCGGCCGAAATATTTAATAATTTTAAGGGATTTTTAATATTTGTATTGTCTGTATTTTATCTTGGCTGTTCACCGCCCTGAGTCCTTCGGGAGTAGGGCGGTATAGAAATTTGATTAATAAATAAATAAATAAATAAATAAATAATTTGCCGTATTGATTTTGCAGGTGACAAGATACCTAGCTTGATTTTCTCTTATTTAATACAAAAAACAAAAAATTACATAGATACCTATAATCTAAGAAAATTAACTGCTGGGCAGACAGATCATAATTGATTTTGCCAGTATAAGATTTCTGCTAATTAAGTCAGATTTGACAGTATTTTTTCTGTAAAAGAAAAATCTTGGCAGTCAAATAACTGCCCATTTGTTTTTAAATCTTCTCTTCCAATGCCTCAGTTGTTATTGATACTTTTTAGCACTTAGATGTGGCTGGAAAAATCTGGATTATCAATAGATTGAAGAAAAGGTTTTCTGGATCTCTTTTCCGCCATCTACTGATCATCCAGATATTTTGGAGATCAGATCTCGTAGTCATTTTATTTGCTTCAGACCAGAGGTGAAATTCAAAAATTTTCCCTACTGGTTCTGTGGACGTGGCTTGGTGGGCATGGCAGGGAAAGGATACTGCAAAATCTCCATTCCTACCCCACTCTGGGGCATGCCACAGGTGGTATTTGCCGGTTCTCTGAACTACTCAAAATTTCTGCTACCGGTTCTCCAGAACCTGTCAGAACCTGCTGAATTTCACCCCTGATTCAGACCAATTGTAACAGAGAAGATGGATGGTCCTAGTGACTAAATGTAAATTGGTTGGGTTCTTTGATCAACAGGATTTTTGCATATTGTCTTTTGCACTACGATACTTGCTTGTTTTTTATTTAACCTCCCATACACTATCCTGAAGTTTTCAATGATTCAAAGTAGTTTCTCTTTCTATATCCATATTGAATACTTTTACTGCTTCAGTCCTACAGGAAATTACAGATTACAGTACTTTTTGGAGTATAAGACACACTTTCCCCCCCTAAAAGAGGATGGAAATGTTGGTACGTCTTATACATCGAATACAGCCATTGTTGGCCTCCTGAAACTGTCCCGTGCATCCTGTTTTTGCCAAAAATGGACCCATTTATGCCAAAAACAGACCCCTTTTTGCAAAAAACAGGCCCATTTTTCACAAAAATGGAGCCTGCAGATGATTTGGGAGGCCTGCAGAGTGTTCCTGGGGGGTGGGGAGTGCAAAAATGCAATGTGTAGGGGGATTTGGGAGGCCAAAAATGGGCCATTTTTCAGGAAAACAGGGGCATTTTTGCCCTCCCCAGCCCCCAGGAACACTCTGCAGACCTCCCAAAACCTCTGCAGGCCCTGTTTTTGGGCGCATTTTTTTAGCAACCTGTTCTCTGCCTAGTTGCTGGGTGGGTGTGGCCATGGGGGTGTGGCATAGTCAGCTTCCTGCACTACGGCAGGGGAAGTGTTTTCACCCTCCCCAGGCTCTGGAGGTTTTGCTCAAGCCTCCGGGAGGGCGAAAACAGCCTCCCCCGAGCTCTGGAGGCCCCGTGGAGGCCGGAAACAGACCTCTTTCTGGACTTCTGGTACTTTCAGTAGGCCTGATTTTTGCCCTCCCAGAGCCTCCACGTGGGCCCTGCACTTACTTGGCACCCAAAATGGGCCATGTGGAGAGTCCTGGGGGGAGGGGTGGGATGGGTGGGGTCAGCTAGTCCTTGCAACTACCAGTTCAGTGAACCAGATTAAAATTAACATCTGGTTCGCCTGACCCAGTCTAAACTGGCTGAATCCCACCCCTGCAGTATAAGGTAATCTGGATTTAATTTTTTTTTTAAATTTGATTTATATGTCGCCCTTCTCCGGAGAATCAGGGCGGCTTACAATGCGTTAAGCAATAGCCTTCATACTTTTGTATATATTTTTATACAAAGTCAGCTTATTGCCCCCCACAAACTGGGTCCTCATTTCACCTACCTTAGAAAGGATGGAAGGCTGAGTCAACCTTGAGCCTTGGAGAGATTCGAACCAGCAGTAATTGCAGACAGCTGTGTTAATAACAGGGTGCTTAGACCACTATACTATCAAGGCTCTTGTATTCTTGTATTGGATTAAGTTGTATATTGTAAAGGATTTCTATACCAAAGTAAATTTCTCTTGGTGGAAATGCCACGTTTACCTCAATAAAAGGTCCTTTCAGTTGAGTTCAATTCCTGGTAGCTTTGCGGCCGTATCTACAGTATATAGTTCTTTTGGCAATAATACAGAAGTGATTTTACATTGTTGCCCTTTATGCTTCTTTGACAGCTAGATTATCCTTTAACCCTGAGATTTCCTGGTGATCCCCTTTCCAAGTATTAACCAGTTTCAACCCTGCTTAGTCGCTGAGCTCAGTCAAGGCCATCGTAGTGCTGCTCCCTAACTGGGTTTGCCTCAAGGCCACATTGCAAATGGCTTCCCTCCTGGAATTGTTCTCTGACAGCTGAAAGCGATGAAGTAAGGTTGTTGACCGCAAAAGTACAACTCATTGTGACCCATAAAGAAAGTCAGAGCTCGTTGGAGTAATATAATATTCAGCAGGTGACTTGATTATTTTATGAGAGCAATGTTGCCAAGGGTTTATTTAGTTTGCAAAGCAATTCCACAGTTTATTGGGAAAGAAAAGAGTTTAAAGCGAGGCCTGCACTAGAGTTCAACTCCCTGCTTATCCTCGAGTTTATTGTCTGATAATGGGTAAATTACGTTTATCCTGAGTCATTCCTTATAACACGATCTAAAGTATCATTACGGTTTTCAAGATGAAGAATTTGAAGCGGCTCTACAGGCGGCGGGGCTGGCGGAGCTTCAAAGAGCGCCGCCGTCGCCGAAGACAAGGAAACCGGAAGAAATTAGAAATGATATCCTGCAAAAATCTTTTCATACTTCTGTACAAGTGGGGGGTTCACGACTTGAAATTTTTAAAGAATTACCTCCTAAAATGCTGAAAGCCAGAAAAGAATTTGGTTTTCTTGTTAAGGAATTGAAAAATTTACAGATACCCTTCCGGTGGGACGCACCAGCTGGGATAATTTTTAGATATAAGGGAGAAGGATATCGGTTGAATACCGTGGAGAAGGCACAACACTTTTACAGTACTATTCTTAAGGAAAGAACACCATCTCCATGTACATCTACAGTTTTGGAGATTAAGGAGAGTGAAGAGAGGCAATTGAAAGAACAGTCTAAGCAGGAATTAGAAATAGTGCAAGGTGCAGAAGGAGGTTTTCTGAGTGAGCCCTTGCTGGATTCTTCTCCAATTTTGGATTTGATTCAGTTGGCTGAAGTTAAAGATCAACGTATAACTAGAGCTCAATCCAAGCTACTTAAACAAAAGCAACAACAACAACAGGAAAGACAAGACAAGAAGGCAGTTAAGAGTACCGTACAAGAGAGTGGCGCTATGGGAGGAGCGAGATCGAAGCTTTCGGATGAACTTCAAATATTTTGCTCTGCGCTCCAGAAAGAGGCTGATGACCTTTAAGTGTTTATCTTGGAATGTCAATGGGTTGAATTCAGCACAGAAAAGGAAGAAATTATTTACATATTTGAAACAATTTAATAATGATATAATATGTTTACAAGAAACGCATATCACAACTCAAGATCAAAAATATTTGATAAATTCAAAACTAGGAGCATATTTTATATCTTCAACTTCGCAGAAAAAGAATGGTGTGGTTATTTATGTAAATAAAAAATTAACAGCGAAAGTTATAGAAGCAGATCAAGATGGTAGGTTTGTAGCAATTGAACTGCTTACAGCAAATGGCCAAATTCTTCTGATTGGAATTTATGCTCCCAACCAACAACAGGACTATTTTTATAAGATGTTACATACTAAAATATTGCAATGGGACTACAGATCTATTTTAATTATGGGAGATTGGAATGGAGTAATTGATTCTAAACTAGATAAAAAGAGCTTGGCAAAGTCTAGAATTAGACTACCACAGACTTTTTTTGATATGAAAGAAGATATGGAACTAAAAGATGTTTGGAGAATACATAATTTAAATGAATTGGATTACACTTTTTTCTCTGATAGACATAGATCCTTTTCTAGGATTGATTTTATCCTGTTGTCAAATGATCTACTTGTTAAGACAAAAAGAACAAAGATTTTTCCAAGAACTTTGACTGACCATAGCCCTGTATGGATAGAAATTGAGATGGACAAGGTTGAGAGACGCTCTTGGAGATTAAATGAGAACTTGTTTAGATATGAAAAAAATATAATAGAACTTAAAAAGCATTTGAAAGAATTTTTTGAAATAAATTTGAATAAAGGCACTCCAATTGAAATTGTTTGGGACGCAAGTAAAGCTTATATGAGAGGGGTACTTATTTATATGAACTCTAAACATAGACTGTTCCGACAAAAGAAAAGATTTGAGTTGGAAATGGAAATAAAGAATAAAGAACAGCTACTTATTAAAAACCCAACAGATGAAAGAATTCGAAGTGCTATAAAACTTTTGAAAGACCAATTTCAAATGCTTATGGCGGAACAAGTTGCAACAAGTCTACAATATGCGAAGCATAATACATTTTGCAACGCTAACAAACCGGGCAGATGGTTGGCTTACACATTGAGGAAAAAACAAAGTATACGGACTATCGATAGTATTGATATTGGAGGGAAAGAAATCTTTCAACAAAAATTAATTAAAGAAGCTTTTGTGGACTATTATACTAAACTATATGCTAAAGAAGAGGTGCAGAATGGACTTATGGAAAAATATTTAAATGATAAGAGAGTTACAAAAATTACTGATCAACAAAAGGAAAGAATGAATTATCCTATAACAGAGGAGGAGATAACAGCAGCAATTAAACAGTTAAAAACAGCCAAAGTCCCTGGCACGGATGGTTTGACTGCAGTGTATTACAAAACTTTGCAAGCTGAAATGGTGGAACAACTTAGAGACTTATTTTGTAATATTCAACAAGGGGGTAAAATACCCCCATCTTGGACAACTGCTTATATATCTTTGATACCAAAAGAACAAGTTGGTCCTAAAAAACCAGAGAATTATAGACCAATATCTCTTTTGAACACAGACTATAAAATTTATGCGAAGGTGTTAGCCAACAGGTTGATGCCAGTAATCCAAAAGGTGATTCATGAGGACCAAGCGGGATTTATTGAAGGCAGACATATGAAGGACAATGTAAGGCAAGTAATAGATTTATTGGAATATCTTGATAAGAATAAACAGATTCCTGCAGTGCTGGCTTTTTTGGATGCAGAGAAGGCCTTTGATAGAGTGGATTGGAATTTTCTACTAAAGACTTTAAAAAAGATGGACTTTGGGGACCAATTTATACAGGCGATCTCAGCGATTTATCAAGAGCAAAAGGCACAGATTATTATTAATGGAAGTTTGACGACAGAGTTTAAAATTGAAAAAGGAACAAGACAGGGATGTCCGTTGTCCCCACTTTTATTTATTTTAACATTGGAAGTCTTGCTAAACACAATACGGGACTCTAAAATTTTGAAAGGTATAATGATAAGGCAAGAGGATTACAGAATAAAGGCATTTGCAGATGATCTGGTTGTTACCCTATCACAACCAATGGAATCAATAATCTTGATGAACGACATTATACAAGATTATGGTAGAGTTTCAGGCTTTAGACTGAATTCAAAAAAGACTAAACTGATAGTAAAAAATATGACACAAGATCGTAAATATGAGCTTGAAAGGAGGGCAGGTTTTGAAATTGTACCTAAGGTAAAATATCTTGGAGTTCAGGTTGCAGAATCAAACATGAAATTGTTTCAAAATAATTATGAGGTGTTGTGGCGAGAGGTTCAGAAAGACATGGAGACTTGGAAAAAGCTGCAACTGTCTTTACTTGGAAGAATAGCAGCAGTTAAGATGAACATTTTGCCAAAATTTCTGTTTTTGTTTCAAATGATTCCGGTGTTTAAAAGTGATAAACAACTGAAAGTTTGGCAGTCTGGTGTGAATAAGTTTGTCTGGAACGAAAAGAAGCCGAGAGTGAAATTGAAAATTATGCAAGATGTTCCAGAAAGAGGAGGCCTTAAACTCCCAAACCTACAGTTATATTATGATGCAGCAGCTCTAACTTTAACAAGTGATTGGTTTGGAAGTAAAAAGACTGGAATACTGAATGCAGAAAGTTTTGATCTTGAATTTGGATGGCATGCTTATTTATTTTATGACGACAAAGCAGATAAAGTATTTAAAAGTCATATACTTAGAGAATCTTTGATGAGAGTTTGGAAGAAGCACCGACTCAAATGGGATTACAAAATACCGTTATGGCTGGATCTTGGTCATACTATGTGGAATACAAGTATAATGTCACTCGGGGGGTTTTTATATAAAGAGGTTCTTTTTACAGATGCGGGCAGATGGCAGCTGAAGACATTACAGACACTGTTGGATGAAGGAATTAATTTAACTTGGCTACAATATAATCAACTACAATTGAGATGGAAAGAGGACCAAAAAACTGGTATTATGTTGCATGAGGAAGAATTGGTTAGACATATAAGAGAGAAAGGTCCAATGCATATTAAAAGGCTTTATAATGTTTTGCTAGAAAGGGATTCAGAAACTGAATTAGTTAAAGATTGTATGATTAAGTGGGCACAAAATTTTGAAGAACCAGTGATGTTGGAAACATGGGAAAAAATTTGGGTTCAGAATGTTAAATTTACACAGTCGCAGAACCTGAGGGAAAATTTTTATAAAATGTTTTATAGATGGCATTTAGATCCCAAAAAGTTGTCATGTATGTACCCTAATGTTCAGCCAAAATGTTGGAGATGCGAATGTTTGGATGCTACGTATTATCATGTTTGGTGGACCTGTAGGAAAGTTAAGGCTTTTTGGATAAAAATTTGGTGGGTCATGCAGAATGTTTTGAAGAAAAAAATTCAATTTTCTCCACAATTGTTTTTATTGGGTATAGTTAAGGGTTTTACACGGGGTGAAATAAAACTAATATTGTATATGATAACAGCAGCAAGATTGCTGATAGGTAAATATTGGAAGAATGAAGCTTTGCCTACTATCGAGGAATGGACTTTGAAGATGGCTAGTTTTGCAGAGATGGCGAAGATTTCAGCGTATTTAAAAGATGGTTCACAAGAGACTTATGAATGGGAATGGAAAAGGTGGATAGAATATGTTCAGAACAAATACCAAACTAGAAAGTATCAAATAGCTTTTATTTGAAAATAATGTATTAGAAATATTTTAATGTAAAGAGATAAAGAGGAAAAATTATATAGGGGGAGGGATGGGTTCAGGTTTATATATTAGTGTTATTAGTTATGAGTATGTAATAGGGAAGTCTGGGGGGGGGAGGGTTAGGGAGGGTTAGGGAGGATGGGAAGTTTGGGGAGGGAGGTGGGGGGATGAAAAAAGGGGTGAAAATGTAATTGTAAAACTTTTGCAATAAAAAAAAAAAAAAGAATTTGAAAGGTTCTCAGAAGACTTACCTCCCCACCCCCACGTCATTTCCCTTTTCAAGTACTGTTAGTTTCTGATGTATGCCTGACATGGATATAGGATAGTGCGGGTTTAACAACCGGTTCGGTGATCACGCGCTGTGACACACATGCACAATTTTACAAATACTAACCTTCTGTGTTACCACTTGGGAGTAACACAGCTGAGCTGCGGCAATCTGCTTTTCTGCGCCAATCATCTGAGAAGATTAAGGTAAGTAAAATGCACGGGGGGTGGGCCGACCTGATCGTCGGAATGAACTGGTTCGCTCCCAGCTGATCGTCAGAACTACCAGTTCGCCCGAACCAGTCTGTACCAGTAGAAGCCCACCCCTGGATATGGCTGTTCCATTGTAACTATGATCACAGCTATAATCTACTGTTTGCTCATCTCTGTCTATAGGATGACCGTCCCCTGTACAATAGTTTCAGAAAAAGAAAAAGCAGGAATTAAACTATTTAATAATTAAACTAAAATAATTAAAATACTGATTTGCCAAATTGATTTCATCATCAAATATCCTGTTCACATAATTGCTGTTGGAGCTATGAATACGATTTTCTCAGGATAATAAAATTATATCTATATGTCTATTATTTCCATTGAACTCTGAACAGAAAGAATAGATTTTGCACTGTCAACATTTTAGAGAAATTGACTTCAATACCTGACAGTTCTACATTTCTTAATTTATAGCACAAACTCCAACATGGAAATATCCTTTTAGGAGGTCTGGGAGAATTTCTCCCTTCACTTCTAGAAAGCATCAGAGTATCTCATAATAATAATAATAACTTTATTGTCATTGTACGTGTATACACAGTATATCCATACAATGAAATTTACTTAACACCCAAAGACCAGGTCAAATACACATAACAATCCCCAAACACACTCCCACCCACCACAATTCCCCACCCCAAACCATCCAAACATCCACACAACAGACCAAGTAATACTGTCCAACAGCTCACTGATGGTGGCCCTTTAGTTCATTGTTGAATGCAATTATAGCCCTGGGATAAAAACGATTCAGAAAATGTGTGGTCCGAGTTTTAATTGTTCTGTATGTTCTGCCAGAAGGCAACAGTCCAAAAAGATTGTAAGCAGGATGGGAAGAGTCTCTGAGAATGTTATTCAACTTTCTCAAACAGCAAGATTCGAAGATGTCATCCAGGGCTGGTAGCTGGAGTCTGATGATATTCTGGACAATTTTAATGATTCTCTGTAGAGCCTTTTTGTCTGCTACAGAGCTGTTTCCATACCATGCAAGAATGCGGTATGTCAGGACACTCTCAATGGTGATACTATAGTAGGAGAGAAGTGGATGCTGAGATAGATTTATCTTCCTGAGCATAGGCTTAAGCTGCCTATATCACTGGTGGGATTCAGCTGGTTCTATCCTGTTTGGGCGAACCGGTAGTGGTGACTGTGGTAGGATGCGCCTACCTGTTCTGATGTAATGCCGTCCTATTTAGCCACGTTTTAGAGGCCGTGCACATGTGCAGAAGGCCCGCACGCGAGCAAAGAGCATACATGAAAGGCTGAGCACGCATGGACACACACACGCTCACATTTGCAAACTGGTAGGGAAGGTAAGGGACACAGTGGCTCAGTGGCTAAGACACTGAGCTTGTCGATCAAAAGGTCAGCAGTTCAGCAGTTCGAATCCCTAGTGCTGCGTAACAGGGTGAGCTCCCATTACTTGTCCCAGCTTCTGCCAACCTAGCAGTTCGAAAGCATGTAAAAAATGCAAGTAGAAAAATAGGGACCACCTTTGGTGGGAAGGTAACAGCACTCTGTGCACCTTTGGCATTTAGTCATGCTGGCCACATGATCACGGAGACGTCTTCGGACAGTGCTGACTCTCCGGCTTTGAAACGGAGATGAGCATCACCCCCATAGAGTCGGAAACGACTAGCACATATGTGCTAGGGGAACCTTTACCTTTAGGGAAGGTAAGTGCATTCCACCTCTGGCCTATATGAGATACTTCTAACTAGGAATGCTCCAGAGTTTTATTCAGTTTGAACTCTATATTGAATTAGAATCAGATTTCATCTGAGTTATACTTCTCAGATGAATGAGCAGAAAAGCATGAAAACACACTACATGTTTCTCTGGTTGTTGCAATATAGTTCTCACTTTTAAAAAATCTAAAATATTTGTGGAAGTGGAAACTGTTTTGATTGTGTTTGTCAAAGTGAAGATTACAATATCTTTTTTTTTCCCCTCCTCGGGGTGGGATACAAAAAGTGTGATGAGCATCCTCCCATATTTTTTTTTACCCATTCAATTAGAGGCTTATGAGGCCGATTAAGCAGAGAAAAAGTGGCCCAATTCATCCAGTGAGACCAGCGGCCTGCAATTACTGCAGGGTTCGAATCTCGCCAAGGCTCAAGGTTGACTCAACCTTCCATCCTTTCTAAGGTAGGTTAAATGAGGACCCAGTTTGTGGGGGCAATAAGCTGACTTTGTATAAATATACAAAAGGATGAAGGCTATTGCTGAGCACATTGTAAGCCGCCCTGAGTCTTCGGAGAAGGGCAGCATATAAATCAAATTAAAAAAAAAAAAGAAAAAAGAATAAGCTTCACTCCAAAAGCAAATGTTTCTTGTGGTAAAAGAAAGTGGCAACATTTTATTATTTCCAGAAAAAATTCCCCAGCTGGTGGATTAAACAGATTACAGTAGTGGCCAAAATTGTGGAAACTTTTTGGGAAAGTGTATTTTTGAAGTTTGATGGCTAATAACACCACTTTGTTTGTTTATTTGTTTTTTTGGAGTTTCAAGTTAATTCTATTCCACTGCTGGAATAGCCCAGACCTTAACCCAATTGAAAATCTATGGAGCCGATTAAAGAAACTTGTTAGTCAGAAGCGACCCAGCAATAAAACCCAGTTCATAGAAGCCATCATTCAATCTTGGTTTCACATTATAACAGCTGCAGAACTAAAAGACTTGGCTCACTCCACGGGAAGACATTGTAAAGCCGTAATTCCTGCTAAAGGTTACCCAACTAAGTATTAAATGACATGGTGATACTTTTTGTATATCTCGTTTTCTCTATGGTGATCGTTTTTATATATCTCGTTTTTTCTATGGTGATCATTTTTGTATATCTCGTTTTTTCTACATGTTTCACTTTTCTTCTTTATACCGTAACTGCTATTCTAATAGCAAATCCTTCACAAAAGTTATTGCATAACATTCTTGTTTAAATTATCTTCCCATTGATATATAGTTTTATGGTACTACTCCCCAAAAAAGTGGTGTTATTAGCTAGTTTTAGAAAATGCACTTTTCCCAAAAGGTTTCCACAATTTTGGCCACTACTGTACAAATACATTAAGAAGAGTTAATATTCTGGCCATAGATCTTTCCTTCTTGAGCAAAATCAAAACATGAGTGGCTGCCATCGGAGGTCCTGCCACTTCTCAAGCTGTTCAGATAACACTGCTATGCTCCTCTTTGAACCTTCTTTCAGAGTTTTCTTTTCTTTTCTAAAATGGAGTTGTAGATCTCCTCCGTCATGGGTGTGTAGTTCTTCTCCAAGTGATCCAGGAAGAAGAGGGGATCACTGATGGTGGCAGGATTGAATCCATCTCTCACCAGCTGAGCTTTGCACTGCTTGAAAGTTCCTGTGATCTCCAGCTTTTCCTGCAGGAAGTATAAGGCAGCGGTGAAAACAAAGAGATGAGAATTTGTCCTTCGCGATTGCCCTGCCTCATTAACAAAGCTAGTGAATGGTGCTTCCGTTATTCTCCGAGTGTGAGACAAATTAAAGAAATTTGTTCGATGGATTCCCAACAAGTGTTATTCCCCCACAAGAAAATCCATCACACCACTTTCTTAATGGTGGGATTCAAAAAATTTAGCAACTGGCTCTCTGCCTGGTTACTGGGTGGGTGTGGCCATGGCGGGTGTGGCCTACTCATCCTCCTGCACCATGATGAAGGGGCTGTTTTTACCCTCCCCAGGCTCTGGAGGCTTTTCTTGAGCCTCCGGGAGGGTGATAATGGCCTCCCTTGGGCTTTGGAGGCCCCCTGGAGGCCAGAAATGGGCCCATTTCTGGACTTCCGGAACTTCCAGGAGGCCTGTTTTTAACCCTCCCCAGCTCCGGAGGCTTTCCTTGAAACCCTTAGCAATTTACAGAGTCAGCATATTGCCTCCAACAATTTGGGTCCTCATTTTACTCAAACTCAAATTGAGGGCAGCCGGCAGTCAGCAGATGTTGCCTGCAGTACGGCACTCTAACCACTGCACCACCACAGCTCATAAATCATCGATATACTTCTACTTTTTAATAAAATGAAAGCATTTTTAAAGCAAAGAAACTCTGTGCAGATTCAGTTGGTAACTTTCATTACTAGCAATCCTTAGTATAATTTATTCCAGTTATGGTTGTTATTCTTTTTTAAAAAAATAAAATCAAACCTTTATTTCCTTTCCACTCATATTATGATTGGCATCAGCACTTCTACTTCTATTATACTTTAAGATGCTGAGGTATGTGGTTTTGAGTTATTTTTTTTCTAATGGTAAGCAAGAGCATAAATCAACTGTTTCTCACCTGGATACGAATGAAGTGGGGTATGGCGTAGCTAGGGAGATAATCCTTGGTATGCATGAACAGTTTCTTTCCATCAAAGGGGCACCCATCCTTCAGCCGTATGGCTGCCATCCCAATCTTTCCTTCATGTCCTGGAACAAACCAGAATGGGATAATTGACAATAAGGCTATATGTTGTATACAAAAAAAATAATAATAAAATTGTTGGTTGCTACTGCTAGGCCTGGTGACCCTCATTCTATCTTCTGTCCCCATGAAGCTGACAATATCTCATGCTCAGATCATGACTGATGCTATGATTTAGCCTTATCCTGCTACTTCCCATATCACAAAATATCCATTTTTGTTATGTACCAAATTTTTCGGAGTATAAGACACACCTTAGTTTTTGGGGAGGAAAATAAGAAAAACAAAATTCTGCCTCTGCCTACCAGCATCCATCGGTATTCATCTGTCAGTGTGTGAGAGAGTTGAGGGCTGTTTGGAAACTGAAATAGTATTTGCTGTGTGAGCAACAAGGAAGGAGACAGCAAGGAGCCTGGGCATGGCTCTGAGTCTGTGCTGAGCTCTAAACTAGTCTGCTGTTCAAAACTGAAACTGAAACTGAAACTCCTCTCCTCTGCTTGTGTTTTTTTTTTTTGTATTTACTACCACGTTGGAAAACCTGCTTTTGCTATTGTATATTTACTTCATGTGTTGTATTATATATAAAGAGAAGTTATTGAATCCTGCTGAATCAGTTACTTGTGTGTGCAAATAGCAAACAGTCAGGTCAGCTTCAGCACATTATTGCAGCCTGATTTAGCACATTATTGCAGCCTGATTCAGCACAAGCAGCTGATTGGTGGGTGGATTGGCCTCCTGGAATATCCCCAATCAGCTGTTCCAGGCTTCAGGGATTGCCACAGACCGTTGCAGCCTCTATACCTCACGTTTTTGGCTACATTAGGTGTATAAGACACACCCAAATTTTCATCCTCTTTTTTTTTGGGGGGGGGAATGTGTCTTATACTTTGAAAAGTACAGTAACTAAAGAGTAGTTGCACATAATGTTGCAGGTCTACTTGCAGTGCAAGGTAAAACTTCAAGATGGCACTAACTGAAAGAAAATATGGGACTGCTTCTCTATTCTATCTAACTTAGATTTTTCTACCTTGGACTTGTATCAATCAATTTACAGATGTGAAATAACTGATAGACTACAGGTAATGAATAATCTAGCCAACTTGTCAGTGGGGGGAGCCTCCCGCAACCACCGCTACCAGTTCATCTGAACTGGATAGAACTGGCTGAATACCACCACTGGTGTGTAGAAGAGTGTATAGGTGTTTCAAACTCACCTGGCACTGGTACTCCATATACATTGACTTCCTCAATGATATCCAAAACTGCCAATGTCATCTCAACCTCAGTGGTGGCCACGTTCTCACCTTTCCAACTGCCAAAACAGGAGGGATTTATTTCTTTAACGGATCGGTAGAATGTATTAATAATGTATTATTTAGCATTTGGATATTCCTGTAGATGGCTTCACTCACAAGATTTATTTCTGAGTTTGTGACCAGGGGAACATGTTACTTAACTCTCTGAGGTAAACTCAAGGGGATGAGCCTGCTAGCAAGCATAGGGAGAAGTCCTAACAATAGAGGAAGTTATTTACTATGGTTACTCAGCCAGGAATGGGATTCAGAAATTTTAGCAACTGGTTCTCTGCCTGGTTGCTGGATGGGCAGTTTGCTCGAGCCTCTGGGAGGGCAAAAACAGCCTCTCTGGGCTCCAGAGGCCCTCCAGAGGCCGGGAACAGGCCTATTTTTGGACTTCCAGTACTTCCAATACCCCCTTTTTTGCCCTCCCCAGGCTCTGGAGGCTTTTGTTGAGCCTCAGGGAGGGCAAAAATGGCCTCCATGGGCTCTGGAGGCCCTCCGGAGGCCAGAAACAGGCCCGTTTCTGGACCTCTGGAACTTCCAGTAGGCCCATTTTTCGCCCTCCCAGAGCCTCCGCACAGACCCTGCAGTTACCTGGCATCTAAAAGTGTGGAGACTCCTGGGAGGGGTGGGGAGGCATGGGCAGGGTCAGCCAGTCCTTACAACTACTGGTTCGGCAAACAAGATTAAAACTAGCATCCGATTTGTCCGAACCGGTCCGAACCAGCTGAATCCCACCCCTGCACTCAAGCATAGTAAATAATGTTTGTGTGAATAAATGCCCATGACTGACAGAGCGTTAAAAGAAAATAACAGTGATAATTACTTTGTTAACCCATGTTAATGGAATAAACCATTGATTAATTATAATATAAGCATGGATTAGGTCACCATCACATAAAATCTAACAAAATATGTTATCCATTGGAAAAGGAATATATGCAGCTCAGGGTTGAAATGTTAGGTTTTAGTGCTCTCCGAGCTTGCTTGTTTCCTTGCAGACAATTATTACCAGACTTGGGACCATCATCAGTGTCCTGTATGGGTTGGTGCCATAGATAGGGGGTGGGTGGGTTGTTGTTCAGTTGTACGATTTATAGAGTATTTTTCAATCCTAGCAACTTTATGATGTATGCTGGTTGGGGAATTCTGGGAGTTGTTTCATACCCTCTAAATACAGCAGTATAGCGTATTGTTGTAGAATAGCAATAATTTGGTTCTTTAGAGTTCTTAGGGATGATTTTGTTTCTGCTTTGAAATTATTCAAAGCAGAGATGTGATTCATATTGGATATTTCATGAACCAAATAAAGGTGGTTGGTTACCACCTTTAAAGCGCTCCATGGCATAGGACCTGGGTATTTGCAGGACCGCCTTCTGCTGCCAATAGCCTCCCACCGACCAGTACGCTCCAACAGAGAGGGACTCCTCAGGGTTCCGTCAGCCAGGCAATGTCGGCTGGCGACCCCCAGGGAGAGGGTCTTCTCTGTGGCAGCTCCTGCCCTCTGGAACGATTTGCCCCCGGAGATACGAAGGATATTGGATCTCCGGGTCTTTTGCCATGCTCTGAAAACTTTTCTTTTGCATCAAGCAGGGCTGGCGTGAACCCCCTCCCCCTTTTTTAGTCTTTTTTAGTTTTTTAGTTTTTAAATTGTCATTGGGTTTTAATTGAATTGTTTTAAATTGGGCCAGTTATGTAATTCTTTTAATAATTTTAAATTTTGTATTGGTATGTGTTTTAGTTCTGGCTAAACTACCGGTTCTAGCCCTAACCCTAACCCTGAGTCCACTAGGAAAAGGGCGGTATACAAATTGAATAAAATAATAAATAATAAATAATAATTGAATTCAAAATCCTAGATTAGTTATCTAAGGATTAGCCAGCATCTTTGAACTCCTCCTCCTTCTCCCCCTCCTCCCCCTCCTCCTCCTCTTCCTCCATTTTCCAACAGGTGCAGGATCAGAGGTGGGATTCAGCCAGTTTGGATCAGTTCGGGAAAACCGGATGTTAATTTTAATCTGGTTTGATGAACCGGTAGTTGCAAGGACTGGCTGACCCTGCCCACCCCATCCCAGGAGTCTCCACGTGCCCCATTTTGGGTGCCAGGTAAGTGCAGGACCCATGCAGAGGCTCTGGGAAGGTGAAAAATGGACCTACTGGAAGTATTGGAAGTCTGGAAATGGGCCCATTTCTGGCATCCGGAAGGCTTCAGGGTGAGGCTGTTTTTGCCCTTGCGAAGGCTCGAGGAAAGCCTACAGTGCCTGCAGAGGGCGAAAAATAGCCCTACCGGAAGTACCAGAAGTCCAGAAATGGGCCTGTTTCCAGCCTCCGGAGGGTCTCTGGAGCCCGGGGAGGCTGTTTTGGCCCTCCAGGAGGCTTGAGGAAGGCCTCTGGAGCCTGGGGAGGGCAAAATTGTCACCCTCCCGCCATGGTGCAGGAAGCCAACTAGGCCATGCCCCCATGGCCACACCCACTCAGCAACGTGGCAGAAAACCGGATGCTAAAAATTTTTCAATCCCACCCCTGTGCAGGATCCACATTTTTGAGGGGATCAACCAAGTATTGATCAACGAACTCTCTCAATGGGTTGAGATAGCGTGATTGACCCAGAGTCACCCAGCCTGCTTCTAACTTGGTGCCTCTTAACCATTAAACCAAACTGGTTCTCTATCTTTGAACAGTACTGTCCTCAGTCAAATTTTTAACGGCAATAAAAAGTCATAAAGTATCAGTGAACACAAATGAATCCTGTCCCCGTTCAATATTTTACTTCAGACAGGCAAAACTACAGATCCAATTTATGAATAGTGAGACTCACCGGAAAGTATCTCCCACCCGATCATGGAAATAGATAAAACCTTCCTGGTCTTCCCTCAAAAGATCTCCGGTATTAAAATAACTGTCTCCTTTCTTCAGGACATTACGCAGAATTTTCTTCTCTGTGTTTCCATGATCTCCTGCATAGCCTTCAAATGGGACTGTCTTACTTATCTTCATCACCAGTAAACCCGCCTGTCCTAGAAAAATCAAAAGGGAATCAAGTGGAATCAAGTAGTCTCACAACAAGGAACCAATAGCACCTCTAAATAAGGATTATCCGATCTTCCAATCATCAGTTGCTAATAACTTCCCAAAAGACAAAGTTGTTAGGATATGGTTTGAGCCTAACTATGTTGTACAGGCAATATAAGTATACTGTAACTTTAAGCTGTAACTGTATTATGTGGCTTTAATGCTAAGTCATGCTGTAATCACATAATTACTGGTTGTAAGAATATTTAAGCAAGGTAATGCAACGTGTTCAGTTGCTGCTATGATCTGCTGTTGATGATGAAGCTGCTATGAAGGTGATGAGATGATGAAGCTGATATGATAAGCTACCATTGAGAGGAGTTGTTATCTGGTAATGATTGTTTGATGGATCTGCAACATCGTGAACCAGAGTGAGTTTGTTATTGTAACCAACTACTGTTTGTTGGGTAAGAAGATTCTGTAACTACTGGACTGATTTACTGGCAAAGACTTGGAATTTGTTTAAAGACTATGAGACTGTTTTTCTACTATAAAGTAAGCTTTTGATAAACCAGTTTGCTTATCTCTTATTCATTGCTCTCAGCAACGTTTCTCTGTGCAATTTACTCTGCTGGTTGGTAACACAACAACAATAACCTTAACATTGGTTATGGGCCCAGAGCAAACCATAACTAACTAGGATTGCTAAAAGCTAAACTGAGAGTTAATGTGAATAGAACAAACTGTGTTTGTGATAAACAATCCAAGTGAAGATGGCACTAGAACAAGCAGCAAATTTTTCCATGATAACCCGGCTGGATGGAACAAACTATGTATCCTGGTCTGCAAAATGTACTCTACTTCTGCGTAGAGAAGGACTGTGGGACATAGTTAATAATTTACCGGATGTAACAGCATGGGATCCTGCTAATGAGGAAGATGAGAAGAAATTAGCCAAGTTTAACAGAGACAATGAACAAGCTCTTTGCATTATTGGACTAACACTGGGTGACCAGCAGCTTGTCCATATTCGTGGTGAAGAGTCTGCTGCTAGGTGTTGGACCAAGTTGAAGAGACTATATGTTCGTGACTCTGTGGGTGCTCATATTTATCTCACACAGAGATTATTTAAACAACATCTTCTTAAAGGTGGAGATATGATGGCTCATTTGGAATCCATGACCAGAATTTTCCAGGAGCTGCATGAAAAAGACCTTGTTTTCTCAGAACTACAACAAGTTTATATAATTCTTTCTTCATTGAACGATAGTTATGATGACTATGTTTCTTCGTTAGAGGTTTTGTCCAGAGATGAACTGACATTGGCTGGCATAACCGGTAGGTTATTAGAAGAATCCAAAAGAAGACAAGAAAGGGATCAGTTGAGAGTGCAACAGCCAAAAGAAGAAAAAATGTACTCAACTGCCTATATTGTAAAACGTTGTTTTGCTTGTGGGGCTAAAGGGCATATAGCTAACTATTGTAAGAATAAGAAAATGCCTGTTAGGAACAATACTAGACCCAAGAAGGGTTGTAATTTAGCTATATCCAGTTCAACTACTGATGTTAACCAGGATTGTTGGGTTGTTGATAGTGGTGCTTCTCAATCAATTTCTAGAAATAGAAAATTTTTTGTAAAAATGGAGAAGAGTAACCAGCATGTTAAACTAGCAAATGGCTGGAAGGTTAAGGTAGCTGGAGAGGGTGTTGCTCGTTGGTCATTTAATAATGAACCATTGCCTATGTTATATATTCCTGGGTTAAAATTCAATTTATTGTCTGTTAAATCATTATTGAATTTTAGGTTTACAGTAACATTTAAAAATGATAAATGCTTTATTGAGAAAGATGGCAAAGTTGTTACTGCAAGTTTAGAGAATGATTTATTTATTTTAAGGGATAACCCAGTATTGATGGCTAAGTCTAAGTCTGTTTATAAGAATGTTAAACCACATGATGAATGTATTCATCTGTTACACTGGAGACTTGGGCATTTAAATTTCAGGACGTTAAAGAAAACAGTTCAATTATCTGAAGGGATAAAGGTACAAGCATGTAGTAAATATCTAAATTGCAATGCCTGTAGTCAGCAAAAAAGTAGGGTTACACCAGCAAACCGTGTTAATGGTTTTAAAACCACAAATCCATTAGAGGTAGTGTTTATAGACCTAATTGGACCCAAGAAACCCAGTATAGGAGGTGCCTGCTATATTCTGAGCATAGTAGACCATTATTCAAGATACGGATTCTGTTATCTTATGAAAATAAAATGTGAAACATTCCAGCATATTAACAACTGGCTACGTTTTGTGGAAAGGAAACAGAAATTCAAGGTTAAATGCTTAGTGACTGATAATGGTACAGAATTTACCAACCATAGATTGGAAAAGTTTTTGCAGGATGCAGGGATCCAACATAAACGGTCTGCTCCATACAGACCAGAACACAATTCGTTTATTGAAAGACGAGGTCAGACATTACAAGCCATGACTAGAACAATGTTGGCAGATTCTGGTTTGCCTGAAAATTTATGGGGTGAGGCTGTTATGTGTGCTAACCATGTGTTAAACAACGTAGTTCATTCCTCTACAGGAGAAATACCATTCACCTTATGGCATGGGAGGAAACCAAATCTTAGTTACTTACACACATTTGGAACCCCAGCTTGGGTACATATTCCATCTAATTTAAGGAGAAATGATCAACAGAGAGCCAGAAAAATGTTTTTCGTTGGCTATGAATCAAATCATAGATCTTTTAGATTTTGGGCACAGGGAACTACTCATGTATACTGTAGTGCAAGTGCTAAATTTCTAGAGCACGAAGAATGGGATAAACTAGAAGGTGCAGATTATAGACATGATAATACTGTTAGTATAGAGCATCATATTCCTGATGATATTCCTGAGGATTTAGATAATGTAGAATTCTCTATCAAGGAGGAAGAACAGGAAGTAGATTTAGAGGATGCAGTTTTAGGGGAGGAGTCAGATGAATCATCTGCTGTAAGTCCTGTTTTACCTAGGAGATCTACTAGGGAAAGGCATCCACCTGATCGATATAAAGCAACCGTAGTTTGCCAAGTGAATATTGAGCCTTCAAGTTTTGAGGATATCAGGCTTTATCCTGAAAAGGAGCAGAATGCTTGGAAGGAGGCAATGAGTAAGGAAATTAATTCTTTAACTAAGTTAGGTGTTTATGAAACTGTGAAATTGCCACCTGGTGAGAAATTAATAGGTTGTAGATGGGTTTACAAAATTAAGAAAAGCATAGATGGGACAGTAACCCATAAAGCTCGCCTTGTAGCTCAAGGTTTTTCTCAGACCGAAAAGGATTTTGATGAGGTTTTTGCTCCTAGTTTATGAGCAAGTACTTTACGAACAATGCTAGTGTGGGCAGCTAAGCATAAATATAGCATTAACCATATAGATGTAGAGACAGCATACTTGCATGCTCCATTGAGACACACTATCTATATGAAGAAGCCTTTAGGAGTTGAAACACAAAACCACACTGATTGTTGGAAGTTAAATAAAAGCCTTTATGGTTTGAGACAATCAGGGTTTGAGTGGAACCAATGTATAGTGAAAGAGCTAAATAAGATAGGTTTTCATGAAGGTGTAGCGGATAAGTGTCTCTTTAAAAGAGAAAATAATGGTGTAGTATCATTTTTGTTATTGTTTACAGATGATATAGCCATAATAACTAAAACTGACAAGGAAGCCATAAATATTGTTAAACAGTTAGAAGCCAGATTTAAGATCAGAAATTTGGGAAATATTAGGCATTATTTGGGTTTAGATATCAATCAAACAGCTAGAGGTTATAAAATATCTCAATCTAGCAAAATAAGCCAAATGTTAAAACGTTATGGCATGGAGCTATGTAAGCCAGCTAAAACGCCTATGGCACAGGATTTTCAACAAGGAGAAATCCAAAGTCCTAAATTTAGTAAGGAAATCTACCAGTCTCTTATAGGTAGTCTATCTTATATAAGCAATTGGTCAAGACCTGATATTTCATTTGGAGTAAACCAATTAGCGAAATATAATGCAGAGCCAACTGATAGGCATTGGCAGGCTGCAAAGCGTATATTAAGATATCTGAAAATGACGATGCATTATGCATTGTATCTAGAACCTAACAATGATTTAATATTAAGTGCATATGCTGATGCCAGTTTTGCTACTGATGTGACCACCAGAAAATCCACATCAGGTATAGCTATCATGTTGGACAATTGTTTGATTGGCTGGAAATCAATTCGTCAAAAACATATAAGTCTATCGACTATGGAGGCAGAGTTCTCATGTTTGTCACTAGTTTGTACAGATCTGATTTATTACAAACAACTAATGATGGATATTGGTTTGAATATGGATTATCCAATTGTAATACATGAGGACAACCAAGCTGCTATAAAAATGGCAACAAATTTAGCAGTTAAAACTAGAACTAAGTATACTGACATTAGGTATCTGAATGTTCGTCAGTGTATCCAAAGCAACATGGTTAAGTTGGAATATTGTATGTCAGAAGACAATATAGCTGATAATTTTACCAAAGCGCAAGGTGCTATAAAACATAAAACGTGTTGTGAAAGCTATGGATTAAGAATCTAAACTGTATATATTGACCTGTCCAAAGGGGAGAATGTTAGGATATGGTTTGAGCCTAACTATGTTGTACAGGCAATATAAGTATACTGTAACTTTAAGCTGTAACTGTATTATGTGGCTTTAATGCTAAGTCATGCTGTAATCACATAATTACTGGTTGTAAGAATATTTAAGCAAGGTAATGCAACGTGTTCAGTTGCTGCTATGATCTGCTGATGATGATGAAGCTGCTATGAAGATGATGAGATGATGAAGCTGATATGATAAGCTACCATTGAGAGGAGTTGTTATCTGGTAATGATTGTTTGATGGATCTGCAACATCGTGAACCAGAGTGAGTTTGTTATTGTAACCAACTACTGTTTGTTGGGTAAGAAGATTCTGTAACTACTGGACTGATTTACTGGCAAAGACTTGGAATTTGTTTAAAGACTATGAGACTGTTTTTCTACTATAAAGTAAGCTTTTGATAAACCAGTTTGCTTATCTCTTATTCATTGCTCTCAGCAATGTTTCTCTGTGCAATCTACTCTGCTGGTTGGTAACACAACAACAATAACCTTAACAAAAGTGAGTTCTCAGCCTTTTCTCGCTTGCACTTTCCTCACCAGCATAAGTATGTGCTAGCAATACTTTTTGCACTGTGTCCTCATGACATCATCATCATCCAATGTGTTCAAAGGGAGTGTGACTATCGGTTGATATGAATGGATTGTTGATATATGCTCTGTCTTGAATGGATAGGCCCGTGATGGCGAACCAATGGCACGGGTGCCACAGGTGGCCCGCAGAGCCATATCTGCGGGCACGCGAGCTTTGCCCTAACTCAACTCCAGTGTGCGTGCGGGTGCCAGCCAGCTGATTTTGGGCCTTCTGGGCCCACTGGAAGTCGGGAAATGGACTATTTCCAGCCTCTGGAGGGACTCCGGAGGGGTGGGGGAAGCCGTTTTCACCCTCCCCAGGTTCCAAGAAAGCCTCTGGAGCCTGGGGAGGGTGAAAAACAGGTCTTCTGGGCTGACTGAAGTCAGGAAATGGGCCATTTCCAGCGTCCGGAGGGCCTCGGGGTGGTGGTGGGGGCAGCAGTTTTCACCCTCTCCAGGCTCCAAGAAAGCTTCTGGCTTTTTGCCGTTGTGAGCCAAAAGCAGGAGGAGTGTGGGCGGGACGTGGGGCCATTGAATTATGTGTATGGGCATGCATGCATGTGACCCTCCCCCACATGCTCCCCTGCTTTTGGCACACGATGGCAAAAAGGTTAGCCATCACTGGGATAGGCTATCTCTGGGATGGTGAACCTATGGCATGCTGCCACAGGTACCACACAGAGCCCTCTCTGCGGGCAGGTGAGCCATCACCCCAGCCCAGCTCCACCGCACATGCGCTCATACCTCTCGCCGGCCAGCTGTGCATGCGAGGGTGCAGAGCACATACAAGAAATGCATGTGCATGCGCAGGTGGGTGGGGTGCGCATGGGGGGGTTGTGCATGCATTGCATTATGGGTTATAACTGCAGGGAGGCTTACTAAGCCCAAAATGGGGAATGGGGGTTGTGGTGCATCCCCCCCCACATCCTATTTTTGCTCCCAGGAGGCTGCAGGGAGGCCTACTAGGCCAAAAACAGGGTGTGGGGTAGTGCGGCATGCCCCCCTATGGCCCATTTTTGCTCCCAGGAGGCTGCAGGGAGGCCTACTAGGCCCAAAGCAGATGCCAAAGGAGAAAAAGGTTGTTGATAAGGCCGAAGGACTGTTTATGAAGAATTTGTTTTGGAATTAATTTGGATTAAGCTGAGAATGAAGTAATTCTCAGCTGTTCTAATAAAATATGTTTGCTTAGGAATGAATGTGTCTGGTAATAGTTATTTGGGCCTAGGTCACAACAATTTCTTTGTCAGTTTTGTAATTCCAGTTTTGTAAAGACAGGTTGGCTATTGTGGGAGGCATGGCCCATCCTCATCCTCAAGCTCTGCCACACATGCGGGATGAGCCTTCCACAATGGCCAACCTGACCTTGGGTGAACTGGTTGTTAAATTACACCCCCCCCACATCAAAGTGGATCCTGGGCACTGCACTGCAATGGAGAAATGGGCAACAGAGCGGCTGGCACAAGGGAAGGAGGAGGGAAAGAAGCCTTCTGCTTCCCTCATGCCGGCTGCTCCGTTGCCCATTTCTCCATTGGAGTCAGCGCAACACCCAGGATCCACTTTGATAGCAGGGGTAATTTAACAACAACAACGCTTGAACCGGTGCGAACCGGCTGAATACCACCACTGGATTGGCTGCAATATCATGATCAAAACTCACATGCCTCAGTAAATATTAAAAGGGTTAAGGTTTTGATTGCACAATCACAGCTGCCAGCTTGATAATTTTTACACATGGTCTCCTAAACAGTGAAAGTTTTAGAAACTTTTTTTAAAAAAGTTTGTTTGTTTTTTTATAGAAAAATGGATGTGTGAATTTTCGTTTAATAATATATCATATTACGAAATGACATAGACCAGGGGGTCCCCAATTGCCAAGCTGCAGCCTGCTAATGGGCCATGATGTTCTGCCCCAGCTATGGATCTCAAAGAACACAGCACACACAAAGTCTGTACAAACCTTAGTTTACTAAATTAAGTAAGTTTTTTTTTCCAAACAAAGGCTGTTAATTAACTTTCTTAACAGCCTACAAGAATCCAAAGAATAAATAATCTTAATCTTACTAATCTTACTTACTGGCAGAAAGCCCAGAAGCAATTTGCAAAGAACTAAGATCAAGGAAGGCACAAAGGAGAGTGAACAAAGTTGTTCCCTGCAAATTGCTTCAGTTGGCGTTCCTCCTTAAATAGGCTAAGGGAGTGGCCAATTAGCCCCAAGCCTTACTCTCAAGAAGAGCTCCTCTTGAGGAGCCACTCCTGCCTTTTGGCAGCTCTGCGTGCCCATGCATCCAGAAGAGGGTCCTCCTCTTTGTCCTCTTCACTTAAGGAAGCTTCTGAAGGCCCTGGCTGAATCCCTGCCTCTGGCACCACAGCTTCTCCAGCCGAGTGCCAGCTGCACAGGATGCTAGCACAGCACCACACCAGCCTCCTCACTGTCCGAATCTGCCACCAGTCGCACAGGCCGCATATGGGCCACAACACATGACCTGTTTGCAACTGGGCCATGGAAGCATTGGGTGAGCATATGCATGCATCTCCACTTGCTTGAACCATGGGAGAGCACATGCGTGTGTGCTCCATTTGCGTGAACAGCGGGCACATGTGTGCATGCTGCTCACACAAATGAAGCTGCACATGCGTGTTATGGCTGCTGATGTAGAACCATTCCCTTTTCCTCCCCTGCCGGTCTGCAAAGCCGGAAAGATTGGGAAACTCTGCCATATACCTGATGTTGCCAGGGATTTAAGTTCAAAACCATTCTTAAAGATCCATCTCAACCTAGGCACCGTTTTTTTTTTTTTTTTTTTTTTTGAACTATTACCATCTGGCAGACGGTACAGGTCAATAAAGACAAGGACAAATAGGCTGAAAAACAGCTTATATCCCAGGGCAATAGCCATACTGAACTCTACGGAATAGTGCAATATCGGGTTTTCAATTTCAATTATATAGAAGGTAAAGGATGTATGTTTGTGTTTTTATTTTTATAGTTATAGTGTACACTGAAGACGGCATTGTACCATGTGCAGTGACCATAAAGTGAACTATAAACTGTATACTTCACGAGTCAAAAAGAGGGCTGTGAAAATATTTACAGACCCCTCACATCCTGGGCATAAACTGTTTCAACTCCCACCCTCAAAATGGCACTATAGAGCACTGCACACCAGAACAATTAGACACAAGAACAGTTTTTTTCCTGAAGCTCAATTGATTTGAAGGAGCAGGTTTGAAACGATTACACTGAAGGCCGTATCTCTTTCTACGGGGTGAATTCTTGTACAATGCAAAGTCTGATTTATCTTAAGTATGTCTCACTTTCTTTTCTGTTCATCTGTTTTAGAAAACATACCTGTAGGCACTCGGATACAGAGCCCCTTCTCATCTCTCACAGGCTGATCTGCATCCACATCATATTGCAGAAATTCATAGTTAAGAAATTTCTGAAATTGAACAGACAAGTGGAAATATGAGCCCCGAACAGGCACGAATGACAGGTTTATATGAGTTTGATGAGCAAAAGGAACTTCATGCTGGATAAAGAGGCCCAGCTAAATCCTGTGGAGCTAAAGCCTCTCCCTTTATCCTCTGAACAAACCTGTGATGTAGTGAGGCAGAGAAGCAGGTATGTTTGGACAGATGATTTCTCAGGTTTTTTGTCACAGGCAAGAGGACATGCACTTCCATCAGGCATCCCATCAGGGGTGGGATTCTACCAGTTTGTATGAATCGGTAGCTCCGACAATCAGCTGGGAGTGAACCAGTTCGCTACGATGACCAGGTGGGCCCACCCTCCCGCTTTACTGACCGATAGCTTCACAGCTGATTCACATGACAGAGCGGATTGCTGCGCCTCACCTGTGTTACTCCCCAGCAGTAACGCGGAAGGTAAGTTTTTGTTAAACTGCACAATTACCAAACTGGTTGTTAAACCAGCAGGATCCCACCACTGCATCCCACCCTTACCTTTTGATGTAGTGGTGAAGGTGCTGGCCTAGAAACCGGGAGACTGTGAATTCTAGTCCCACCTTATGCATGAAAACCCAGTGGTGGGATTCAAATATTTTAACAACCGGTTCTGCGGGCGTGGCTTGGTGGGCATGTGGCTGAATGGGCATGTGACTGGGTGGGTATGGCAAACACAATATCATTCATGTCAAGGGGCACTTCGCCCAGCCCCTCCCCTCTCAGCCACTCCTTGTCACGCCTGGCCTCAACATATCTATCGTTCTTTAAGGTTAGGGTTAGGGTTAGGGTTAGGGTTAGGGTTAGGGTTAGGGTTAGGGTTAGGGTTAGGGTTAGGGTTAGGGTTAGGGTTAGGGTTATGTATGTCTTTTTCTTAAAATACTCCAATTACATTTCAAATAGTTCTAAATATATAATTTTTGACCCTATATTTCTATGTCTATACAGGCTAGAGGTCTAAGCAGCTAGAAGTGGCCCAGATATTTTCTTCTCATTACCTTATATATGAAATTGGTCCTTCCCACTGCTCCAACTTTTCCTGCATAATTCATGAATCCAGCAATTCCTTCGGTAGCTCCATAAACTTCGAAGATTTTGATGGGTCCAAATCTATTCAGGAACTCCTTCCAAACCTCAATTCGCATCCCATTGCCAATGGCCATTCTCACCCTATGGTCACGGTCATTGTCCCTCTGCAAGGTGAGATATCAAGGAAATTAGAGTTCTCCAAAATAAATACTGTATTATGCAGCAAACCAGGTTTTTTTAAGAGATTGCTTGAAGAACATCCTACAAGATGGTGGGAAGGAGTGACAGTCCATAAAGATTGTTTACAATTAGTCTATCAAATCTATGAGGAAACTTTATCTATTTCAGACTACAGTTGCATACGATAGTGGCCAAAATTGTGGAAACCTTTTGGGAAAAGTGTATTTTCAACCACTACCTAATAACACCACTTTTTTTTTTTTTTTGGAGTAGTACCATAAAATTAGATATCAATGGAAAGATAATTTAATCAAGAATGTAATGCAGTAACTTTTATGAAGGATGCAATAACTTTTTATGAAGAACAGCAGTTACAATATAAAGAAGAAAAATGAAACATGTAGAAAAAAGGAGATATACAAAAATTACCACCATGTCAGTTAATACTTAGTTGGGTAACCTACCAGCCTCCATCGGTATTTATCTGACTAGCGTCCTGTCAGTGTGTGAGAGAATTGAGGGCTGTTTGGAAATTGAAACAGTATTTGCTGTGTGAGCAACAAGGAGACAGTAAGGAGCCTGGGTATGGCTTAGCTCAACTGTTCTGTACTAAAGCTGCATGCTGCTCTGAAACTAAAACTAAAACTAAAACAGAAACTGAAACTCCTCTCCTCTGCTTGTGTTTTGCTTGTATTTACTACCACATTGGAAAACCTGCTTTTCGTATTGTATCTTTACTTCTATTAACTGGGTTTTATTGCTGGGTCATTCTGACTAACAAGTTTCTTTAGTCGGCTCCATAGATTTCCAATTGGGTTAAGGTCTGGGCTATTCCCAGGCCATTCCAGCAGTTGAATATGATTATCTTGAAACTCAAAAAAAAAAAAAAAGTGGTGTTATTAGCCATCAAACCTCAAAAATACACTTTTCCAAAAAGGTTTCCACAATTTTGGTCACTAATGTAGCTATGATGCCTTTAGTTTAAACAGATAGAAATCCATGTCACCGGTTACAGGTTTGGTTTTCAAATTCTGGTTAATACCTTAGTATTAACTTGAATAGCATCTCTGAGCAAGTAGCAGGAACTCAACATTGACTAAAGCCAAGCAGAAATATTAGGAACTACCACATTCTAGCATTTATAACCAAATGACTCAGGGGTGAAATCCAGCAGGTTCTAACAGGTTCTGGAGAACTGGTAGCAGAAATTTTGAGTAGTTCAGAGAACCAGCAAATACCTCCTCTGGCTTGCCCCAGAGTAGGGTGGGAATGGAGATTTTGCAATATCCTTCCCTGTCACGCCCACCAAGCCACGCCCACAGAACCGGTAGGGAAAAAAATTGGATTTCACCCCTGAAATGACTATTCCTAGAAAATATGTTGTTTACTCTTGCTGTAACAATGAGTATTCCCTCTCTAACTCCTCAACAGAAATATTGTCACCTACTAAGCTCCCCACAAATATTTCTACTTTTGAAAACTCTCTGTAATCCTTCGTTGGAGGAGAATTCTCCAGATCTATAAAAGATTAATCCAGCCTTGGAACTGGCCAGTTTGAAATCAAACTGGTCATAGAAAAGCAAAGCTAAGCAACCCTAAACCTGTTGGTATCAGACAGTCATTTTTAAACTCCTAGGCATCTTTCTTAGAATACTTTTCTTTGTTTTACCTCCATATTTCTGGATCAGCTCCCATAGCTCTTTTTCAGGTGTTTTACAACCTGCTAAGACTTTGCTGTGAGGAATATAAGAAGGAATAGTGCCACTGCACCATAGCATCAGTCTACCTAAATTATATATTCCCATATAAAGATACAACGCTATTCTTCTGTGAAATATTAGTAATAATTCCATTCTTTTTTCCCCTTTTACCTCTATAATAGATAGATTTATAGATACATATGTATCTGTACAGCTACATATATCTGTTCTATGACCTTCTGCTTGGCAAGTATAATTATCATTTTTTTCATGAAGTAAGAAACAGGGGAGGGAATTCAGTTACATGAAGGGACAAGGAATGGATATAGGAGAAAGGAATATATAAACAGGCTTAGCATTCATGACAAACTGGGCCTAGGACTCCACAATATGATACAAGCATAGTTATCTCCTAGATTTGCATCTGCATTGCTTGGACACTGCTACGTACAATCCGGCAAGCAGTTCCCTTCTCATTCTTTGCAATATTGTTTTCTGAAGTATTAGTCCATCTTATCAATTACCTTTGGTGCATTACACAAATAGCGCATCATTTCTCCCACATACTGGATCACAGTGACATGATAACGTCTGCAGTCATCCCAGTAATGAGAAACAGAGAACTTAGACCTCAGAACATGTGTAGCTCCTTAAATAAACAGAGAGAGAAAGTTCAGGAAGTTGCTGTGATCACTAGGTTAGAACCCTGAGCTGAAATGCTCCACCCTGCAGCTTTTCAATAGCATCTTCCCCTAGTTACTTAAAAAGGCCTAAAATGATTTGGCTCCAGGATAGGGATGGGATTCAAATATTTTAGCTCTCTGCCCGGTTGCTGGGTGGGCATAGCCATGGTGGGTGGGGCCTACTCGGCCTCCTGCACCATAGTGTTGGGGGGAGACATTTTCACCATCCCCGGGCTCCAGAGGCTTTCCTCCAGCCTCCGGGAAGGTAAAAACAGCCTCCCCCGGGCTCTGGAGGCCAGAGAAACGGAAACAGGCCCATTTCTGAACTTCCGGAACTTCCAGGAGGCCCATTTTTTGCCCTTCCCGGGCTCCTGAGGCTTTCCTTGAGCCTCCAGGAGGGCAAAAATGGCCTCACCTGGGTTCCAGAGGCGCTCCGGAGGCCAGAAATGAACCCATTTCCGGACTTCTGGAACTTCCGGGAGGCCCATTTTTCACCCTCCCAGAGCCTCCATGCTGGCCCTGCACTTACCTGGCATACAAAACGGACCATGTGGAGATTCCTGGGAGGGGACGAGAGGTGGGGTGGAGGGGCCAGCCAGTCATCTCAACTACCAGTTCAGTGAACCAGATGTAAAATCATCATTCGGCTCACCCAAACCGGTCTGAACCGGCTGAATCCCATTTTAGGCCTGCTTAAAAAGGCCTAAAATGATTTGGCTCCAGGACATTTGAAGAAGACAAAGTCAAGATATAAATCAGGTAAATAAATACATAAATTAAGAGGTTTTCTTAGCTGGGTAGCCTTTACCACTTTCAGAGGTAAAGTGGTAAAGAGGTGGGATTCAGCTGGTTCAGACTGGTACAGGTGAACCGGTAGTCCACCCACCTACCCAGATATAGTGCACGACCACTGCGCTTGCATGGAAGGCCGTATGGATGTGCAGAGGAGGTGCGAGTGAGCGAAGCACGCACACCTGCACGCACCCTCACATTTGCGAACCAGTAGGGAAGGTAAGTGAATCCCACCTCTGCATAAAACTGATACTATGACCCATCCTAGAATTACCTATTAGGAATAACTGGCAACAAATATTTCAATAAATAAATTAGCAAACAAAAAGGGATGTCATTCTCATGTCCTTCCATTAGGGAGATTGCGAGTTCAAATCCCATACAATAGTCATGTGAAAATGGTCAATGAGTCACTTTTTTCAGTGCTGTTGTAACTTTGAATGGTCACTAAATGAACTGTTTTAAGTCAAGGACTACCTGTACACAGGGATGGGAATGAAAAATTTCAGCAACCGGTTCACTGCCCGGTTGCTGGGTGGGCGTGGCCATGGGGGCGTGGCCTACTCAGCCTCCTGCACCATGGCAGGGGGCATTTTCACCCTCCCAGAGGCTGGAAATGAGCCTGTTTCTGGACTTCTGGTACTTCCGGTACGCCTGTTTTTTTGCCCTCCCCAGGCTCCAGAGGCTTTCCTGGAGCCTCCAGGAGGGCAAAACGGCCTTCCCTGGGCTCTGGAGGCTCTCCGGAGGCCGGAAACAGGCTCATTTCCAGACTTCTGCTACTTCCAGTAGGCCCCTTTTTCACCCTCCCAGAGTTTTCGTGTGCACCCTGCACTTACTTGGCATCCAAAATGGGCCACGTGGAGACTCCTGAGAGGGACAGGCAGGGTGGGCAGAATCAGCCAATCCTTGGAACAACCGGTTCAGCAAACCAGATTAAAATTAACATCCAGTTCACCCGAACTAGTCTGAACCAGCTGAATCCCTCCCCTGCCTGTACATCATTACTGTTGGTAAATAATTGACACTACAGCCTTCACGTCTTCCTGCTTGCCTCCTCCTTTTTTTTCCTAACTCCTTCATGCAGAATTATTATTAGCTTGCTGGGAAAGTATCTGAGGCAGGCTGTGATGTTCTCTGTTTTATGCTATACATAAAATATAAGATGATATAAGAACTCTGTGTCTCTTGATAACACTCTGAGGGTGAAGGTCTCTTTATGTGTATTCCAGGCTCCCTGGTCCTTTGTGCCTACCCAAATCTATGGTCCCCATTAACCCAAGGAATCCAGCTGAGTGGTACAGAGGGAGTGGAGAATAAACAACATCCTTGTTATGGATGCTGGACAGGCGAAACAGATGGGCAGCCGTGATTGCTTTCTTCTGGGAAATGACAGCAGCTTTGGGGAGTCCTGGAGGAAAGTGAAAAAGAGAATATGAAATAAAGGATGCAATGAATTTAGAGAAAAAGCAAGAAACGACCATTGACAATCAGTTTCCTGATTGTTTGCTTCACTCCATGGCTGACTTAGGGATTATATGACTTTGACATTTCAAAAGCACTCACTGGCAAAAGAAGAAGAAGAAGAAGAAGAAGAAGAAGAAGAAGAAGAAGAAGAAGAAGAAGAAGAAGAAGAAGAAGAAGAAGAAGAAGAAGAAGAAGAAGAAGAAGAAGAAGAAGAAGAAGAAGAAGAAGAAGAAGAAGAACAGATCAATGATTTAAAGCTTTGAAGCATGCCAATTTTCATTCAACATCAGCATCATTAGATGACATGATCAGGGGTTAAATTTGACTGGTTTGGACCGGTTCGGGAGAACCAGTAGGGACAATTTGAATCGGTTTGCCAAACCAGTAAAAACCAGCCCTGGTTGGCTCTGCCCATGCCTGCCCGCTCACCGCTCACCCCTTCTGGCTGTTTGACCCATTAACATTAAATGCTGCAGCAGAGAGAATCTAAACTTTTCATCCTCCATTCACAGAGAGGCTGCTTCAGCCTGTCCCTTTAAGGTAGTCCCTGGCAGGGAGGGGGCCGGGGGGGACCATAAAGGGAGCAGCAGCTCTGCTGTGAATGGAGGGAGAACAGTTCAGCTTCTCCCTGCCATAGCATTCACTATGAGCCCTTCCGGTGCTCATACACACATTTTTTCCCCAGTGGTGAAATCCAATTTTTTTTTACTACCGGTTCTGTGGGCATGACTTGGTAGGCATGGTATGGCTTGGTGGGCATGACTTGGGTGTGGCAGGGGAAGAATACTGCAAAATCTCCACTCCCACCCTACTCCAGGGGAGCGATACTGCAAAATCTCCATTCTCACACCACTCCAGGGGAAGGATACTGCAAAATCCCCATTCCTGCCCCACTCCTGGAGGAAGGATATTGCAAAATCTCCATTCCTATCCTACTCTGGGGCCAGCCAGAGGTGGTACTTGCCAGTTCTCCAAAGTACTCAAAATTTCCGCCGCTGGTTCTCTGAACTACTCAAAATTTCCGCTCCCGGTTCTCCGGAACCTGTCCGAACCTGCTGGATTTCACCCCTGATTTTTCCTACCGGGTTCTGTGGGCGTGGCTTAGTGGGCGATCATGTGACTGAGTGGGCATGGCCATGAGTGACATCGAGTTGGCCATGCCCATTCAGTCACAGGACCATCACCACAAAGCCACGCCCACAGAACCAGTAGAGAAAAAATTTGAATGTCACCACTGGATAAGATGATGATGATACAAAGTGGACAGGTGGACATGATGACATAATGATGATGATGTCAGGTGAGCAGGAGCTTTGCAGATACACAAGAAAATGACCTCTTACCTAACCTTGTTACTTACAGTATTACCTAACCCTGACCTAGGCTCTGCATATCGTAAAAACCATGCAATCATACAAGCAGAAGTCAACAGAGAGTCTTTCCTGCCAACAGCATAGTTTATCCTTCTAGGTCTCCCAGCAACCACTCCACCTTTCATGCTCCTCACCTGTGGTCCCAGAGGTGAAGATATAGAGACATACAGATTTAGGTGTTACTTTGGCTCTGAAGGAAAAGGGCACTGATTCAGCAGAACTTAATTTGATCCGTTTGAGCAGTGGCTCTACACCTTCAGTTGGGGAATCCTCACTCAGATAGAAAACACGTATCCCTTCGTCATTTAAAGTAGGCAGGATATCTTCAATGGCATCTTTTAAATCTTGAAAAAAGAAAGAAATTTTTTTTGATTGAATTGACTGTCTCGTTTTTGAGACAGAGGAGTAATACAGCTGATTCGCGCAGCATTCGGCTCTGCCTCACAAATCAGCTGAGGAGATAAAGGTAGGAAAATAGCGCGGGCCGGGGGGTGGGCGGGCCCATCTCATTGTTGGGGTGAATTGGTTCATTCCCAGCTGACCATCGGAGCTACCAGTTTGCCTGAACCGGTCCGAACTGGTAGAATCCCACTACTGGTTGAAAGCCTCCTTCAAGTCCCTGGATATCAACACCACCTTCTGGGAAACTCTGGCACAAGATCGATTGACATGGCGCATGCTGATCACGCAGGCTGATAGACATCTGAAGACAGCAGAACAACCATAGCACAAGAGAAGCGAGCACTCCGCAAAGCCAGAGCTGCAAATGCTGCAACACATGTCTGCCCAACAAATGGCAGAACATTTCGTGCCCGTATAGGCCTTACCAGCTACCTGCGGACACATCATGGACAGCGCACAACCTGTTAGGTGTCAAGGTCCTCTTTGAACATGATGGATGAACATCATCATCAAAGTGCCAAGGAACAGAATAGTCATGATATCTATTTATTTATTTTATTTTATTTTATTTTATTTTATTTTATTAGTCATATTTCTATGCCGCCCACTCCCCGAGGACTCTGGGCGGCTTACACTAAAGACAGTATACTAAATAGCATATTGCCCCCTAACAATCTGGGTCCTCATTTTACCCACCTCGGAAGGATGGAAGGCTGAGTCAACCTTGAGCCGGTTAGATTTGATCCGCCGATCTGCTGAACTAGCAGTCAGCTGAAGTAGCTGCAGTACTGCACCCTAACCACTGCGCCACCTCAGCTCTTAATGATACAGCTTGCCAAATTTGGCTCCAAAATATCATTCACAAATCCCATTTCAGGTGGTTGTTGAGAAAAATGGTGCTGGATATTATTACTAAGAAGCCCAAGAAGATCACTAAAATAATACTCATTTCAAATCATAAAAAAATGCAAACAAAGATAGGGTGAAACCACTGTAGGAATGGCACCATTTCATGCAGAAATATCCCATGCCATGTCTAATCTCTGAGTATCCTGCCAAATTATCCTAGAAAGACATTCAGAAAATGACCAGTTTTCTTCTAGGAATAGAATGTGATAAATCTTTTATTTCTCAACCCAGCTGCACTGGAAGACATGGTGGAAATGCAGTGAAGGTAGAAATTGACTCCTTTAAACAGGGCCCAGTTGCTAATAAAGTTTCACTTATCAGATTGCTTTCAAACACAACCTTCCTGGTTTCATTGTTCACATTGTCCAAGGTATATATTTCTTACGTATAAACTCATTATGTATATAATTCTATGAATTATTACCCTATACATAAGAAGATTAATGAATGTATTAAAACAATGTAAAAAGGTTTTACAAATTAGTGGAAGTTTAGTTTAGTTTAGTTTAGTTTTATTAAATTTTTATACCGCCCTTCTCCTGAAGGACTCAGGGCGGTGTACAGCCAGGATAAAAACCAACAGTATAAAAGTTAAAAAACAATTTAAAATTATTAAATAGTTTGGCCAATAATCTAAAATAACATAAAATAACCCATTAAAAATAATATTTTAGGCCAGCCCTGCTTCATGGAATAATAGTGTTTTAAGGGCGCGGCGAAAGGTACGAAGGTCAGGAATCTGACGAATCTCCGGGGGCAGCTCGTTCCAGAGGGTAGGTGCCCCCACAGAGAAGGCTCTCCCCCTGGGGGTTGCCAGTCGACACTGTCTAACTGACGGCACCCTGAGGAGACCCTCTCTGTGGGAGCACACTGGTCGGTGGGAGGCTATCGGAGGCAGAAGGCGGTCTCGTAAGTACCCAGGTCCTATGCCATGGAGCACTTTAAAGGTGGTGACCAACACCTTGAATCGCACCCGGAAGACCACCGGGAGCCAGTGCAGCTCGCGCAGGAATGGTGTTACATGGGAGCATCGAGTCGCCCCCATAATCACTCACGCGGCCGCATTCTGGACCAGCTGGAGCGTCTGGGTGCTCTTCAAGGGGAGCCCCATGTAGAGAGTGTTACAGTAGTCCAGACGGGAAGTGATGAGGGCGTGAGTGACCATGCGCAAGGCATCCCAGTCCAGAAAGGGACGCAACTGGTGTATCGGGCGAACCTGATAAAAAGCTCCCCTGGCCACAGCCGTCAAATGGTCTTCTAAAGACAGCTGTGAGTCCAGGAGGACACCCAAGTTGTGAGCCCTCTCTGAGGGGGCCAAGATCTCACCCCCTATAGTCAGTGATGGAACCAACTGACTATGACGGGACACCGGAAACCACAGCCACTCGGTCTTGGAGGGGTTGAGTCTGAGCTTGTTTCTCCCCAACCAGATCCGTACGACCTCCAGTCACCGGGTCATCACTTCAAGGGCATCATTGGGGTGGCCCGGGGTGGAAATGTACAGCTGAGTATCATCAGCGTACTGATGGAAATCCACCCCGAAGCCATGGATGATCTCACCCAGCAGCTTCACATAAATGTTGAACAGGAGGGGCGAGAGGACCGACCCCTGTGGCACCCCACAAACTATGTGCCTCAGGGTCGACCTCTGCCCCCCTGCCAACACAGACTGTGTACGGTCAGAGAGAAAGGAGGAGAACCACTGTAGCACGGTGCCCCCCACCCCTAACCCCTCCAACCGGCGCAGCATGATACCATAATCTCTCTCTCGATCTCTCTCTCTCTCACACACACACACACACACTCATACAAATCTTTCTTTTTTCCCCTCCCTCCCTCCATCTTCCTCTCCCTTCCTCGCTCTCTCATGAGCAATGCTCATTTCAATATATATAGGGAACCTTCAAGCAATATAAATCTCTATACTGTGGTATAATTGCACAGCTCTTGATTATCCAGATTTATCAAAGAGGCCCAGAATTAGGATATTCATTAAATAGCAATGCAAATTACCTCCTTACTTCAAAGTGCGGTAAAGACCCTAGACCCGTGATGGCGAACCTATGGCACACGTACCACAGGTGGCACGCGGAGCCATCTCTGTGGGCACGGAAGCCATTGTCCTAGGCTCCACCATGCATGCGCATGCACTGGCCAGCTGATTTTTGGCTAGCCACACTCATACTGTCCATCCCCTCCCAGGAGTCTCCACGTGGCCGGTTTTGGATGCCAGGTAAGTACAGGGCTCACACAGAAGCTCTGGGAGAGCAAAGAATGGGACTCCCGGAAGTCCAGAAATGCACCATTTCCAGCCTCTGGAAGGCCTCTGTAGGGCCAGGGGAGGCCGTTTTCGCCCTCCCGGAGGCTCCAAGAAAGCATCCAAGCCTGGGGAGGGTGAAAAACAGGCCTACTGGCCATTTCCAACCTCCAGAGGCTTAAGGTAGGCCTGCTAGGCCCAAAAACGGGTGTGTGGGGGCCCTCGCACATGGGTGGGGTGTGAGATAGCATGGGGGTCGCATGCACATCCGCAGGGGGGCATGGCAGTGTGGGGAGGTTGTGCGCACATGTGCAGGGGGGCAGAGTGCATGGGGGCATTGCATTATGGGTGCACCTGCACACACTTTCACACATGTGCGCGCACTTTCGGCACCTGAGGGAAAAAAGGTTAGCCATCACTGCCCTAGACTTCTTTCTCAAAATACTGCCCCAAATATGCTTCCGTCTGAATACTAGTGTCCAAAAGACCACTACAATGGAGTGATCCACTCACTTACTTATTTAAATTCATATAGCTGCCCATTTCACTTACGAGACTCACAAGTTAAAACAGCAAACATATAGAAACTGATTAAAAGATGTTAAAGTGCAAGAAAGGGCCAGCTTATAGCTCATAAAAAATGTATACCAGAACAACTAGACACAAGAACAGTTCTTTTCCTGAATACCATCACTCTGCTAAACAAATAATTCCCTCAACACTGTCAAACTATTCACTAAGTCTGCACTACTATTACTATTAGTCCTCTCATCATTCCTATCACCCATCTCCTCCCACTTATGACTGTATGACTGTAACTTTCTTGCTTGTATCCTATTTATATTGATTGTTTCTTAGTATGATTTGATTGCTTATTTGTACCCTATGAATAGAATAGAATAGAATAGAATAGAATAGAATAGAATAGAATAGAATAGAATAGAATAGAATAGAATAGAATTCTTTATTGGCCAAGTGTGATTAGACACACAAGGAATTTGTTTTGGTGCATGCACTCTCTGTGTACATAAAAGAAAAGATACATTCGTCAAGAATCATAAGGTACAACACTTAACAATAGTCATAGGAAAACAGTCAATATAAATCTAAAGGATACCAGCAACAAGGTTACAGTCATACAGTCATAAATGGGAGGAGATGGGTGATAGGAACAATGAGAAGATTAATAGTAATGCAGACTTAGTAACTAGTTTGACAGTGTTGAGGGAATTATTTGTTTAGCAGAGTGATGGTGTTTGGGAAAAAAAACTGTTCTTATGTCTAGTTGTTCTGATGTGCAGTGCTCTATAGCGTCTATATTATGATATGACTATCATTAAAGGTTGCACCTTCTGATTCTTGACAAATGTATCTTGTCTTTTTATGTACACTGAGAGCATATGCACCAAAGACAAATCTCTTGTGTGTCCAATCACAATTGGCCAATAAAGAATTCTATTCTATTTTATTCATAGGGTACAAATAAGCAATCAAGTCATACTAGGAAACAATAAATATAAATAGAATTCTATTCCATTCCATTCCATTCCATTCCATTCCATTCCATTCCATTCTACTCTACTCTAAAAGAAGAGAAAGGACCAGTAGTTATGACGTATTACTACCGTGTTTTCCCCAAAATAAAACCTGTCTTATATTTTTTTGAAACCTGAAATAAGAGCTTAGCCTTATTGCCATGTGCTCAAAAGCCTGATTGGGCTTATTATCAGGGGATGTCTTATTTTGGGAAACACAGGGTATTTTCTATGGAAGCATTTTCCTACATGATTCTCTCACCTGGAGTTGATAGAAGAACTTTAGCCTTGCAAGATTTCAGCACATGTATCAGAGATTTGAGTCGGATGTTATAGTTGACACACGCCATAGTACAGCCAATCTTTGATAATCCGATCCAAACTGAGATATAGGCAGGGATGTTCTTGAAGAAAACAGCCATAGTATCCTCTTCTTTCAGCCCCACATAGTCCTTCAGTACTCTGGCTATCTGATTGCTGTGTCTATCAATGTCTCGGTAGGAATAAACTTCATCTTCAAAGAGAATCAAGGGTTTATCTGAATATTTCTTCACTCTGGCCAAAAAGATTTCTAAGAGAGTGATCGGGGGAACGCGGTTCATATATGTGTGGCATCGATATCCCATGTGCATGAACTGAATCAGGTTTTTCAGATCCAACCAAAAATAAGGGAAGAAAAATTTTCCCACCAAGGGCAGAAGAATCAAAAGCCCAAGTACAGCTGTGTATAGATCCAGCATGGTCGGGATTTAGCCTTGGTATCTTGGAAGAGGTAGATCGGATTCCGATTTATTGCAGGATCTATCCAAGCTCTGTTTGCAGGATCTATCCAAGCTCTGTTTGCAAGATCTATCCAAGCTCTGTTTTGTGGAAGGCAAAGAGAAGAGAAATGATGAATAATCAAAAAGATGCAATGCTCACATGCCACCCAGTTTCTCAAGGCTCCTTAAATGAAGGGACCTTTGTTCCCCAGCCAATAAAATTTGAATGGCATGCTGACAGCTCTGTAATCTCAGCATGTTGCTTGTTCCTTACCTTCCTCATCTGTTGCTAAACTTCCTCCTCTATAACACAGGTTATAGTGTTTTTCAGCAAGAGGCTGTATTTATACGCAGTGCTGCCTAACTTTTGTCCTTGTGCCCACAATTTAGATCTCAAAGTCCTGAGAGAGAAAAAAAAAGTTGTTGGCACAGTTGATGCTGAATGAAAATTAACAATCTGGAAGGTCACTGGCCTTTGCAGAACAAACATTGATGACACAATTTAACCAAGAAAGGGGAAAAAAAACCAGATACATTCAGCTGCAATACAAATGAAGGAAAGGTGCATGCATGAATGAGGCTTACTCAGTTAGTTTGGCAAAGGATCTAGCAGTCACCAGCTCCTCTTTCGAGCTGCTTTCTATAGTGGGGCACCTTATACTATAGCAGTTCTCTGCAATCTGATGATCACTAGCTACAATAGTGACCAAAATTATGGAACCTTTTGGGAAAAGTGTATTTTTGAGGTTTGATGGCCAATAACACCACTTAACCGAATTGAAAATCTATGGAGCCAACTAAAGAAACTTGTTAGTCAGAAGCGACCCAGCAATAAAACCCAGTTCATAGAAGCCATCATTCAATCTTGGTTTCACATTAGAACAGCTGCAGATTTAAAAGACTTGGTTCACTCCTTTCCAAGTATTCACCAGTTTCAACCCTGCTTCGTCGCTGAGTTCAGTGAAGGCCATCGTAGTGCTGCTTCCTAACTGGGTTTGCCTCAAGGCCACATTGCAAATGGCTTCCCTCCTGGAATTGTTCTCTGACAGCTGAAAGCGATGAAGAAAGGTTGTACACCGCAAAAGCGCAACTCATTGTGACCCATAAAGAAAGTCAGAGCTCGTTGGAGTAATATAATATTCAGCAGGTGACTTGATTATTTTATGAGAGCAATGTTGCCAAGAGTTTATTTAGTTTGCAAAGCAATTCCACAGTTTATTGGGAAAGAAAAGAGTTTAAAGCGAGGCCTGCGCTAGAGTTCAACTCCCTGCTTATCCTCGAGTTTATTGTCTGATAATGGGTAAATTACGTTTATCCTGAGTCATTCCTTATAACACGATCTAAAGTATCATTATGGTTTTCAAGATGAAGAATTTGAAAGGTTGTCAGAAGACTTACCTCCCCCCGTACCTCATTTCCCGTTTCAAGAACTGTTAATTTCTGATATATGCCTGACATGGATATAGGATCCTGCGGGTTTAACAACCGGTTCGGTGATCACGCGCTGTGACACACATGCACAGTTTTACAAATACTAACCTTCTGTGTTACCACTTGCTAGTTATACAGCTGAGCTGTGGCAATCCGCTCTTCTGCGCCGATCAGCTGAGAAGATTAAGGTAAGTAAAGTGCATGGGGGGGGGTGGGCCGACCTGATCGTCGGAACGAACTGGTTCGCTCCCAGCTGATCATCAGAGCTACCAGTTTGCCCGAACCAGTCCAAACCAGTAGAAGCCCACCCCTGGATATGGCTGTTCCATTGCAACTATGATCACAGCTGTAATCTACTGTTTGCTCATCTCTGTCTATAGGATGACTGTCCCCTGTACAATAGTTTCAGAAATAGAAAAAGCAGGAATTAAATTATTTAAATTATTTAATAATTAATAATTTAATTAAATAATTAATTTAATTTAATAATTAAATTAAAATAATTAAAATACCGATTTGCCAAACTGATTTCCTCATCAAATATCCTGTTCACATAATTGCTATTGGAGCTATGAATACAATTCTCTCAGGATAAGAAAATTATATCTTTATGTCTATTACTTCCATTGAAGTCTGAACAGAAAGAATAGATTTTGCACTATCAACATCTTAGAGAAATTGACTACAATACCTTACAGTTCTACATCTCTTAATTTATAGCACAAACTCCAACATGGAAATATCCTTTTAGTTTAGTTTAGTTTAGTTTATTTGATTTGTATACCGCCCTACTCCCGAAGGACTCAGGGTGGTGAACAGCCAAGCAATAAAATACATAAATACACAAAATTTAAAAACCAGATAAAATCAAATTAAATCATTTTGGCCCAGACAGATTAAAACACCCCAATAATTTAAAAACAGATTAAAATTTACATATTAAAAGAGGGAGGAGATTAGGCCAAGCCCGCTTGATGGAATAAAAAAGAATTCACAGCGCGGCGGAAGGTGCGCAGATCCGGGATCCTCCGTATCTCTGGGGGGAGCTCATTCCAGACGGTAGGTGCCCCCACAGAGAAGGCTCTCCCACTAGGGGCCACCAGCCGACACTGTTTGGCTGACGGCACCCGGAGGAGTCCCGATTTGCCAAACTGATTTCTTCATCAAATATCCCGTTCACATAATTGCTATTGGAGCTATGAATATGATTCTCTCAGGATAATAAAATTATATCTTTATGTCTATTATTTCCATTGAAGTCTGAGCAGAAAGAATAGATTTTGCACTATCAACATCTTAGAGAAATTGACTACAATACCTTACAGTTCTACATCTCTTAATTTATAGCACAAACTCCAACATGGAAATATCCTTTTAAGAGGTCTGGGAGAATTTCTCCCCTCACTCCCCCTCATTATGAGATATTATGAGTATATAATAATAATAATAATAATAATAATAATAATAATAATAATAACAACAACAACAACAACAACAACAACAACAACAACTTTATTGTCATTGTACGTGTATACACAGTATACCCATACAATGAAATTCACTTAACCCCCAAAGGCCAAGTCCAACACATATAACAATCCCCAAACACACTCCCACCCACAATTCCCCACCCTAACCCACCCAAATATCCACACAACAGACCAAATAATACTGTCCAACAGCTCACTGATGGTGGCCGTTTAGTTCATTGTTGAGTGCAATTATAGCCTGGGATAAAAACTATTCATAAAATGTGTGGTCCGAGTTTTAATTATTCTGTATCTTCTGCCAGAAGGCAACAGTCCAAAAAGATTGTAAGCAGGATGGGAAGAGTCTCTGAGAATGTTATGCAACTTTCTCAAACAGCGAGATTCGAAGATGTCATCCAGGGCTGGTAGCTGGAGTCCGATGATATTTTGGACAATTTTAATAATTCTCTGTAGAGATTTTTTGTCCGCTACAGAGCTGCTCCCATACCATGCAAGAATGCCGTATGTCAGGACACTCTCAATGGTGCTGCGATAGTAGGAGAGAAGTGGATGCTGAGATAGATTTATCTTCCTGAGCATAGGCTTAAGCTGCCTATATCAGTGGTGGGATTCAGCTGGTTCTATCCGGTTTGGGTGAACTGGTAGTGGTGACTGTGGTAGGAGGCGCCTACCTGTTCTGATGTAATGCCGTCCTATTTAGCCACGTTTTAGAGGCCGTGCGCATGTGCCGAAGGCCCGCACGTGAGCAAAGAGCATGCATGAAAGGCTGAGCATGCATGGACACATGCGCGCTCACATTTGCGAACTGGTAGGGAAGGTAAGATAAGCGGTGGCTCAGTGGCTAAGACACTGAGCTTGTCGATCGAAAGGTCAGCAGTTCAGCAGTTCGAATCCCTAGTGCCGCGCAACAGGGTGAGCTCCCGTTACTTCTCCCAGCTTCTGCCAACCTAGCAGTTCGAAAGCATGTAAAAAATGCAAGTAGAAAAAATGGGGACCACCTTTGGTAGGAAGGTAACAGCGTTCTGTGCGCCTTTGGCGTTTAGTCCTGCTGGCCACATGACCACGGAGACGTCTACGGACAGCACTGGCTTTGGAACTGAGTAGGGCACCGCCCCCTAGGGTCAGGAACGACTAGCACATATGTGCGAGGGGAACCTTTACCTTTAGGGAAGATAAGTGAATCCCACCTCTGGGCCCTATATGAGATACTTCTAACTAGGAAGGCTCCAGAGTTTTATTCAGTTTGAACTCCAGATTGAACTTGAATCAGATTTCATCTGATTTATACTTCTCAGATGAATGAGCAGAAAAGCATGAAAACACACTAGACTTGTTTTTTGAGTATCATGTTTCTCCAGTTGTTGCAATATAGTTCTCACTTTTAAAAAAATCTAAAATATTTGTGGAAGTGAACACTGTTTTGATCGTATTTGTCAAAGATTGCAATATCTTTTTTTCCCCCTCCTTGGAGTGGGATACAAAAAGTGTGATGAGCATCCTCCCATATTTTTTTTACCCATTCAGTTAGAGGCTTATGAGGCTGATTAAGCTGAGAAAACATGGCCCAATTTATCCAGTGAGCATCAAGATCAAATGGTAATTTGAATCCAGGCCTCTCTTGTGCAAGATTGCATTGCTAGATTGCATTGATATTAAAATATATTTTAACCAGGGGTGAAATCTAAAAATTTTTGCTACCGGTTAAGCATGGCTTAATTAGTGGGTGTGTCTTGGTGGTAAGGTGACTGGGTGGGCGTGGCCAAGTCAATGTCACTTCTTTGCCTTTTTTTAACCTACAAAACACGACACAACACAATTGGCTCACCCACAATGTAAAAGCAGCTGTGCTAGACTCAAAATGGCCCCACAACAAGCAGGAACCTCACACAGCCACAAAAAGCCCCCCCCAAAAAAAACAACTTTCACACTTTACACACACATAATTCCACATAAAGCTTTGTGAGATTTTGTGTGTTTGTGTAGTTAGAGTAAAACACTACAGAAACACACTAAATCTCAGAAAGCTGCACAAATATTATTTTATTTTTTATTTATTTTTATTTTTATATAAAAGCAGCTAAATTTAAATCTTCCTAAACTTTAAATGGCTAGGTCTAAAAAAAGAACAACTAAAAAAAAACCCAATTAACTATTTTTTTTAAAGCTCCCAAAGGAAAAAAAAAACTTACCCAATAGAACAGGGGTCTCCAACCTTGGCAACTATAAGACTTGTGGACTTCAATTCCCAGAATTCCTCAGCCAGCTTTGCTGGAAGTTGAAGTCCACAAATCTAGGCAGGAAGGCAGGCAGGCAGAAAGAGCTGCTCACCGATGAGCTTGATTGCAGGCAGGGATATTCAGTTGCTTGCTGATGCATGGATTGCGATCGTCATGCGATCAGCAGCTAAGGTAAGCAAGCTGGAGGCTGGGATGGGGGGAGAGAAAAAAAGATTTTTTTTTTCTTTTACATGGCTCTGGCAATCCAAGATGAGTTGCCTGATTAGCAGGCAACTCAGCTGGGATGTCAGAGCTTGGCTGGTCAGAGCCATTTAAAAGGGAAAAAAAGGCTCTGATGATCGCGGGGCTCAGCTGGACATGGGGGGCGGGGGCAGGGATTTTTGCTACCGGTTCTCCGAACTGCCCACCGCCGTCGCTACCTACTCGCCCGAGCCAGTCCGAACCGGGAGCATTTCACCCCTGATTGTAACCCTTAACCACAGATGTATTATTTCGGCTACGCTATTACAGACATGAGGTCATAATGACCTCTGTAGCAAAAAGACATTTGATGTTTTCATGGTTGGATCTAAAAATTGATTTATAAAGCAGTAAACCAAAAATATATATTGATCTCTATCAAATCCACGTCGCGCAGGTCACTTTTTGTTTCTCCATCCTTGAACTTCAATCTTTCTTCTCTCATTTTTACATTGGTCCACTGAACGATGGCGCTAATAATTTCTTTAGAAAATAATAATTTCCAAATCTCTAGGGGAATAGGGGAATTTCCGTGATTTCTAGCTGCTGGCTGTAGTCGTGGTAATTGCACAACAATATTGTGACTAGCTGTTCTGGATCTATTGCTTCCAAAAGGTGCCAGAAGACCATTTGAATGTGTTCTTGCCATATCAATTATTGCACAATTTAGCTTGTACCTGGTCATCAATTTCATTGGGACCTTCATCATTGCTGATGTCAGAATCAGCGGCAGTGGCAGGTTCCTCATCATCCATTACAAAATTTTCATCACAATCTGATTCCACTTCACTCAGACCACTCTCTGCTTCTCCATACCATTTTAGAAAGTTTTTTTGAAGTTTCTTCGAACTTCGAAGTTTGAAGTTTGTATCACCAAATTTTTTTGATGGAAAACTTGGCCCCGGCATTATAAAAAAGAATATGTTAACAAAGATCTGTGGTCAAAATGACCGAAACTCAAATTCAAATGCCACTACTGAAAACACCAAATAACTGATGCAAGAGTGATGCTGCACACACTCTTATTGGTGGGAAAACAAAAGCTATTCACAACCGGAATGGTCCATTTCTAAAAAAAAAATAGGGGTGTTCCGAACATTTTGGAAAACTGTTGCAGTCACTATGGTTATGGGTTATGCTGCAGGTCTGTGATTATGGGTTAAAATAATAATAATATACAAAGGGGGTATTTTGACAGGATCTGAGTTTAGAAATGAGTGCTTTTGGGTTGGAAATGTTAGATATCTGTATGAACATGTATTGATGTGAATTTTAACAATATATGGATGTTTGAGCCTCCTTTGATATAATTTCTCCCACATTGGACACAAAGCAGGATGTGGGATGGCACTGGAAGAAAAGAGTTAACCTTCCCAAATACTTTCTTGAGAATAAGCTTCACTCCAAAAGCAAATGTTTCTTGTGGTAAAAGAAAGTGGCAACATTTTATTATTTCCAGAAAAAATTCCCCAGCTGGTGGATTAAACAGATTACAGTGTTGGCCAAAATTGTGGAAACTTTTTGGGAAAGTGTATTTTTGAAGTTTGATGGCTAATAACACCACTTTGTTTGTTTGTTTGTTTGTTTTGAGTTTCAAGTTAATTCTATTCCACTGCTGGAATAGCCCAGACCTTAACCCAATTGAAAATCTATGGAGCTGATTAAAGAAACTTGTTAGTCAGAAGCGACCCAGCAATAAAACCCAGTTCATAGAAGCCATCATTCAATCTTGGTTTCACATTATAACAGCTACAGAACTAAAAGACTTGGTTCACTCCATGGGAAGACATTGTAAAGCCGTAATTACTGCTAAAGGTTACCCAACTAAGTATTAAATGACATGGTGATACTTTTTGTATATCTCGTTTTCTCTATGGTGATCATTTTTATATATCTCGTTTTTTCTACATGTTTCACTTTTCTTCTTTATACCGTAACTGCTATTCTAATAGCAAATCCTTCACAAAAGTTATTGCATTACATTCTTATTTAAATTATCTTCCCATTGATATATAGTTTTATGGTACTACTCCCCAAAAAAGTGGTGTTATTAGCTAGTTTTAGAAAATGCACTTTTCCCAAAAGGTTTCCACAATTTTGGCCACTACTGTACAAATACATTAAGAAGAGTTAATATTCTGGCCATAGATCTTTCCTTCTTGAGCAAAATCAAAACATGAGTGGCTGCCATCGGAGGTCCTGCCACTTCTCAAGCTGTTCAGATAACACTGCTATGCTCCTCTTTGAACCTTCTTTCAGAGTTTTCTTTTCTTTTCTAAAATGGAGTTGTAGATCTCCTCCGTCATGGGTGTGTAGTTCTTCTCCAAGTGATCCAGGAAGAAGAGGGGATCACTGATGGTGGCAGGATTGAATCCATCTCTTACCAGCTGAGCTTTGCACTGCTTGAAAGTTCCTGTGATCTCCAGCTTTTCCTGCAGGAAGTATAAGGCAGCGGTGAAAACAGAAACGAGAATTTGTCCTTTGCTATTGCCCTGCCTCATTAACAAAGCTAGTGAATGGGCTTCCGGTTTGGCTTCTGTCACCACCAGATGGTCCTTTGAGACCGCCAGCCCCGTCGCCCGTAAAGAGCCGTCTTTACAGCTGAAAGGCGGCTCGAAAAACTCGATTTCCTTAAGGAAATGCGAGACAGAGCTGGCGAGGGCAGGTAGAGCCCTCTGCAAAGTCCCCAGAGTTCTTTTTTACTCTTGGGGACGAAGCAGGTTGTGGCTCCCTATTCCCGCTCGCCGCTGCTCCGGGCTTCGGGAGAACTCTGCGCTTTGCAGAGCTAGGCGATGGGACTGGACCAATTAATGAAACTAACAGATCATCTGAATAAGCAGGATGAAATCCGGATTTGGGATCCTAAACTGCAAGTATTTCTAACCCTAAGACTGATTTTTAAAAGTAAAGAAGAGTGAAAGGAAGAAAAAAGAGAGTTTAAAATGGCGACTGGCAAGGCTTGAGAAGAAAGCTGAAAGCGAAAGTCCTTCTGTTTGAATAATTTACTACGTTACAAAAGCGCTGGTTAGAAGTGAAGAGAAAATTTTTTTTAAAAAAATAAATTTTTATTTCATGGTTCTTCCTTCTTCCTTCTTAGAGACTTGATATTGATATTGTCTGGAGAGAAGTCTTTTTCTTTAAAAGGGGAAAAAAATCTGTTTGTGTCGCAGGATGGCGCTAAAACTGACAAAGCCAGATAACCAAGCTGTGGGGGGGGGGGGCTCCCCCATTTGTAAACCACATGAACAAATTGTGAGCTTGCAGATGCAGAAGAATGGCTTTACAGATCTAAAAGAATTTGTACTGGAGGAGATGGCAAGACATGATAAGACTGTGAATCAGAACCTTGAAAATTTTAGACAGGAAATTAAAGAGTTGGTTCAACAAAAGTATGATATCCTGAAGCAACATATGAAAAGTTTCTTAGACATAATTATGAGGATGGATAAAGAGATTAATTTAGAAATAGAGTCTAAAATGAAGGAAGTTGATCATAAGATTTATAACTTGGACAATAAAATACAAAGAATTGAAAATGATTTAATAATGATTCAAGAAAAAAGCTCAAAAGTAGAGTTTAAAAAAATAAAGGAAGCTGACTACAAGATTCACAATGTAGTTAATATAAAACAAAGGATTGAAAATGAAGCCACAATAATGCAATTCAGATTCATGGAATTTGCGGTCAGAATTAGGGGAATACAGGAAAATAAAAGAGAAGATTTGAGAAAGGTGTCTGCTGAAGTTCTGGCTGGGATTTTAAAGGTTAGTTCTGAAGAGGTATCCTGCAAGATTGATAAGGCCTACAGAGTTAATTCTTGGGTGGCAAAGCAAAGGCAGCTGCCTAGAGATGTGGTGATCTATTTTACTGATAAAGAAATAAGAAATGATATTGTGCAAAAGTCTTTTAACTCCACTCTTGAAATGCATGGAAGGAAGATTTGGCTATTTAAAGAGCTGCCGCCCAAGATGTTAAAAGATAGAAAGGATTTTGGATTTTTGGTGACTGAGCTAAAGAAAAAAAAACATCCCATTTAGGTGGGATGTTCCAGTTGGTATAATATTGAGATATCAAGGAGAAAGATATCAACTAAATACTGTTGAAAAAGCGGAAGAATTTTACTATAAGGTTTTTAAAATGGGTTCAACATCTCCATGTATAACACACGAGGGGAATAAAGAAAAGCAAAATCAACAAGAGATTGAAATTCAGGCTAAGCAGATGGTGGTGGAGGTAACGGAAAAACAACAAGTTACAGAGGCCTTTGTGGACGAGCCGCTTCTGGATTCTCCTTCAGAGGTTATAGTTGGATTACCTATAAATATAAGAGAGGCGGCTTTGGATTCTAATGTGATGACTTATCAAGCTACAGACCAGCATGGAAATCAATCAGTTGATATACAACTCATAGAAAGAAAACCAGGGTGGAGATTTAAGCCACAAAAAGTTAAGAAAAGAAGAAGCAGGTCCTACAAAAATAAAATTTTTTAGACTAAACAACAGTGTAATGCCAGTTACTTGAGAGACAATTGAATACATGAAAATATACTTGAGGCAAAGTATTGGCTTATATTATTTTGAGGAGAGTGACAGATCTCTGCAGTGCTGTACTTTTGGGATGTGGAAAATGGCCTTAAACTGAGTGGATTGGAACTTTCTATTTTGGACTCTTTGACAAATGGATTACATTTATGCTGAGCTACAAGGCAAGAGAATTATCGGTCTGGGGCATGCAGAAGATCTGGTTGTTACCCTAATACGGTGGTTGGAATGAATAATCTAGATGAAAGATATTACAAAAGACACTATATGGAATACAAATATTAAGTTACTCGGGTGGTTTTTTGCTATATGAAAATACTTACTATTGATGGGGGCAGATGGTAATTGAAGATACTGAACATACTGTTGGAACTAGAATTTGATGTTACCCTCACATGGGTGATGGAATTAACAATCCAGTTGAAAGACATTACAGAAGATATTATATGGATTACAAGCTTAAAGTCATTTGAGAATTTTATTTATATATGGAAATATTTTTTAGTGGTGTGGGCAGAAGAACAAAGATATCGAAAATATTATGTATGGTAGACCTGTAGGAAAGTGGGTGGAGATAGGTTAGTTTACTGATTGTTTAGTTTAAGAAAAGGGATGTTATGTTATATTAATATATGGAAAAGATTTGAATTAAGAGATATATGCATGGGGGAGGAGGAAATGGATAGATTATGAGTTGAAATTGCTAAATTAGGATTTATTATATAATTTTACAGCTGAATGTTGCTTTGAAATGTATAGTATAAGGGGGATATAATAATATTGTTAGAAAGAAAGGGTCAGCATATGGGGGGTGGAGTCAAAAGGATGGTAAAGTATTATATAATCTGTTATTAATTTGGGTTTTATTTTGGAGAAGCCACGGGGGGAGAGGAGGGTGAGGGGGGGACTAGGGAGGAGGGGGGAAAAAAGGGGGAAAAATCTGTATTTGAAAAACTTTTTCAATAATAATAAAAAAAAAGCTAGTGAATGGTGCTTCCCTTATTCTCTGAGTGTGAGACAAATTAAAGAAATTTGTTCAATGGATTCCTACCAAGTGTTAATCCCCCACGAAAAAATCCATCACAACCCTTTCTTAATGTGTGGTGAGGCATGAATGAGCAAGTGTTGGAGACAGGGGTGGGATTCAAAAATTTTAGCAACCGGTTCTCTGCCTGGTTACTGGGTGGGTGTGGCCATGGTGGGTGTGGCCTACTCATCCTCCTGCACCATGATGAAGGGGCTGTTTTTACCCTCCCCAGGCTCTGGAGGCTTTTCTTGAGCCTCTGGGAGGGCGATAATGGCCTCCCTTGGGCTTTGGAGGCCCCCTGGAGGCCAGAAATGGGCCCATTTCTGGACTTCCGGAACTTCCAGGAGGCCTGTTTTTAACCCTCCCCAGCTCCGGAGGCTTTCCTTGAAACCCTTAGCAGTTTACAGAGTCAGCATATTGCCTCCAACAATTTGGGTCCTCATTTTACTCAAACTCAAATTGAGGGCAGCCGGCAGTCAGCAGATGTAGCCTGCAGTACGGCACTCTAACCACTGCACCACCACAGCTCATAAATCATCGATATACTTCTACTTTTTAATAAAATGAAAGCATTTTTAAAGCAAAGAAACTCTGTGCAGATTCAGTTGGTAACTTTCATTACTAGCAATCCTTACTATAATTTATTCCAGTTATGGTTCTTATTCTTTTTTAAAAAAATAAAATCAAACCTACATTTATTTCCTTTCCACTCATATTATGATTGGCATCAGCACTTCTACTTCTATTATACTTTAAGATGCTGAGGTATGTGGTTTTGAGTTATTTTTTTTTCCTAATGGTAAGCAAGAGCATAAATCAACTGTTTCTCACCTGGATACGAATGAAGTGGGGTATGGCGTAGCTAGGGAGATAATCCTTGGTATGCATGAACAGTTTCTTTCCATCAAAGGGGCACCCATCCTTCAGCCGTATGGCTGCCATCCCAATCTTTCCTTCATGCCCTGGAACAAACCAGAATGGGATAATTGACAATAAGGCTATATGTTGTATACAAAAAAAATAATAAAATTGTTGGTTGCTACTGTTAGGCAAAGCAACTTTTGTGATGAAACCTCACCAAAACGGCCTGGTGACCCTCATTCTATCTTCTGTCCCCATGAAGCTGACAATATCTCATGCTCAGATCATGACTGATGCTATGATTTAGCCTTATCCTGCTACTTCCCATATCACAAAATATCCATTTTTGTTATGTACCAAATTTTTCGGAGTATAAGACACACCTTAGTTTTTGGGGAGGAAAATAAGAAAAACAAAATTCTGCCTCTGCCTACCAGCATCCATCGGTATTCATCTGTCAGTGTGTGAGAGAGTTGAGGGCTGTTTGGAAACTGAAATAGTATTTGCTGTGTGAGCAACAAGGAAGGAGACAGCAAGGAGCCTGGGCATGGCTCTGAGTCTGTGCTGAGCTCTAAACTAGTCTGCTGTTCAAAACTGAAACTGAAACTCCTCTCCTCTGCTTGTGTTTTTTTTGTATTTACTACCACGTTGGAAAACCTGCTTTTGGTATTGTATATTTACTTCATGTGTTGTATTATATATAAAGAGAAGTTATTGAATCCTGCTGAATCAGTTACTTGTGTGTGCTTTCTGGATGTGATTGCTGCTGCAAACTCTGAGCCCTTGTAGCAAATAGCAAACAGTCAGGTCAGCTTCAGCACATTATTGCAGCCTGATTTAGCACATTATTGCAGCCTGATTCAGCACAAGCAGCTGATTGGTGGGTGGATTGGCCTCCTGGAATATCCCCAATCAGCTGTTCCAGGCTTCAGGGATTGCCACAGACCGTTGCAGCCTCTATACCTCACGTTTTTGGCTACATTAGGTGTATAAGACACACCCAAATTTTCATCCTCTTTTTTTTTGGGGGGGGGAATGTGTCTTATACTTTGAAAAGTACAGTAACTAAAGAGTAGTTGCACATAATGTTGCAGGTCTACTTGCAGCGCAAGGTAAAACTTCAAGATGGCACTAACTGAAAGAAAATATGGGACTGCTTCTCTATTCTATCTAACTTAGATTTTTCTACCTTGAACTTGTATCAATCAATTTACAGATGTGAAATAACTGATAGACTACAGGTAATGAATAATCTAGCCAACTTGTCAGTGGGTGGAGCCTCCCGCAGCCACCGCTACCAGTTCATCTGAACTGGATAGAACCGGCTGAATACCACCACTGGTATGTAGAAGAGTGTATAGGTGTTTCAAACTCACCTGGCACTGGTACTCCATATACATTGACTTCCTCAATGATATCCAAAACTGCCAATGTCATCTCAACCTCAGTGGTGGCCACGTTCTCACCTTTCCAACTGCCAAAACAGGAGGGATTTATTTCTTTCATGGGTCGGTAGAATGTATTAATAATGTATTATTTAGCATTTGGATATTCCTGTAGATGGCTTCACTCACAAGATTTATTTCTGGGTTTGTGACCAGGGGAACATGTTACTTAACTCACTGAGGTAAACTCAAGGGGATGAGCCTGCTAGCAAGCATAGGGAGAATTCCTAACAATAGAGGAAGTTATTTACTATGGTTACTCAGCCAGGAATGGGATTCAGAAATTTTAGCAACTGGTTCTCTGCCCGATTGCTGGATGGGCAGTTTGCTCAAGCCTCTGGGAGGGCAAAAAATGCCTCTCTGGGCTCCAGAGGCTCTCCAGAGGCCGGGAACAGGCCTATTTTTGGACTTCCAGTACTTCCAATACCCCCTTTTTTGCCCTCCGCAGGCTCTGGAGGCTTTTGTCGAGCCTCAGGGAGGGCAAAAATGGCCTCCACGGGCTCTGGAGGCCGTCCGGAGGCCAGAAACAGGCCCGTTTCTGGACCTCTGGAACTTCCAGTAGGCCCATTTTTCGCCCTCCCAGAGCCTCCGCACAGACCCTGCAGTTACCTGGCATCTAAAAGTGTGGAGACTCCTGGGAGGGGTGGAGAGGTATGGGCGGGGTCAGCCAGTCCTTACAACTACTGGTTCGGCAAACAAGATTAAAACTAGCATCTGATTTGTCCGAACTGGTCTGAACCAGCTGAATCCCACCCCTGCACTCAAGCATAGTAAATAATGTTTGTGTGAATAAATGCCCATGACTGACAGAGGGTTAAAAGAAAATAACAGTGATAATTACTTTGTTAACCATGTTAATGGAATAAACCATTGATTAATTATAATATAAGCATGGATTAGGTCACCATCACATAAAATCTAACAAAATATGTTATCCATTGGAAAAAGAATATATGCAGCTCAGGGTTGAAATGTTAGGTTTTAGTGCTCTCTTAATTTGCTTGTTTCCTTGCAGACAATTATTACCAGACTTGGGACCATCGTCAGTGCCCTGTATGGGTTGGTGCCATAGATAGGGGGTGGGTGGGTTGTAGGGTTATTGTTCAGTTGTACTTTGGAATTCACTACGATTTATAGAGTATTTTTCAATCCAAGCAACTTTATGATGTATGCTGGTTGGGGAATTCTGGGAGTTGGTTCATACCCTCTAAATACAGCAGTATAGCGTATTGTTGTAGAATAGCAATAATTTGGTTCTTTAGAGTTCTTAGGAATGATTTTGTTTCTGCTTTGAAATTATTCAAAGCAGAGATGTGATTCATATTGGATATTTCATGAACCAAATAAAGGTGTTTGGTTACCACCTTTAAAGCGCTCCATGGCATAGGACCTGGGTATTTGCAGGACCGCCTTCTGCTGCCAATAGCCTCCCACCGACCAGTATGCTCCCACAGAGAGGGACTCCTCAGGGAGCCGTCAGCCAGACAATGTCGGCTGGCGACTCCCAGGGGGAGGGTCTTCTCTGTGGCAGCTCCTGCCCTCTGGAACGATTTGCCCCCGGAGATACGAAGGATATCGGATCTCCGGGTCTTTTGCCGTGTTCTGAAAACTTTTCTTTTCCATCAAGCAGGGCTGGCGTGAACCCCTCCCCCTTTTTTAGTCTTTTTTAGTTTTTTAGTTTTTAAATTGTCATTGGGTTTTAATTGAATTGTTTTAAATTGGGCCAGTTATGTAATTCTTTTAATAATTTTAAATTTTGTATTGGTATGTGTTTTAGTTCTGGCTAAACTACTGGTTCTAGCCCTAACCCTAACCCTGAGTCCACTAGGAAAAGGGCGGTATACAAATTGAATAAAATAATAAATAATAAATAATAATTGAATCAAAATCCTAGATTAGTTATCTAAGGATTAGCCAGCATCTTTGAACTCCTCCTCCTTCTCCCCCTCCTCCCCCTCCTCCTCCTCTTCCTCCATTTTCCAACAGGTGCAGGATCATAGGTGGGATTCAGCCAGTTTGGATCAGTTCGGGAAAACCGGATGTTAATTTTAATCTGGTTTGATGAACCGGTAGTTGCAAGGACTGGCTGACCCTGCCCAGCCCATCCCAGGAGTCTCCACGTGCCCCATTTTGGGTGCCAGGTAAGTGCAGGACCCATGCAGAGGCTCTGGGAAGGTGAAAAATGGACCTACTGGAAGTATTGGAAGTCTGGAAATGGTCCCATTTCTGGCACCCGGAAGGCTTCAGGGTGAGGCTGTTTTTGCCCTCCAGGAGGCTTGAGGAAGGCCTCTGGAGCCTGGGGAGGGCAAAATTGTCACCCTCCCGCCATGGTGCAGGAAGGCAACTAGGCCATGCCCCCATGGCCACGTCCACTCAGCAACGGGGCAGAAAACCGGATGCTAACAATTTTTCAATCCCACCCCTGTGCAGGATCCACATTTTTGAGGGGATCAACCAAGTATTGATCAACGAACTCTCTCAATTTGGTTGAGATAGCATGATGGACCCAGAGTCACCCAGCCGGCTTCTAACTTGGTGCCTCTTAACCATTAAACCAAACTGGTTCTCTATCTTTGAACAGTACTGTCCTCAGTCAAATTTTAATGGCAATAAAAAGTCATAAAGTATCAGTGAACACAACTGAATCCTGTCCCCGTTCAATATCTTACTTCCGACAGGCAAAACTACAGATCCAATTTAACAACTAAATGAATAGTGAGACTCACCGGAAAGTATCTCCCACCCGATCATGGAAATAGATAAAACCTTCCTGGTCTTCCCTCAAAAGATCTCCGGTATTAAAATAACTGTCTCCTTTCTTCAGGACATTACGCAGAATTTTCTTCTCTGTGTTTCCATGATCTCCTGCATAGCCTTCAAATGGGACTGTCTTACTTATCTTCATCACCAGTAAACCCGCCTGTCCTAGAAAAATCAAAAGGGAATCAAGTGGAATCAAGTAGTCTCACAACAAGGAACCAATAGCACCTCTAAATAAGGATTATCCGATCTTCCAATCATCAGTTGCTAATAACTTCCCAAAAGACAAAGTTGTTAGGATATGGTTTGAGCCTAACTATGTTGTACAGGCAATATAAGTATACTGTAACTTTAAGCTGTAACTGTATTATGTGGCTTTAATGCTAAGTCATGCTGTAATCACATAATTACTGGTTGTAAGAATATTTAAGCAAGGTAATGCAACGTGTTCAGTTGCTGCTATGATCTGCTGTTGATGATGAAGCTGCTATGAAGGTGATGAGATGATGAAGCTGATATGATAAGCTACCATTGAGAGGAGTTGTTATCTGGTAATGATTGTTTGATGGATCTGCAACATCGTGAACCAGAGTGAATTTGTTATTGTAACCAACTACTGTTTGTTGGGTAAGAAGATTCTGTAACTACTGGACTGATTTACTGGCAAAGACTTGGAATTTGTTTAAAGACTATGAGACTGTTTTTCTACTATAAAGTAAGCTTTTGATAAACCAGTTTGCTTATCTCTTATTCATTGCTCTCAGCAACGTTTCTCTGTGCAATCTACTCTGCTGGTTGGTAACACAACAACAATAACCTTAACATTGGTTATGGGCCCAGAGCAAACCATACCTAACTAGGATTGCTAAAAGCTAAACTGAGAGTTAATGTGAATAGAACAAACTGTGTTTGTGATAAACAATCCAAGTGAAGATGGCACTAGAACAAGCAGCAAATTTTTCCATGATAACCCGGCTGGATGGAACAAACTATGTATCCTGGTCTGCAAAATGTACTCTACTTCTGCGTAGAGAAGGACTGTGGGACATAGTTAATAATTCACCGGATGTAACAGCATGGGATCCTGCTAATGAGGAAGATGAGAAGAAATTAGCCAAGTTTAACAGAGACAATGAACAAGCTCTTTGCATTATTGGACTAACACTGGGTGACCAGCAGCTTGTCCATATTCGTGGTGAAGAGTCTGCTGCTAGGTGTTGGACCAAGTTGAAGAGACTATATGTTTGTGACTCTGTGGGTGCTCATATTTATCTCACACGGAGATTATTTAAACAACATCTTCTTAAAGGTGGAGATATGATGGCTCATTTGGAATCCATGACCAGAATTTTCCAGGAGCTGCATGAAAAAGACCTTGTTTTCTCAGAACTACAACAAGTTTATATAATTCTTTCTTCATTGAACGATAGTTATGATGACTATGTTTCTTCGTTAGAGGTTTTGTCCAGAGATGAACTGACATTGGCTGGCATAACCGGTAGGTTATTAGAAGAATCCAAAAGAAGACAAGAAAGGGATCAGTTGAGAGTGCAACAGCCAAAAGAAGAAAAAATGTACTCAACTGCCTATATTGTAAAACGTTGTTTTGCTTGTGGGGCTAAAGGGCATATAGCTAACTATTGTAAGAATAAGAAAATGCCTGTTAGGAACAATACTAGACCCAAGAAGGGTTGTAATTTAGCTATATCCAGTTCAACTACTGATGTTAACCAGGATTGTTGGGTTGTTGATAGTGGTGCTTCTCAATCAATTTCTAGAAATAGAAAAATTTTTGTAAAAATGGAGAAGAGTAACCAGCATGTTAAACTAGCAAATGGCTGGAAGGTTAAGGTAGCTGGAGAGGGTGTTGCTCGTTGGTCATTTAATAATGAACCATTGCCTATGTTATATATTCCTGGGTTAAAATTCAATTTATTGTCTGTTAAATCATTATTGAATTTTAGGTTTACAGTAACATTTAAAAATGATAAATGCTTTATTGAGAAAGATGGCAAAGTTGTTACTGCAAGTTTAGAGAATGATTTATTTATTTTAAGGGATAACCCAGTATTGATGGCTAAGTCTAAGTCTGTTTATAAGAATGTTAAACCACATGATGAATGTATTCATCTGTTACACTGGAGACTTGGGCATTTAAATTTCGTTAAAGAAACGTTAAAGAAAACAGTTCAATTATCTGAAGGGATAAAGCTACAAGCATATAGTAAATATCTAAATTGCAATGCCTGTAGTCAGCAAAAAAGTAGGGTTACACCAGCAAACCGTGTTAATGGTTTTAAAACCACAAATCCATTAGAGGTAGTGTTTATAGACCTAATTGGACCCAAGAAACCCAGTATAGGAGGTGCCTGCTATATTCTGAGCATAGTAGACCATTATTCAAGATACGGATTCTGTTATCTTATGAAAATAAAATGTGAAACATTCCAGCATATTAACAACTGGCTACGTTTTGTGGAAAGGAAACAGAAATTCAAGGTTAAATGCTTAGTGACTGATAATGGTACAGAATTTACCAACCATAGATTGGAAAAGTTTTTGCAGGATGCAGGGATTCAACATAAACAGTCTGCTCCATACAGACCAGAACACAATTCGTTTATTGAAAGACGAGGTCAGACATTACAAGCCATGACTAGAACAATGTTGGCAGATTCTGGTTTACCTGAAAATTTATGGGGTGAGGCTGTTATGTGTGCTAACCATGTGTTAAACAATGTAGTTCATTCCTCTACAGGAGAAATACCATTCACCTTATGGCATGGGAGGAAACCAAATCTTAGTTACTTACACACATTTGGAACCCCAGCTTGGGTACATATTCCATCTAATTTAAGGAGAAAGGATCAACAGAGAGCCAGAAAAATGTTTTTCATTGGCTATGAATCAAATCATAGATCTTTTAGATTTTGGGCACAGGGAACTACTCATGTATACTGTAGTGCAAGTGCTAAATTTCTAGAGCACGAAGAATGGGATAAACTAGAAGGTGCAGATTATAGACATGATAATACTGTTAGTATAGAGCATCATATTCCTGATGATATTCCTGAGGATTTAGATAATGTAGAATTCTCTATCAAGGAGGAAGAACAGGAAGTAGGTTTAGAGGATGCAGTTTTAGGGGAGGAGTCAGATGAATCATCTGCTGTAAGTCCTGTTTTACCTAGGAGATCTACTAGGGAAAGGCATCCACCTGATCGATATAAAGCAACCGTAGTTTGCCAAGTGAATATTGAGCCTTCAAGTTTTGAGGATATCAGGCTTTATCCTGAAAAGGAGCAGAATGCTTGGAAGGAGGCAATGAGTAAGGAAATTAATTCTTTAACTAAGTTAGGTGTTTATGAAACTGTGAAATTGCCACCTGGTGAGAAATTAATAGGTTGTAGATGGGTTTACAAAATTAAGAAAAGCATAGATGGGACAGTAACCCATAAAGCTTGCCTTGTAGCTCAAGGTTTTTCTCAGACCGAAAAGGATTTTGATGAGGTTTTTGCTCCTAGTTTACGAGCAAGTACTTTACGAACAATGCTAGTGTGGGCAGCTAAGCATAAATATAGCATTAACCATATAGATGTAGAGACAGCATACTTGCATGCTCCATTGAGACACACTATCTATATGAAGAAGCCTTTAGGAGTTGAAACACAAAACCACACTGATTGTTGGAAGTTAAATAAAAGCCTTTATGGTTTGAGACAATCAGGGTTTGAGTGGAACCAATGTATAGTGAAAGAGCTAAATAAGATAGATTTTCATGAAGGTGTAGCGGATAAGTGTCTCTTTAAAAGAGAAAATAATGGTGTAGTAGTGGTGTTTTAGAAAACATACCTGTAGGCACTCGGATACAGAGCCCCTTCTCATCTCTCACAGGCTGATCTGCATCCACATCATATTGCAGAAATTCATAGTTAAGAAATTTCTGAAATTGAACAGACAAGTGGAAATATGAGCCCCGAACAGGCACGAATGACAGGTTTATATGGGTTTGATGAGCAAAAGGAACTTCATGCTGGATAAAGAGGCCCAGCTAAATCCTGTGGAGCTAAAGCCTCTCCCTTTATCCTCTGAACAAACCTGTGATGTAGTGTGGCAGAGAAGCAGGTATGTTTGGACAGATGATTTCTCAGGTTTTTTGTCACAGGCAAGAGGACATGCACTTCCATCAGGCATCCCATCAGGGGTGGGATTCTACCAGTTTGTATGAATCGGTAGCTCCGACAATCAGCTGGGAGTGAACCAGTTCGCTACGATGACCAGGTGGGCCCACCCTCCCGCTTTACTGACCGATAGCTTCACAGCTGATTCACATGACAGAGCGGATTGCTGCGCCTCACCTGTGTTACTCCCCAGCAGTAACGTGGAAGGTAAGTTTTTGTTAAACTGCACAATTACCAAACTGGTTGTTAAACCAGCAGGATCCCACCACTGCATCCCACCCTCACCTTTTAATGTAGTGGTGAAGGTGCTGGCCTAGAAACCGGGAGACTGTGAATTCTAGTCCCACCTTATGCATGAAAACCCAGTGGTGGGATTCAAATATTTTAACAACCGGTTCTGCGGGCGTGGCTTGGTGGGCATGTGGCTGAGTGGGCATGTGACTGGGTGGGTATGGCAAACACAATATCATTCATGTCAAGGGGCACTTCGCCCAGCCCCTCCCCTCTCAGCCACTCCTTGTCACGCCCGGCCTCAACATATCTATCGTTCTTTAAGGTTAGGGTTAGGGTTAGGGTTAGGGTTAGGGTTAGGGTTAGGGTTAGGGTTAGGGTTAGGGTTAGGGTTAGGGTTAGGGTTAGGGTTAGGGTTAGGGTTAGGGTTATGTATGTCTTTTTCTTAAAATACTCCAATTACATTTCAAATAGTTCTAAATATATAATTTTTGACCCTATATTTCTATGTCTATACAGGCTAGAGGTCTAAGCGGCTAGAAGTGGCCCAGATATTTTCTTCTCATTACCTTATATATGAAATTGGTCCTTCCCACTGCTCCAACTTTTCCTGCATAATTCATGAATCCAGCAATTCCTTCGGTAGCTCCATAAACTTCGACGATTTTGATGGGTCCAAATCTATTCAGGAACTCCTTCCAAACCTCAATTCGCATCCCATTGCCAATGGCCATTCTCACCCTATGGTCACGGTCATTGTCCCTCTGCAAGGTGAGATATCAAGGAAATTAGAGTTCTCCAAAATAAATACTGTATTATGCAGCAAACCAAGTTTTTTTAAGAGATTGCTTGAAGAACATCCTACAAGATGGTGGGAAGGAGTGGCAGTCCATAAAGATTGTTTACAATTAGTTTATCAAATCTATGAGGAAACTTTATCTATTTCAGACTACAGTTGCATACGGTAGTGGCCAAAATTGTGGAAACCTTTTGGGAAAAGTGTATTTTCAACCACTACCTAATAACACCACTTTTTTTTTTTTTTGGAGTAGTACCATAAAATTAGATATCAATGGAAAGATAATTTAATCAAGAATGTAATGCAGTAACTTTTATGAAGGATGCAATAACTTTTTATGAAGAACAGCAGTTACAATATAAAGAAGAAAAATGAAACATGTAGAAAAAAGGAGATGTACAAAAATTACCACCATGTCAGTTAATACTTAGTTGGGTAACCTACCAGCCTCCATCGGTATTTATCTGACTAGCGTCCTGTCAGTGTGTGAGAGAATTGAGGGCTGTTTGGAAATTGAAACAGTATTTGCTGTGTGAGCAACAAGGAGACAGTAAGGAGCCTGGGTGTGGCTTAGCTCAACTGTTCTGTACTAAAGCTGCATGCTGCTCTGAAACTAAAACTAAAACAGAAACTGAAACTCCTCTCTTCTGCTTGTGTTTTGCTTGTATTTACTACCACATTGGAAAACCTGCTTTTCGTATTGTATCTTTACTTCTATTAACTGGGTTTTATTGCTGGGTCGCTTCTGACTAACAAGTTTCTTTAGTCGGCTCCATAGATTTTCAATTAGGTTAAGGTCTGGGCTACTCCCAGGCCATTCCAGCAGTTGAATATGATTATCTTGAAACTCAAAAAAAAAAAAAAGTGGTGTTATTAGCCATCAAACCTCAAAAATACACTTTTTCAAAAAGGTTTCCACAATTTTGGCCACTAATGTAGCTAGTTTAGTTTAAACAGATAGAAATCCATGTCACCGGTTACAGGTTTGGTTTTCAAATTCTGGTTAATACCTTAGTATTAACTTGAATAGCATCTCTGAGCAAGTAGCAGGGACTCAACGTTGACTAAAGCCAAGCAGAAATATTAGGAACTACCACATTCTAGCATTTATAACCAAATGACTCAGGGGTGAAATCCAGCAGGTTCTAACAGGTTCTGTAGAACTGGTAGCAGAAATTTTGAGTAGTTCAGAGAACCAGCAAATACCTCCTCTGGCTTGCCCCAGAGTAGGGTGGGAATGGAGATTTTGCAATATCCTTCCCTGTCACGCCCACCAAGCCACGCCCACAGAACCGGTAGGGAAAAAAATTGGATTTCACCCCTGAAATGACTATTCCTAGAAAATATGTTGTTTACTCTTGCTGTAACAATGAGTATTCCCTCTCTAACTCCTCAACAGAAATATTGTCACCTACTAAGCTCCCCACAAATATTTCTACTTTTGAAAACTCTCTGTAATCCTTCGTTGGAGGAGAATTCTCCAGATCTATAAAAGATTAATCCAGCCTTGGAACTGGCCAGTTTGAAATCAAACTGGTCATAGAAAAGCAAAGCTAAGCAACCCTAAACCTGTTGGTATCAGACAGTCATTTTTAAACTCCTAGGCATCTTTCTTAGAATACTTTTCTTTGTTTTACCTCCATATTTCTGGATCAGCTCCCATAGCTCTTTTTCAGGTGTTTTACAACCTGCTAAGACTTTGCTGTGAGGAATATAAGAAGGAATAGTGCCACTGCACCATAGCATCAGTCTACCTAAATTATATATTCCCATATAAAGATACAACGCTATTCTTCTGTGAAATATTAGTAATAATTCCATTCTTTTTTCCCCTTTTACCTCTATAATAGATAGATTTATAGATACATATGTATCTGTACAGCTACATATATCTGTTCTATGACCTTCTGCTTGGCAAGTATAATTATCATTTTTTTCATGAAGTAAGAAACAGGGGAGGGAATTCAGTTACATGAAGGGACAAGGAATGGATATAGGAGAAAGGAATATATAAACAGGCTTAGCATTCATGACAAACTGGGCCTAGGACTCCACAATATGATACAAGCATAGTTATCTCCTAGATTTGCATCTGCATTGCTTGGACACTGCTACGTACAATCCGGCAAGCAGTTCCCTTCTCATTCTTTGCAATATTGTTTTCTGAAGTATTAGTCCATCTTATCAATTACCTTTGGTGCATTACACAAATAGCGCATCATTTCTCCCACATACTGGATCACAGTGACATGATAACGTCTGCAGTCATCCCAGTAATGAGAAACAGAGAACTTAGACCTCAGAACATGTGTAGCTCCTTAAATAAACAGAGAGAGAAAGTTCAGGAAGTTGCTGTGATCACTAGGTTAGAACCCTGAGCTGAAATGCTCCACCCTGCAGCTTTTCAATAGCATCTTCCCCTAGTTACTTAAAAAGGCCTAAAATGATTTGGCTCCAGGATAGGGATGGGATTCAAATATTTTAGCTCTCTGCCCGGTTGCTGGGTGGGCATAGCCATGGTGGGTGGGGCCTACTCGGCCTCCTGCACCATAGTGTTGGGGGGAGACATTTTCACCATCCCCGGGCTCCAGAGGCTTTCCTCCAGCCTCCGGGAAGGTAAAAACAGCCTCCCCCGGGCTCTGGAGGCCAGAGAAACGGAAACAGGCCCATTTCTGAACTTCCGGAACTTCCAGGAGGCCCATTTTTTGCCCTTCCCGGGCTCCTGAGGCTTTCCTTGAGCCTCCAGGAGGGCAAAAATGGCCTCACCTGGGTTCCAGAGGCGCTCCGGAGGCCAGAAATGAACCCATTTCCGGACTTCTGGAACTTCCGGGAGGCCCATTTTTCACCCTCCCAGAGCCTCCATGCTGGCCCTGCACTTACCTGGCATACAAAACGGACCATGTGGAGATTCCTGGGAGGGGACGAGAGGTGGGGTGGAGGGGCCAGCCAGTCATCTCAACTACCAGTTCAGTGAACCAGATGTAAAATCATCATTCGGCTCACCCAAACCGGTCTGAACCGGCTGAATCCCATTTTAGGCCTGCTTAAAAAGGCCTAAAATGATTTGGCTCCAGGACATTTGAAGAAGACAAAGTCAAGATATAAATCAGGTAAATAAATACATAAATTAAGAGGTTTTCTTAGCTGGGTAGCCTTTACCACTTTCAGAGGTAAAGTGGTAAAGAGGTGGGATTCAGCTGGTTCAGACTGGTACAGGTGAACCGGTAGTCCACCCACCTACCCAGATATAGTGCACGACCACTGCGCTTGCATGGAAGGCCGTATGGATGTGCAGAGGAGGTGCGAGTGAGCGAAGCACGCACACCTGCACGCACCCTCACATTTGCGAACCAGTAGGGAAGGTAAGTGAATCCCACCTCTGCATAAAACTGATACTATGACCCATCCTAGAATTACCTATTAGGAATAACTGGCAACAAATATTTCAATAAATAAATTAGCAAACAAAAAGGGATGTCATTCTCATGTCCTTCCATTAGGGAGATTGCGAGTTCAAATCCCATACAATAGTCATGTGAAAATGGTCAATGAGTCACTTTTTTCAGTGCTGTTGTAACTTTGAATGGTCACTAAATGAACTGTTTTAAGTCAAGGACTACCTGTACACAGGGATGGGAATGAAAAATTTCAGCAACCGGTTCACTGCCCGGTTGCTGGGTGGGCGTGGCCATGGGGGCGTGGCCTACTCAGCCTCCTGCACCATGGCAGGGGGCATTTTCACCCTCCCAGAGGCTGGAAATGAGCCTGTTTCTGGACTTCTGGTACTTCCGGTACGCCTGTTTTTTTGCCCTCCCCAGGCTCCAGAGGCTTTCCTGGAGCCTCCAGGAGGGCAAAACGGCCTTCCCTGGGCTCTGGAGGCTCTCCGGAGGCCGGAAACAGGCTCATTTCCAGACTTCTGCTACTTCCAGTAGGCCCCTTTTTCACCCTCCCAGAGTTTTCGTGTGCACCCTGCACTTACTTGGCATCCAAAATGGGCCACGTGGAGACTCCTGAGAGGGACAGGCAGGGTGGGCAGAATCAGCCAATCCTTGGAACAACCGGTTCAGCAAACCAGATTAAAATTAACATCCAGTTCACCCGAACTAGTCTGAACCAGCTGAATCCCTCCCCTGCCTGTACATCATTACTGTTGGTAAATAATTGACACTACAGCCTTCACGTCTTCCTGCTTGCCTCCTCCTTTTTTTTCCTAACTCCTTCATGCAGAATTATTATTAGCTTGCTGGGAAAGTATCTGAGGCAGGCTGTGATGTTCTCTGTTTTATGCTATACATAAAATATAAGATGATATAAGAACTCTGTGTCTCTTGATAACACTCTGAGGGTGAAGGTCTCTTTATGTGTATTCCAGGCTCCCTGGTCCTTTGTGCCTACCCAAATCTATGGTCCCCATAAACCCAAAGAATCCAGCTATGTGGTACAGAGGGAGTGGAGAATAAACAACATCTTTGTCATGGACGCTGCTCAGCTGAAACAGATTAGAGCCCTTGATTGCTTTCTTCTGGGAAATGACAGCAGCTTTGGGGAGTCCTGGAGGAAAGTGAAAAAGAGAATATGAAATAAAGGATGCAATGAATTTAGAGAAAAAGCAAGAAACGACCATTGACAATCTGTTTCCTGATTGTTTGCTTCACTCCATGGCTCACCTAGGGATTATATGACTTTGACATTTCAAAAACACTCACTGGCAAAAGAAGAAGGAGAAGGAGAAGGAAAAGCAGGAGGAGGAGGAGGAGGAGGAGGAGGAGGAGGAGGAGGAGGAGGAGGAGGAGGAGGAGGAGGAGGAGGAGGAGGTGGTGGTGGTCGTGACTTGGGTGTAGTAGGGGAAGAATACTGCAAGATCTCAATTCCCACCCTACTCCAGGCGAGCGATACTGCAAAATCTCCATTCTCACACCACTCCAGGGGAAGGATACTGCAAAATCCCCATTCCTGCCCCACTCCTGGAGGAAGGATATTGCAAAATCTCCATTCCCATCCTACTCTGGGGCCAGCCAGAGGTGGTACTTGCCAGTTCTCCAAAGTACTCAAAATTTCCGCCGCTGGTTCTCTGAACTACTCAAAATTTCCGCTACTGGTTCTCCGGAACCTGTCCGAACCTGCTGGATTTCACCCCTGATTTTTCTTACTGGGTTCTGTGGGCGTGGCTTAGTTGGCGATCATGTGACTGAGTGGGCATGGCCATGAGTGACATCGAGTTGGCCAGGCCCATTCAGTCACAGGACCATCACCACCAAGCCACGCCCACAGAACCGGTAGAGAAAAAATTTGAATGTCACCACTGGATAAGATGATGATGATACAAAGTGGACAGGTGGACATGATGACATAATGATGATGATGTCAGGTGAGCAGGAGCTTTGCAGATACACAAGAAAATGACCTCTTACCTAACCTTGTTACTTACAGTATTACCTAACCCTGACCTAGGCTATGCATATCGTAAAAACCATGCAATCATACAAGCAGAAGTCAACAGAGAGTCTTTCCTGCCAACAGCATAGTTTATCCTTCCAGGTCTCCCAGCAACCACTCCACCTTTCATGCTCCTCACCTGTGGTCCCAGAGGTGAAGATATAGAGACATACAGATTTAGGTGTTACTTTGGCTCTGAAGGAAAAGGGCACTGATTCAGCAGAACTTAATTTGATCCGTTTGAGCAGTGGCTCTACACCTTCAGTTGGGGAATCCTCACTCAGATAGAAAACACGTATCCCTTCGTCATTTAAAGTAGGCAGGATATCTTCAATGGCATCTTTTAAATCTTGAAAAAAGAAAGAAATTTTTTTTGATTGAATTGACTGTCTCGTTTTTGAGACAGAGGAGTAATACAGCTGATTCGCGCAGCATTCGGCTCTGCCTCACAAATCAGCTGAGGAGATAAAGGTAGGAAAATAGCGTGGGCCGGGGGGCGGGCGGACCCATCTCATTGTTGGGGTGAATTGGTTCACTCCCAGCTGACCATCGGAGCTACCAGTTTGCCTGAACCGGTCCGAACTGGTAGAATCCCACTACTGGTTGAAAGCCTCCTTCAAGTCCCTGGATATCAACACCACCTTCTGGGAAACTCTGGCACAAGATCGATCGACATGGCGCATGCTGATCACGCAGGCTGATAGACATCTGAAGACAGCAGAACAACCATAGCACAAGAGAAGCGAGCACTCCGCAAAGCCAGAGCTGCAAATGCTGCAACACATGTCTGCCCAACAAATGGCAGAACATTTCGTGCCCGTATAGGCCTTACCATCTACCTGCGGACACATCATGGACAGCGCACAACCTGTTAGGTGTCAAGGTCCTCTTTGAACATGATGGATGAACATCATCATCAAAGTGCCAAGGAACAGAATAGTCATGATATCTATTTATTTTATTTTATTTTATTTTATTTTATTTTATTTTATTTTATTTTATTAGTCATATTTCTATGCCGCCCACTCCCCGAGGACTCTGGGCGGCTTACACTAAAGACAGTATACTAAATAGCATATTGCCCCCTAACAATCTGGGTCCTCATTTTACCGACCTCGGAAGGATGGAAGGCTGAGTCAACCTTGAGGCGGTGAGATTTGATCCGCTGATCTGCTGAACTAGCAGTCAGCTGAAGTAGCTGCAGTATTGCATCCTAACCACTGCGCCACCTCAGCTCTTAATGATACAGCTTGCCAAATTTGGCTCCAAAACATCATCCACAAATCCCATTTCAGGTGGTTGTTGAGAAAAATGGTGCTGAATATTATTACTAAGAAGCCCAAGAAGATCACTAAAATAATACTCATTTCAAATCATAAAAAAATGCAAACAAAGATAGGGTGAAACCACTGTAGGAATGGCACCATTTCATGCAGAAATATCCCATGCCATGTCTAATCTCCGAGTATCCTGCCAAATTATCATAGAAAGACATTCAGAAAATGACCAGTTTTCTTCTAGGACCAGAATGTGATAAATCTTTTATTTCCCAACCCAGCTGCACTGGAAGACATGGTGGAAATGCAGTGAAGGTAGAAATTGACTCCTTTAAATAGGGCCCAGTTGCTAATAAAGTTTCACTTATCAGATTGCTTCCAATCACAACCTTCCTGGTTTCATTGTTCACATCTCCAATGTATATATTTCTTATGTATAAACTCATTATGTATATAATTCTATGAATTATTACCCAGTTGATTTTTGGCTAGCCACACTCATACTGTCCATCCCCTCCCAGGAGTCTCCATGTGGCCCGTTTTGGATGCCAGGTAAGTACAGGGCTCACACAGAAGCTCTGGGAGAGCGAAAAATGGGCCTCCTAAAAGTCCAGAAATGCACCATTTCCAGCCTCTGGAAGGCCTCTGTAGGGCCAGGGGAGGCCGTTTTCGTCCTCCTGGAGGCTCCAAGAAAGCATCCAGAGCCTGGGGAGGGTGAAAAACAGGCCTACCGGCTGTTTCCAACCTCCAGAGGCTTAAGGTAGGCCTGCTAGGCCCAAAAACGGGTGTGTGGGGGCCCTCGCACATGGGTGGGGTGTGAGATAGATGGGGGTCTCATGCACATGCACAGGGGTGTGTGGCAGTGTGGGGAGGTTGTGTGCACATGTGCAGGGGGGCAGAGTGCATGGGGGCATTGCATTATGGGTGCACCTACACACACTTTCACACATGTGCGCGCACTTTCAGCACCTGAGGGAAAAAAGGTTAGCCATCACTGCCCTAGACTTCTTTCTCAAAGTACTTCCCCAAAGATGCTTCCGTCTGAATACTAGTGTCCAAAAGAGCACTACAATGGACTGATCCACTCACTTACTTATTTAAATTCATATAGCTGCCCATTTCACTTACGAGACTCACAAGTTAAAACAGCAAACATATAGAAACTGATTAAAAGATGTTAAAGTGCAAGAAAGGGCCACGTTTTAGCTCATAAAAAATGTATACCAGAACAACTAGACACAAGAACAGTTCTTTTCCTGAATGCCATCACTCTGCTAAACAAATAATTCCCTCAACACTGTCAAACTATTCACTAAGTCTGCACTACTATTACTATTAGTCCTCTCATCATTCCTATCACCCATCTCCTCCCACTTATGACTGCATGACTGTAACTTTCTTGTTTGTATCCTTATTATTTATATTGATTGTTTCTTAGTATGATTTGATTGCTTATTTGTACCCTATGAATAGAATAGAATAGAATAGAATAGAATAGAATAGAATAGAATAGAATAGAATAGAATAGAATAGAATAGAATAGAATAGAATAGAATTCTTTATTGGCCAAGTGTGATTAGACACACAAGGAATTTGTCTTGGTGCATACACTCTCTGTGTACATAAAAGAAAAGATACATTCGTCAAGAATCATAAGGTACAACACTTAACAATAGTCATAGGAAAACAGTCAATATAAATCTTAAGGATACCAGCAACAAGGTTACAGTCATACAGTCATAAATGGGAGGAGATGGGTGATAGGAACGATGAGAAGATTAATAGTAATGCAGACTTAGTAACTAGTTTGACAGTGTTGAGGGAATTATTTGTTTAGCAGAGTGATGGTGTTTGGGAAAAAAAACTGTTCTTATATCTAGTTGTTCTGATGTGCAGTGCTCTATACCGTCTATATTATGATATGACTATCATTAAATGTTGTACCTTCTGATTCTTGACAAATGTATCTTGTCTTTTTATGTACACTGAGAGCATATGCACCAAAGACAAATCTCTTGTGTGTCCAATCACAATTGGCCAATAAAGAATTCTATTCTATTTTATTCATAGGGTACAAATAAGCAATCAAGTCATACTAGGAAACAATAAATATAATCTATTCTATTCTGTTCTGTTCTGTTCTGTTCTGTTCTATTCTATTCTATTCTATTCTATTCTATTCTATTCTATTCTATTCTATTCTATTCTATTCTATTCTATTCTATTCTATTCTATTCTATTCTATTCTATTCCATTCCATTCCATTCCATTCTACTCTACTCTAAAAGAAGAGAAAGGACCAGTAGTTATGACGTATTACTACCGTGTTTTCCCCAAAACAAAACCTGTCTTATATTTTTTTGAAACCTGAAATAAGAGCTTAGCCTTATTGCCATGTGCTCAAAAGCCTGATTGGGCTTATTTTCAGGGGATGTCTTATTTTGGGGAACACAGGGTATTTTCTATGGAAGCATTTTCCTACATGATTCTCTCACCTGGAGTTGATAGAAGAACTTTAGCCTTGCAAGATTTCAGCACATGTATCAGAGATTTGAGTCGGATGTTATAGTTGACACACGCCATGGTACAGCCAATCTTTGATAATCCGATCCAAACTGAGATATAGGCAGGGATGTTCTTGAAGAAAACAGCCGTGGTATCCTCTTCTTTCAGCCCCACATAGTCCTTCAGTACTCTGGCTATCTGATTGCTGTGTCTATCAATGTCTCGGTAGGAATAAACTTCGTCTTCAAAGAGAATCAAGGGTTTATCTGAATATTTCTTCACTCTGGCCAAAAAGATTTCTAAGAAAGTGATCGGGGGAACGCGCTTCATGTATGTGTGGCATCGATATCCCATGTGTATGAACTGAATCAGGTTTTTCAGATCCAACCAAAAATAAGGGGAAAAAAATTTGCCCAACAGGGGCAGAAGAATCAAAAGCCCAAGGACAGCTGTGTATAGATCCAGCATGGTCGGGATTTAGCCTTGGTATCTTGGAAGAGGTAGATCAGATTCCAATTTATTGCAGGATCTATCCAAGCTCTGTTTGCAGGATCTATCCAAGCTCTGTTTGCAGGATCTATCCAAGCTCTGTTTTGCAGAAGGCAAAGAGAAGAGAAATGATGAATAATCAAAAAATGCAATGCTCACATGCCACCCAGTTTCTCAAGGCTCCTTAAATGAAGGGACCTTTGTTCCCCAGCCAATAAAATTTGAATGGCATGCTGACAGCTCTGTAATCTCAGCATGTTGCTTGTTCCTTACCTTCCTCATCTGCTGCTAAACTTCCTCATCTATAACACAGGTAATAGTGTTTTTCAGCAAGAGGCTGTACTTATACGCAGTGCTGCCTAACTTTTGTCCTTTTGCCCACAATTTAGATCTCAAAGTCCTGAGAGAGAAAAAAAAGTTGCTGGCACAGTTGATGCTGAATGAAAATTAACAATCTGGAAGGTCACTGGCCTTTGCAGAACAAACATTGATGACACAATTTAACCAAGAAAGGGGAAAAAAAACAGATACATTCAGGCTTACTCAGTTAGTTGTGGGAGCCCCAACCCTGTGGAATGAACTGCCCCCGGAAATACGTAAGATCTCCGACCTCCGGGTGTTTCGCTGCGCACTGAAGACCCTGTTGTTCCGCCAGGCAGGGCTGTCAATATAATAATTTTAAATTGGGGTATTTTAATTTTTGGGGTTTTAAATCGGCCAAATCTATTTAATTATTTTAATTTTTAATTATTGTTGTGTCTTGTGTTTTTAAATTGGCTGTACACTGCCCTGAGTCCTTCGGGAGAAGGGCGGTATAGAAATAAAATTATTATTATTATTATTATTATTATTATTATTATTATTATTATTATTATTATTATTATTATTATTAGTTTGGCAAAGGATCTAGCAGTCACCAGCTCCTCTTTCGAGCTGCTTTCTATAGTGGGGCACCTTATACTATAGCAGTTCTCTGCAATCTGATGATCACTAGCTACAATAGTGACCAAAATTATGGAACCTTTTGGGAAAAGTGTATTTTTGAGGTTTGATGGCCAATAACACCACTTAACCGAATTGAAAATATATGGAGCCGACTAAAGAAACTTGTTAGTCAGAAGCGACCCAGCAATAAAACCCAGTTCATAGAAGCCATCATTCAATCTTGGTTTCACATTAGAACAGCTGCAGATTTAAAAGACTTGGTTCACTCCTTTCCAAGTATTCACCAGTTTCAACCCTGCTTAGTTGCTGAGTTCAGTCAAGGCCATCGTAGTGCTGCTTCCTAACTGGGTTTGCCTCAAGGCCACATTCCAAATGTGGAATTGTTCTCTGACAGCTGAAAGCGATGAAGAAAGGTTGTACACCGCAAAAGCGCAACTCATTGTGACCCATAAAGAAAGTCAGAGCTCGTTGGAGTAATATAATATTCAGCAGGTGACTTGATTATTTTATGAGAGCAATGTTGCCAAGAGTTTATTTAGTTTGCAAAGCAATTCCACAGTTTATTGGGAAAGAAAAGAGTTTAAAGCGAGGCCTGCGCTAGAGTTCAACTCCCTGCTTATCCTCGAGTTTATTGTCTGATAATGGGTAAATTACGTTTATCCTGAGTCATTCCTTATAACACGATCTAAAGTATCATTATGGTTTTCAAGATGAAGAATTTGAAAGGTTGTCAGAAGACTTACCTCCCCCTCACACCTCATTTCCCTTTTCAAGAACTGTTAGTTTCTGATATATGCCTGACATGGATATAGAGTCCTGTGGGTTTAACAACCGGTTCGGTGATCACGCGCTGTGACACACATGCACAGTTTTACAAATGCTAACCTTCTGTGTTACCACTTGCTAGTTATACAGCTGAGCCGTGGCAATCCGCTCTTCTGCGCCGATCAGCTGAGAAGATTAAGGTAAGTAAAGTGCACGGGGGGGGGCGACCTGATCGTCGGAACGAACTGGTTCGATCCCAGCTGATTGTCAGAGCTACCAGTTTGCCCGAACCAGTCCAAACCAGTAGAAGCCCACCCCTGGATATGGCTGTTCCATTGCAACTATGATCACAGCTGTAATCTACTGTTTGCTCATCTCTGTCTATAGGATGACTGTCCCCTGTACAATAGTTTCAGAAATAGAAAAAGCAGAAATTAAATTATTTAAATTATTTAATAATTAATAATTTAATTAAATAATTAATTTAATTTAATAATTAAATTAAAATAATTAAAATACCGATTTGCCAAACTGATTTCTTCATCAAATATCCTGTTCAGATAATTGCTATTGGAGCTATGAATACAATTCTCTCAGGATAATAAAATTATATCTTTATGTCTAGTACTTCCATTGAAGTCTGAGCAGAAAGAATAGATTTTGCACTATCAACATCTTAGAGAAATTGACTACAGTACCTTACAGTTCTACATCTCTTAATTTATAGCACAAACTCCAACATGGAAATATCCTTTTAAGAGGTCTGGGAGAATTTCTCCCCTCACTTCTGGAAAGCATCAGAGTAAATAATAATAATAATAATAATAATAATAATAATAATAATAATAATAATAATAACAACAACAACAACAACAACAACAACAACAACAACAACAACTTTATTGTCATTGTACGTGTATACACAGTATACCCATACAATGAAATTCACTTAACCCCCAAAGACCAAGTCCAACACATATAACAATTCCCAAACACACTCCCACCCACAATTCCCCACCCTAACCCACCCAAATATCCACACAACAGACCAAGTAATACTGTCCAACAGCTCACTGATGGTGGCCCTTTAGTTCATTGTTGAGTGCAATTATAGCCTGGGATAAAAACTATTCATAAAATGTGTGGTCCGAGTTTTAATTATTCTGTATCTTCTGCCAGAAGGCAACAGTCCAAAAAGATTGTAAGCAGGATGGGAAGAGTCTCTGAGAATGTTATGCAACTTTCTCAAACAGCAAGATTCGAAGATGTCATCCAGGGCTGGTAGCTGGAGTCCGATGATATTTTGGACAATTTTAATAATTCTCTGTAGAGATTTTTTGTCCACTACAGAGCTGCTCCCATACCATGCAAGAATGCCGTATGTCAGGACACTCTCAATGGTGCTGCGATAGTAGGAGAGAAGTGGATGCTGAGATAGATTTATCTTCCTGAGCATAGGCTTAAGCTGCCTATATCAGTGGTGGGATTCAGCTGGTTCTATCCGGTTTGGGTGAACCAGTAGTGGTGACTGTGGTACGAGGCGCCTCCCTGTTCTGATGTAATGCCGTCCTATTTAGCCACGTTTTAGAGGCCATGCGCATGTGCCGAAGGCCCGCACGTGAGCAAAGAGCATGCATGAAAGGCTGAGCATGCATGGACACATGCGCGTTCACATTTGCGAACTGGTAGGGAAGGTAAGATAAGCGGTGGCTCAGTGGCTAAGACACTGAGCTTGTCGATCGAAAGGTCAGCAGTTCAGCAGTTCGAATCCCTAGTGCCGCGCAACAGGGTGAGCTCCTGTTACTTCTCCCAGCTTCTGCCAACCTAGCAGTTCGAAAGCATGTAAAAAAATGCAAGTAGAAAAAATAGGGACCACCTTTGGTAGGAAGGTAACAGCGTTCCGTGCGCCTTTGGCGTTTAGTCATGCTGGCCACATGACCACGGAGACGTCTACGGACAGCACTGGCTTTGGAACTGAGTAGGGCACTGCCCCCTAGGGTCAGGAATGACCAGCACATATGTGCGAGGGGAACCTTTACCTTTAGGGAAGATAAGTGAATCCCACCTCTGGGCCCTATATGAGATACTTCTAACTAGGAATGCTCCAGAGTTTTATTCAGTTTGAACTCCAGATTGAACTTGAATCAGATTTCATCTGATTTATACTTCTCAGATGAATGAGCAGAAAAGCATGAAAACACACTAGACTTGTTCTTTGAGTATCATGTTTCTCCAGTTGTTGCAATATAGTTCTCACTTTAAAAAAAATCTAAAATATTTGTGGAAGTGAACACTGTTTTGATCGTATTTGTCAAAGATTGCAATATCTTTTTTTCCCCCTCCTTGGAGTGGGATACAAAAAGTGTGATGAGCATCCTCCCATATTTTTTTTACCCATTCAGTTAGAGGCTTATGAGGCTGATTAAGCTGAGAAAACATGGCCCAATTTATCCAGTGAGCATCAAGATCAAATGGTAATTTGAATCCAGGCCTCTCTTGTGCAAGATTGCATTGCTAGATTGCATTGATATTAAAATATATTTTAACCAGGGGTGAAATCTAAAATTTTTTGCTACCGGTTCTGTGGGCATGGCTTAATTAGTGGGTGTGGCTTGGTGGTAAGGTGACTGGGTGGGCGTGGCCAAGTCAATGTCACTTCTTTGCCTTTTTTTAACCTACAAAACATGACACAACACAATTGGCTCACCCACAATGTAAAAGCAGCTGTGCTAGACTCAAAATGGCCCCACAACAAGCAGGAACCTCACACAGCCACAAAAAGCCCCCCCCCCAAAAAAAACAACTTTCACACTTTACACACACATAATTCCACATAAAGCTTTGTGAGATTTTGTGTGTTTGTGTAGTTAGAGTAAAACACTACAGAAACACACTAAATCTCAGAAAGCTGCACAAATATTATGTCAGATGTAAATGCCTTATTCTCTAATGTGTAAATAATGTATATATGGAACATCAGGGGTTAACTTATTCTTTGGACTTTAATGTATTCATAATTTACCACTCCCATTCCTGGCTCCACCCCTTGTATATATAAGGAGCCATCCTCCCCATTTTCCTCGCTTCTATCTTGAATATTCAGCGAATATAGAATGCCTATTATGATTAAAGAGAAATATATTTAAATCTCTAACTTCTATTATCTTTATTGAGTCTGATCCTGAAAATATTGCAACAAGCTGGTAGCAGAGGATGGTTAATTGACTCAATAAGTAATTAAAAATGTCCAAGAAAGATAGGCCCAACACCAGGGCCTACAGCAAAGAAATAGAAACTGATCAAGAGATGATCAACGAATCCACTAATGCGATTTCGAGAGAATCCGAAGAATACACCACTGAAGAAGAAGAACTGATGAGTGAAAACAACGACCAGGAAGAAATTGAGATAGAAAATAACGAACTCAGGTCAGAGATATTAAAGATACTAAAAAGCCAAAAGAATGATGAAAGCCTCATCGCGGACCTCCAGGAGATGCTGAGGAACAGCGGAGCAGCGAGAGAGAAAAACGTCATTAAAGAAAAACCCAAAGATCAAAAAACTGTGAGTGAAATGACTACTGAGAAAATAGTTGTAAAAAAGAAAAGATGTGACCTCGCGCGAAATTTTGAATGGCAGCCATCTTGGTTTCAACGAACTTCAAAAGAGAGTGAAGCAGAGCCAATCAAAACGCTCAGTTCAAAATTTCTGGCGCGAAAAACGCTATCAGACGAAGAAAGTGAAAAAGAAGTCTCAAACTCTTCAGATGAACCAAAATCAGAAAGTGAAGACGATTTAACAAAGTCTCAAGTAAAGTCAGCAATGAAAACGCTTTTTGCTGCTTTTGGGCCAAGATTGAAAATCTCCAAGACATCAACGAAGAAGCAAGAAATCAAACCGACAACTCAAGACCTGCACGCTCCCATCCTGACTTCGAAAACGACGACACCCGAGCCCAGAGAGCCATGCCGATTCCGTCCTACACCGCAGACAGAATCGAGTGCCAGCGCACACAAGAGAAAGAGAAGAACCGTCGCCATCACCAAAGCCCCAAAAACCGAGCCAGAGACCGACTCATCTGAAGAGGAGCGGATCGAGAGAGCTGAAATGGAGAGAACCTTCCACAACGGCGCCAAAGAAGAAATGAGCAACGCGCATGTGCAAAACTACGTAGACGGCCCCGAAAGACTTGAACTGGCCAGAGAACCGCGCAGACTCGTTACAAGCATCCCAATGCCGTTCTGTAATTTCCTGCACTTGAGAGACCACGGACTGCCTCAGGTTGTAAGTAATGGACAAAATAATGTGGGGAACTTACCCAGTGACTTCCCAAAACTTAGAGTTGATGGCATTAATTTACAAGAGTGGTACCAACAGCTTCAGGTTATTTTCATGAAAGAAAATTTACTATTCTTTATAACTAGTCCTCCAAGAAGACCTTGGACTTTAAAAATAGATTGTTTACATCATAGAGCATTTTTCATAATAATTTCTAGCGTGTCTCCTGCAATGTATCATAGCATCAAACCAAACCTAACTGTATCAGAAATAATTCAATGCATGTTTAATCTATTTCACAGCGATAGCGTAGCCACAACCACAAGAATGTCTAAGGATTTCTTTTCTTCTAGAGTGAAACCAGGGGTTTCTATAAGTGAACATTTGATAAATCTAAACAAAATAAGAGCTGAGCTGCAATTGAGGGGGGAAGTGATTTCAGATCAAACAATGAAAAGTGTTATTATCAATTCACTTGATCCATCATGGGATAGCTTTATGTCACACTTAGATACCATTAATTTGGGATATTTATCAATAGAAAGTCTATCTAACAAATTGATAGCAGAAGACAATTCAAGAAAAAATCGTTCCAGTAACCAAACAGAACACAAATCTTTTAGGAAAGTAGTCTTTCAAGATAAATATAATGAGGCCTTTAGATGCCACAATTGTGGATCCAGGGAACACAGTAGAAGAGACTGTCCCAAAGTCCCAAGGGAGAGACATAGGCCAGAATATAGGAGCAAATACAATTACAGACAATCTTCCACAGATAGACACAAATATAGAAGTCCACCAAATTACAGAGAAAGTAGAGGGGGTAGAGAAAATTCAAAAGAGAGAAAATCTGGGTCACTAAATGGGCTAAATAAACAAGACAGCACCAGAACACAACAAGATGAGAACAATAATTGGCTTATTGATTCTGGTGCAACAAATCACACCACTAACAACAAAAGTATATTAACTTCATTTACAGAAGATAAGTTTGTGATAAAGGTAGCTAATCAAGAAAAGGTTCAAGTATTAGGCAGAGGAAATGTGACCTTGCCTGGTTTAGGAAAAATAGAGGGGGTATTATTAATCCCAGAAATACCTCACAACATACTGAGTGCTATAAAACTAAGCAGAGAATCTGACATCAATATAGTTTTCTCAAAGGGGAAAGCAACTATAGAAAAGAACAAAACAAATGTAGGTACTGTGATGATAAAAGGGGGTCTACCCTATCTGATAACTAAAGAAAGATGGTTACATAACATTGATTCAAATATGGAAGATTGTATTGAAGCAGATGATGAAAATGTCAGTAACAGTGACAATGATGAATGTAAAATAACTCATGATAACAAAAATACACACAATGAGAAGAAACCAAAAATAGGTAAACCAATTCATGATGAGTGTGCTCACATCTTACATAGGAAGTTAGGACATGCAAGCTTTCCCGTAGTACAAAAAATGACTGAACACGCAGAAGGTGTCAAAATAAAAAATTGTGAAAATTATTTGGAATGCTCAGTATGTAAATCCACCAAACTAAAAACCAGTCCCAGACCAAAAAAATCTAACAGATCAACTAACAATATTTTTGATTTGGTACATATGGACTTAGTTGGTCCATTAACTCCATCAATTACCTATAGAAAACGTTACTTCCTAACAATAGTGGATGATTACAGTCGCTATGGTTTTGTTTACACATTAAAGCCCAAGGATGAAACCTTTCAGAAATTTAAGGAATTCTACAAACGCATAGAAACACAGCATAATATCAGAATAAAACAAATTATGACAGATAGGGGATGTGAATTCATGTCTAAAGAATTCTCCCAATGGTTAAAGGATAGAGGGATGCTACATTTCACGTCCAATCCATTTTCTGCATTTCAAAATGGGATTGCAGAGAGAAAGAATTCCACACTACAAACCATGATTAGATGCACATTAGAGGATGCTGGTTTAGGCAAACAATTTTGGTCAGAAGCCTTACATTATTCAAATTACACTCAAAATAGAACATGGTCCAGTATTGTGAATAAGACACCATATGAGGTGATGTACAATAGAAAACCCAAATTAGCACACATGCACATATTTGGAGTTACTGCAGACGTACACATACCTAAACAATTGAGGAGAAAGGGAGAAAACGTATCCAGGAGATTAAGATTCATGGGATACGAAACTGGAACCAAAGGGTACAGATTCATTGATAATAATAACAAATTTATAGTATCCAGAACAGCTGTGTTCCATGAGCAGGCCAATTGGTCTAAATTGCACCTTAATGAAATATTTCCTAATAAAAGCAAAGATAATATATCTTGCGAGGAAGGAACAACAGAAAATCAAAATATTAACAAAAGTAAGAACAAAACCAAAACTTGGACAAATAGTCAGCATAAAATAAAGACAGACACATTAACAAAAAAGGAAGCCAGATATTTGCATGACAACCATAGCAAACCTGAAAGAAATATTAGAAACAATAGAAACCAAATACCAAATAAATACAAAGATTACATAATGCATATGGATGGAGAACAAATAACACCTAATACATATGAGGAAGTATTGAAACTTCCCCGTGAAGAAAGAGAAAAATGGGAACTAGCTATGGAAAAAGAGATGGAAAGTTTACAAGGATTAAATGTATTCACACCTGCGATCGCACCTAAGGATAAAACAATTATAGGTACCAGGTGGATTTATAAAATTAAGAATTTGGAAGGAGGTAATACCTTATACAAGGCCAGACTAGTTGCACAAGGTTATGCACAAAAATATCCAGAAGACTATACTGACACTTATTCACCAACAGTGAGAACAGAGAGTGTCAAAACAGCTCTTGTAGTAGCATCTGCACTCAATCTGGACGTGTTTCAATATGACATACAGACTGCATACTTACACGCAAAATTAGATAAGGAAATATATGTAAGAGCACCACACAGTCAATACACTAATAAGAACGAAATTTGGTTATTAAATAAGAGTCTGTACGGATTGAAGCAATCTGGCAAAAGATGGTACGATTGTTTGGTAAAAGTACTTAAGACCATGGATTTCAACGCCACCACTGCTGATAACTGTTTCTTTGTTAAAAAGAGTAATGATCATATTGAATTTGTATTAATTTATGTGGATGATATTTTATATATTGGAAAACATAAAGAGAGCAGGGAAATCTTTGTAAATAAGTTAAACGAACATTTCTCATTGAAATCACTAGGTAGAGTGAATAAATACCTTGGTGTACAAATTAACAAAACTAAAAGGGGATTCAAACTTACTCAGAAAGATAAAATCATTGAACTCCTAAACAAATGTAACTTAAATAATGCCAAAACATGTGACACACCTATGCAAACTGATTTTCTTAGAAACACTGATGAATCTTCCCCTGAGTTTAAAGACAACACATTTTACAGATCAGTTATAGGTTCACTCCTTTATATATCTAATTGGACTAGGCCAGATATTGCATTACCTCTCAATTTATTGTCAAGATATGTTAGCAAACCAACCTTGTATCATTGGGAAGCTGTCAAAAGAATTTTAAGATATCTGAAAAGTACATTAGATTTTTGTTTAATATTGGAACCAAATAATGACAAAGAACCAAAAATTACTTGTTATGCTGATGCAGATTGGGCTGGTGATACATCATGCAGAAAGAGTACCTCTGGTTATGTTTTTCTATTGAACGATTGTCCAGTTTACTGGTATACTGGTAAACAAGAACTGGTAGCCACTTCTACCACAGAAGCGGAATATGTTTGCTTGTCTAAAGCTGCAAATAACCTTGTATGGTTCAATGATTTGATCACAGATGTTTGGAAGAAACCTACTTTACCATTTATTATGCATGAAGACAATAAAGCGGCCATTGAAATATCTAGATCCGATGCAATTGGACAAAGGTCCAGGCATATTGATATAAAATTTAAGCACGTGAGACAACTATCTCAAGACGGATTCATCAAAGCAATACATTGTGATACTTCTGAACAATTAGCTGATATATTAACAAAACCCTTACCTTCTAAACAACACAAATATTTAACTTCTAAATTATATGTATTATATTGTCCTGAATCTGAATGTAACTGGTGTTGTATAACGAACCGGCATTTAGAGGGGGATTTGTCAGATGTAAATGCCTTATTCTCTAATGTGTAAATAATGTATATATGGAACATCAGGGGTTAACTTATTCTTTGGACTTTAATGTATTCATAATTTACCACTCCCATTCCTGGCTCCACCCCTTGTATATATAAGGAGCCATCCTCCCCATTTTCCTCGCTTCTATCTTGAATATTCAGCGAATATAGAATGCCTATTATGATTAAAGAGAAATATATTTAAATCTCTAACTTCTATTATCTTTATTGAGTCTGATCCTGAAAATATTGCAACATATTATTTTATTTTTTATTTATTTTTATTTTTATATAAAAGCAGCTAAATTTAAATCTTCCTAAACTTTAAATGGCTAGGTCTAAAAAAAGAACAACTAAAAAAAAACCCAATTAACTATTTTTTTTAAAGCTCCCAAAGGAAAAAAAAACTTACCCAATAGAACAGGGGTCTCCAACCTTGGCAACTATAAGACTTGTGGACTTCAATTCCCAGAATTCCTCAGCCAGCTTTGCTGGAAGTTGAAGTCCACAAATCTAGGCAGGAAGGCAGGCAGGCAGAAAGAGCTGCTCACCGATGAGCTTGATTGCAGGCAGGGATATTCAGTTGCTTGCTGATGCATGGATTGCGATCGTCATGCGATCAGCAGCTAAGGTAAGCAAGCTGGAGGCTGGGATGGGGGGAGAGAAAAAAAGAATTTTTTTTTCTTTTACATGGCTCTGGCAATCCAAGCTGAGTTGCCTGATTAGCAGGCAACTCAGCTGGGATGTCAGAGCTTGGCTGGTCAGAGCCATTTAAAAGGGAAAAAAAGGCTCTGATGATCGCGGGGCTCAGCTGGACATGGGGGGCGGGGGCAGGGATTTTTGCTACCGGTTCTCCGAACTGCCCACCGCCGTCGCTACCTACTCGCCCGAGCCAGTCCGAACCGGGAGCATTTCACCCCTGATTGTAACCCTTAACCACAGATGTATTATTTCGGCTACGCTATTACAGACATGAGGTCATAATGACCTCTGTAGCAAAAAGACATTTGATGTTTTCATGGTTGGATCTAAAAATTGATTTATAAAGCAGTAAACCAAAAATATATATTGATCTCTATCAAATCCACGTCGCGCAGGTCACTTTTTGTTTCTCCATCCTTGAACTTCAATCTTTCTTCTCTCATTTTTACATTGGTCCACTGAACGATGGCGCTAATAATTTCTTTAGAAAATAATAATTTCCAAATCTCTAGGGGAATAGGGGAATTTCCGTGATTTCTAGCTGCTGGCTGTAGTCGTGGTAATTGCACAACAATATTGTGACTAGCTGTTCTGGATCTATTGCTTCCAAAAGGTGCAGAAGACCATTTGAATGTGTTCTTGCCATATCAATTATTGCACAATTTAGCTTGTACCTGGTCATCAGTTTCATTGGGACCTTCATCATTGCTGATGTCAGAATCAGCGGCAGCGGCAGGTTCCTCATCATCCATTACAAAATTTTCGTCACAATCCGATTCCGCTTCACTCAGACCACTCTCTGCTTCTCCATACCATTTTAGAAAGTTTCTTCGAAGTTTGTATCACCAAATTTTTTTGATGGAAAACTTGGCCCCGGCATTATAAAAAAGAATACGTTAACAAAGATCTGTGGTCAAAATGACCGAAACTCAAATTCAAATGCCGCTACTGAAAACACCAAATAACTGATGCAAGAGTGATGCTGCACACACTCTTATTGGTGGGAAAACAAAAGCTATTCACAACCGGAATGGTCCATTTCTAAAAAAAATAGGGGTGTTCCGAACATTTTGGAAAACTGTTGCAGTCACTATGGTTATGGGTTATGCTGCAGGTCTGTGATTATGGGTTAAAATAATAATAATATACAAAGGAGTATTTTGACAGGATCTGAATTTAGAAATGAGTGCTTTTGGGTTGGAAATGTTAGATATCTGCATGAACATGTATTGATGTGAATTTTAACAATATATGGATGTTTGAGCCTCCTTTGATATAATTTCTCCCACATTGGACACAAAGTAGGATGTGGGATGGCACTGGAAGAAAAGAGTTAACCTTCCCAAATACTTTCTCGAGAATAAGCTTCACTCCAAAAGCAAATGTTTCTTGTGGTAAAAGAAAGTGGCAACATTTTATTATTTCCAGAAAAAATTCCCCAGCTGGTGGATTAAACAGATTACAGTGTTGGCCAAAATTGTGGAAACTTTTTGGGAAAGTGTATTTTTGAAGTTTGATGGCTAATAACACCACTTTGTTTGTTTGTTTGTTTTTTTGGAGTTTCAAGTTAATTCTATTCCACTGCTGGAATAGCCCAGAACTTAACCCAATTGAAAATCTATGGAGCCGATTAAAGAAACTTGTTAGTCAGAAGCGACCCAGCAATAAAACCCAGTTCATAGAAGCCATCATTCAATCTTGGTTTCACATTATAACAGCTGCAGAACTAAAAGACTTGGTTCAATCCATGGGAAGACGTTGTAAAGCCATAATTACTGCTAAAGGTTACCCAACTAAGTATTAAATGACATGGTGATACTTTTTGTATATCTCGTTTTCTCTATGGTGATCATTTTTATATATCTCGTTTTTTCTACATGTTTCACTTTTCTTCTTTATACCGTAACTGCTATTCTAATAGCAAATCCTTCACAAAAGTTATTGCATTACATTCTTGTTTAAATTATCTTCCCATTGAAATATAGTTTTATAGTTTTTTTACTCCCCAAAAAAGTGGTGTTATTAGCTAGTTTTAGAAAATGCACTTTTCCCAAAAGGTTTCCACAATTTTGGCCACTACTGTACAAATACATTAAGAAGAGTTAATATTCTGGCCATAGACCTTTCCTTCTTGAGCAAAATCAAAACATGAGTGGCTGCCATCGGAGGTCCTGCCACTTCTCAAGCTGTTCAGATAACACTGCTATGCTCCTCTTTGAACCTTCTTTCAGAGTTTTCTTTTCTTTTCTAAAATGGAGTTGTAGATCTCCTCCGTCATGGGTGTGTAGTTCTTCTCCAAGTGATCCAGGAAGAAGAGGGGATCACTGATGGTGGCAGGATTGAATCCATCTCTCACCAGCTGAGCTTTGCACTGCTTGAAAGTTCCTGTGATCTCCAGCTTTTCCTGCAGGAAGTATAAGGCAGCGGTGAAAACAGAGATGAGAATTTGCCCTTTGCTATTGCCCTGCCTCATTAACAAAGCTAGTGAATGGTGCTTCCCTTATTCTCCTAGTGTGAGACTGTTGCAATATTTTCAGGATCAGACTCAATAATATTAGTGAGAGTTAAAGGTTTAAATATACTTCCTTTTATTTACAATAGGCATTCTATATTCACTGAATATTCACAGATAGAAGCGAGGAAAAGGGTGTAGGTGGCTCCTTATATATACAATGGGTGGAGCTATAAGTGGGAGTGGTGAATTATGAATACATTAAGAAGTGAAGAATAAGTTAACCCCTGATACCCCATTCATATACTATTTACACATTAGAGAATAAGGCATTTACATCTGACAAATCCCCCTCTAAATGCCGATTCGTTATACAACACCAATTACATTCAGATTCAGGACAATACAAGACATACAATTTAGATGTTAAATATTTGTGTTGCTTAGAAGGTAAAGGCTTTGTCAATATATCAGCTAATTGTTCTGAAGTATCACAATGCACTGCTTTAATAAATCCATCCTGAGATAATTGCCTCACATGTTTAAATTTTATATCTATATGCCTGGACCTTTGTCCAATGGCATCAGATCTAGATATTTCAATGGCTGCTTTATTGTCTTCATGCATAACAAAAGGCAAAGCAGGTTTTTTCCAAACATCTGAAATTAAATCATTAAACCATACAAGATTATTTGCAGCTTTGGATAAACAAACATATTCCGCTTCTGTCGTTGAAGTGGCCACTAGTTCTTGTTTACCAGTATACCAGTAAACTGGACAGTCATTTAAGAGAAAAATATAACCAGATGTACTTTTTCTGCATGATGTGTCTCCAGCCCAGTCCGCATCTGCATAACATGCAAGCTTTGGTTCTTTATTATCACTAGGTTCTAATACTAAGCAAAAATCTAGTGTACTTTTCAGATATCTTAAAATTCTTTTAACAGCTTCCCAGTGATACATTGTTGGTTTGCTGACGTGTCTGGATAATAAATTGAGTGGTAAGGCGATATCTGGTCTAGTCCAATTAGATATATAAAGAAGTGAACCTATGATTGATCTGTAAAACGTATTATCCTTGAACTCAGGGGAAGATTCATCAGTATTTCTAAGAAAATCAGTTTGCATAGGAGTATCACAGGATTTGGCATTGTTTAAATTGCATTTATTTAAAAGTTCTATAATCTTATCTCTCTGAGTAAGTTTGAATCCCCTTCTAGTCTTATTAATTTGAACACCAAGATATTTGTTCACTTTACCTAGAGATTTCAACGAGAAATGTTCATTTAACTTATTTACAAAAGTTTCTCTTCTCTCTTTGTGTTTTCCTATATATAAAATGTCATCTACATAAATCAATACAAATTCAATGTAATCATCACCCTTTTTGACAAAGAAACAGTTATCAGCAGTGGTAGCGTTGAAATCCATGGTCTTAAGTACTTTTACTAAACAATCATACCATCTTTTACCAGATTGTTTTAATCCGTATAAACTCTTGTTCAACAGCCAAATTTCATTTTTGTTGGTGTATTGACTGTGAGGTGCTCTTACGTATATTTCCTTATCTAGTTTTGCGTGTAGATACGCAGTCTGTATGTCATATTGAAATACATCAAGATTGAGTGCTGATGCTACCACTAGAGCTGTTTTGACACTCTCTGTTCTTACTGTGGGGGAATACGTGTCAGTATAGTCCTCCGGATATTTCTGTGCATAACCTTGTGCAACTAATCTAGCTTTATATAGAGTATTGCCTCCTTCTAAGTTCTTAATTTTATATATCCACCTGGTACCAATAATTGTTTTATCTTTAGGTGCAATTGCAGGTGTAAATACATTTAATCCTTGTAAACTTTCCATCTCTTTTTTCATAGCTAATTCCCATTTTTCTTTTTCTTCACGAGGGAGTTTTAACACTTCCTCATAAGTATTAGGTGTTATTGGCTCACCATCCATATGCATTATGTAATCTCTGTATTTATTTGGCATTTGGTTTCTGTTGTTTCTAATGACTCTTTCAGGTTTGCTATTGTTATCATGCAAATATCTTGCTTCTTTTTTTGTTAGTGTGTCTGTCTTTATTTTGTGTTGGCTATTTGTCCAAGTTTTGGTTTTGCTTTTATATTTGTTGATATTCTGTTTTTCTATGGTCCCTTTCTCATGAGATTTTGTATCTTTACATTTATTTGGAAATATTTCATTAAGATGTAATTTAGACCAGTTGGCCTGTTCATGGAACACAGCTGTTCTGGAAACTATAAATTTGTTATTATTATCAATGAATCTGTACCCTTTGGTGCCAGTTTCATATCCCATAAATCTGAGTCTTCTGGATACGTTTTCTCCCTTTCTTCTCAACTGCTTAGGTATGTGTACGTCTGCAGTGACTCCAAATATGTGCATGTGTGCTAATTTTGGTTTCCTATTATACATTACCTCATATGGTGTCTTATTTACAATACTGGACCAGGTTCTATTTTGTGTGTAATTTGAATAATGTAAGGCTTCTGACCAAAATTGTTTGCTTAAGCCAGCATCCTCCAATGTGCATCTAATCATGGTTTGTAATGTGGAATTCTTCCTCTCTACAATCCCGTTCTGAAACGCAGAAAATGGACTAGACGTGTAATGTAGCATTCCTCTATCCTTTAACCATTGGGAGAATTCTTTAGACATGAATTCACATCCCCTATCTGTCATAATTTGTTTTATTCTGATATTGTGTTGTGTTTCTATGCATTTGTAAAATTCCTTAAATTTTTGAAAGGTTTCATCTTTGTGTTTTAATGTATAAACAAACCCATAACGGCTATAATCGTCTACTATTGTCAGGAAGTAACGTTTTCTATAAGTGATTGATGGAGTTAATGGGCCAACTAAGTCCATGTGTACTAAGTCAAAAATTTTGTTAGTTGATCTAGTAGATTTTCTTGGCCTGGGACTAGTTTTTAGTTTTGTAGATTTACATACTGAGCATTCCAAATAGTTTTCACAATTTTTTATTTTGACACCTTCTGCGTGTTCAGTCATTTTTTGTACTACAGGAAAACTGGCATGTCCTAACTTCCTATGTAAGATGTGAGCACACTCATCATGAATTGGTTTACCTATTTTTGGTTTTTTTTCATTGTGTGCATCTGCGTGATCATGAGATATTTTACATTCATCATTGTCACTGTTGCTAATATTTTCATCATCTGCTTCAATACAATCTTCCATATTTGAATCAATGTTATGCAACCATTTTTCCTTTGTTATCAGATAAGGTAGGCCTCCTTTAATCATCACAGTGCCTATATTTATTTTATTCTTCTCCAAAGTCGCTTTTCCCTTTGAGAAAACTATATTAATGTCAGAATCTCTACTTAGTTTTATGGCACTTAGTATGTTATGAGGTATTTCAGGTATTAACAATACCCCCTCTATTTTTCCTAGACCAGGCAAGGTTACATTTCCTCTGCCTAATACTTGAACCTTTTCTTGGTTAGCTACCTTTATTACAAATTTATCTTCTGTAAATGAAGACAATATATTTTTGTTATTAGTGGTGTGATTAGTTGCTCCAGAATCAATAAGCCAATTATTGTTCTCATTTTGCTGTATTTTAGTGTTGTCTTGTTTATTTAATCCATTCAGTGAACCAGATTTTCTATCCTTTGAATTATCTCTGCCCCCTCTATTCTCTTTGTAATTTGGTGGGCTTCTATATCTATGTCTATCTATGGAAGACTGTCTATAATTGTATTTGTTCCTATATTCTGACCTATGTCTTTCCTTTGAAATTTTGGGACAATCTCTTCTATTGTGTTCCCTGGATCCACAATAGTGACATTTAAATGTTTCATTATATTTTTCTTGGAAAGCTACTTTCCTATAAGGTTTGTGTTCTGTGTGATTGCTAGAACGATTTCTTCTTGAATTGTCTTCTGCTATCAATTTATTGGATAGACTTTCTATGGATAAATATCCTAGATTGATAGTGTCTAAATGTGACATAAAACTGTCCCATGATGAATCAAGTGAGTTGATAATAACACTTTTCATTGTTTGGTCTGAAATCACCTCCCCCCTCAAATGCAGCTCAGCTCTTATTTTGTTTAAAGATATTAAATGCTCACTTATGGAAACCCCTGGTTTTACCCTAGATGAAAAGAAATCCTTAGACATTCTTGTGGTGGTAGCTACACTATCGCTGTGAAACAAATTAAACATGCATTGAATAATTTCTGAAACAGTCAGATTTGGTTTGATGCTATGATACATTGCAGGAGACACACTAGATATTATTAAGAAAAATGTTCTATGGTGTAAACAATCTATTTTTAAAGTCCAAGGTCTTTTTGGGGGACTAGTGATAAAAAATAGTAAATTTTCCTTCATAAAGACAACCTGGAGCTGTTGATACCATTCTTGCAAATTAATGCCATCAACCCTTAGTTTTGGGAAGTCACTGGGTAAATTTCCGACATTATTTTGTCCATTACTTACAACCTGAGGTAGTCCGTAGTCTCGCAAGTGTAGAAAATTGCAAAACGGCATGGGGATGCTCGCAACGAGTCTGCGTGGTTCTCTCGCCAGTTCATGTCTTCCCGGACCGTCTGCGTAGTTTCACGCATGCGCGTTGTCCATTTCTTCTTTGGAGTCGTCGTGGAAGGTTCTCTCCATTGCGGCTCGCTCGCTCTGCTCTGCTTCAGACGAGTCGGTCTCTGGTTCGACCTTGGGAGTTGTGACGACGGCGGCTGCTCTTCTTTTTCTTTTGGGGGAGTTGGCACTTGCTTCGGTCTGTGGTGTAGGGCGGAATCGACAAGGCTCTCTGGGTTCGGGCGTCGTCGCTCTCGAAGTCTGGATGGGAGCGGGCAGGTCTTGAGGTATCGGCTTGCTCGCTCGCTTCTTCGGTGGCTCTTTGGTAATTTTTAGTTTTGGCCCAAATGCAGCAAAAAGTGTTTTCATTGCTGATTTTATTTGGGATTTTGTTGAGTCATCTTCACTTTCTGATTCTGATTCTTCTGAGGAGTTCGAATCTTCTTTTTCATTTTCGTTGTCTGATAACGTTTTTCGCGCCAGAAATTTTGAATTGAGCATTTTGATTGGCTCTGCTTCGCTCACCTTGGAGGCCTGTTGAAACCAAGATGGCTGCCATTCAAAATTTCGCGCGGGATCACTGTTTTTCTTTTTCGTAATGACTTTCTCTGCAGTCATATCACTCACTATTTTTGGGTCTTTAGACTTCTTATTAGTGATGTTTTTCTCTCTCGCTGCTCCGCTGTTCTTCAGCATTTCTTGGAGGTTCGCGATGAGGCTTTCATCATTCTTCTGGCTTTTTAATAGTTTTAATATCTCTGACCTGAGTTCGTTATTCTCTATTTCGATTTCCTCCTGGTCATCATTTTCGTCTATTATTTCTTCGTCTTCAGTGGTGTATTCTTCGGATTCTCTCGAAATTGCGTTTGTGGATTCGTTGATTATTTCTTGTTCTGTTTCCATTTCTTTGCTGTAGGCCCTGGTGTTGGGCCTATCTTTCTTAGACATTTTTAAGTTTTTATTGAGTCAATTAACCATCCTCTGCTACCAGCTTGTTGCAATATTTTCAGGATCAGACTCAATAATATTAGTGAGAGTTAAAGGTTTAAATATACTTCCTTTTATTTACAATAGGCATTCTATATTCACTGAATATTCACAGATAGAAGCAAGGAAAAGGGTGTAGGTGGCTCCTTATATATACAATGGGTGGAGCTATAAGTGGGAGTGGTGAATTATGAATACATTAAGAAGTGAAGAATAAGTTAACCCCTGATACCCCATTCATATACTATTTACACATTAGAGAATAAGGCATTTACATCTGACAGAGACAAATTAAAGAAATTTGTTCGATGGATTCCCACCAAGTGTTATTCCCCCACAAGAAAATCCATCACACCACTTTCTTAATGGTGGGATTCAAAAAAATTAGCAACTGGCTCTCTGCCTGGTTACTGGGTGGGTGTGGCCATGGCGGGTGTGGCCTATTCATCCTCCTGCACCATGATGAAGGGGCTGTTTTTACCCTCCCCAGGCTCTGGAGGCTTTTCTTGAGCCTCCGGGAGGGCAATAATGGCCTCCCTTGGGCTTTGGAGGCCCTCTGGAGGCCAGAAATGGGCCCGTTTCTGGACTTCCGGAACTTCCAGGAGGCCTGTTTTTAATCCTCCCCAGCTCCGGTGGCTTTCCTTGAAACCCTTAGCAGTTTACAGAGTCAGCATATTGCCTCCAACAATTTGGGTCCTCATTTTACTCAAACTCAAATTGAGGGCAGTTGGCAGTCAGCAGATGTAGCCTGCAGTACGGCACTCTAACCACTGCACCACCACAGCTCATAAATCATCGACATACTTCTACTTTTTAATAAAATGAAAGCATTTTTAAAGCAAAGAAACTCTGTGCAGATTCAGATGGTAACTTTCATTACTAGCAATCCTTACTATAATTTATTCCGGTTATGGTTATTATTCTTTTTTAAAAACTAAAATCAAACCTACATTTATTTCCTTTCCACTCATATTATGATTGGCATCAGCACTTGTACTTCTATTATACTTTAAGATGCTGAGGTATGTGGTTTTGAGTTATTTTTTTTTTCTAATGGTAAGCAAGAGCATAAATCAACTGTTTCTCACCTGGATACGAATGAAGTGGGGTATGGCATAGCTAGGGAGATAATCCTTGGTATGCATGAACAGTTTCTTTCCATCAAAGGGGCACCCATCCTTCAGCCGTATGGCTGCCATCCCAATCTTTCCTTCATGCCCTGGAACAAACCAGAATGGGATAATTGACAATAAGGCTATATGTTGTATACAAAAAAATGATAAAATTGTTGGTTGCTACTGCTAGGCAAAGCAATTTTCGTGATGAAACCTCACCAAAATAGCCTGGTGACCCTCATTCTATCTTCTGTCCCCATAAAGCTGACAATATCTCATGCTCAGATCATGACTGATGCTATGATTTAGCCTTATCCTGCTACTTCCCATATCACAAAATATCCATTTTTGTTATGTACCAAATTTTTCGGAGTATAAGACACACCTTAGTTTTTGGGGAGGAAAATAAGAAAAACAAAATTCTGCCTCTGCCTACCAGCATCCATCGGTATTCATCTGTCAGTGTGTGAGAGAGTTGAGGGCTGTTTGGAAACTGAAATAGTATTTGCTGTGTGAGCAACAAGGAAGGAGACAGCAAGGAGCCTGGGCATGGCTCTGAGTCTGTGCTGAGCTCTAAACTAGTCTGCTGCTCAAAACTGAAACTGAAACTCCTCTCCTCTGCTTGTGTTTTTCTTGTTTTTACTACCACGTTGGAAAACCTGCTTTTGCTATTGTATATTTACTTCATGTGTTGTATTATATATAAAGAGAAGTTATTGAATCCTTCTGAATCAGTTACTTGTGTTTGCTTTCTGTATGTGATTGCTGCTGCAAACTCTGAGCCCTTGCAGCAAATAGCAAACAGCCAGGTCAGCTTCAGCACATTATTGCAGCCTGATTTAGCACATTATTGCAGCCTGATTCAGCACAAGCAGCTGATTGGTGGGTGGGTTGGCCTCCTGGAATATCCCCAATCAGCTGTTCCAGGCTTCAGGGATTGCCACAGACCGTTGCAGCCTCTATACCGCATGTTTTTGGCTGCATTAGGTGTATAAGACACACCCAAATTTTCACCCTCTTTTTGGAGGGGGGAGTGTGTCTTATACTTTGAAAAGTACAGTAACTAAAGAGTAGTTGCACATAATGTTGCAGGTCTACTTGCAGTGCAAGGTAAAACTTCAAGATGGCACTAACTGAAAGAAAATATGGGACTGCTTCTCTATTCTATCTAACTTAGATTTTTCTACCTTGAACTTGTATCAATCAATTTACAGATGTGAAATAACTGATAGACTACAGGTAATGAATAATCTAGCCAATTTGTCAGTGGGCGGAGCCTCCCGCAGCTACCAGTTCATCTGAACTGGATAGAACCGGCTGAATACCACCACTGGGGTATAGAAGAGTGTATAGGTGTTTAAAACTCACCTGGCACTGGTACACCATATACATTGACTTCCTCAATGATATCCAAAACTGCCAATGTCATCTCAACCTCAGTGGTGGCCACGTTCTCACCTTTCCAACTGCCAAAACAGGAGGGATTTATTTCTTTAACGGATCGGTAGAATGTATTAATAATGTATTATTTAGCATTTGGATATTCCTGTAGATGGCTTCACTCACAAGATTTATTTCTGAGTTTGTGACCAGGGGAACATGTTACTTAACTCTCTGAGGTAAACTCAAGGGGATGAGCCTGCTAGCAAGCATAGGGAGAATTCCTAACAATAGAGGAAGTTATTGACTATGGTTACTCAGCCAGGAATGGGATTCAGAAATTTTAGCAACTGGTTCTCTGCCTGGTTGCCGGATGGGCAGTTTGCTCGAGCCTCTGGGAGGGCAAAAACAGCCTCTCTGGGCTCCAGAGGCCCTCCAGAGGCCGTGAACAGGCCTATTTTTGGACTTCCAGTACTTCCAATAGGCCCTTTTTTGCCCTCCCCAGGCTCTGGAGGCTTTTGTTGAGCCTCAGGGAGGGCGAAAATGGCCTCCCTGGGCTCTGGAGGCCCTCCGGAGGCCAGAAAGAGGCCCATTTCTGGACCTCTGGAATTTCCAGTAGGGCCATTTTTCGCCCTCCCAGAGCCTCCGCACAGACCCTGCAGTTACCTGGCATCTAAAAGTGTGGAGACTCCTGGGAGGGGTGGGGAGGCATGGACAGGGTCAGCCAGTCCGTACAACTACTGGTTCGGCAAACAAGATTAAAACTAGCATCCGATTTGTCCGAACCGGTCTGAACCAGCTAAATCCCACCCCTGCACTCAAGCATAGTAAATAAAGTTTGTGTGAATAAATGTCCATGGCTGACAGAGGGTTAAAAGAAAATAACAGTGATAATTACTTTGTTAACCATGTTAATGGAATAAACCATTGATTAATTATAATATAAGCATGGATTAGGTCACCATCACATAAAATCTAACAAAATATGTTATCCATTGGAAAAAGAATATATGCACCTCAGGGTTGAAATGTTAGGTTTTAGTGTTCTCTTAACTTGCTTGTTTCCTTGCAGACAATTATTACCAGACTTGGGACCATCGTCAGTGCCCTGTTTGGGTTGGTGCCATAGAAAGGGGGTGGGTGGGTTGTAGGGTTATTGTTCAGTTGTACTTTGGAATTCACTACGAGTTATAGAGTATTTTTCAATCCTAGCAACTTTATGATGTATGCTGGTTGGGGAATTCTGGGAGTTGGTTCATACCCTCTAAATACAGCAGTATAGCGTATTGTTGTAGAATAGCAATAATTTGGTTCTTTAGAGTTCTTAGGAATGATTTTGTTTCTGCTTTGAAATTATTCAAAGCAGAGATGTGATTCATATTGGATATTTCATCAACCAAATAAAGGTGGTTGGTTACCACCTTTAAAGCGCTCCATGGCATAGGACCTGGGTATTTGCAGGACCACCTTCTGCTGCCAATAGCCTCCCATTGACCAGTATGCTCCCACAGAGAGGGACTCCTCAGGGTGCCGTCAGCCAGGCAATGTCGGCTGGCGACCTCCAGGGGGAGGGCCTTCTCTGTGGCAGCTCCTGCCCTCTGGAATGATTTGCCCCCGGAGATACGGAGGATATCGGATCTCCGGGTCTTTTGCCGTGCTCTGAAAACTTTTCTTTTCCATCAAGCAGGGCTGGCGTGAACCCCCTCCCCCTTTTTTAGTCTTTTTTAGTTTTTTAGTTTTTAAATTGTCATTGGGTTTTAATTGAATTGTTTTAAATTGGGGCAGTTATGTAATTCTTTTAATAATTTTAAATTTTGTATTGGTATGTGTTTTAGTTCTGGCTAAACTACCGGTTCTAGCCCTAACCCTAACCCTGAGTCCACTAGGAAAAGGGCGGTATACAAATTGAATAAAATAATAATTGAATCAAAATCCTAGATTAGTTATCTAAGGATTAGCCAGCATCTTTGAACTCCTCCTCCTTCTCCCCCTCCTCCCCCTCCTCCTCCTCCTCCTCCATTTTCCAACAGGTGCAGGATCAGAGGTGGGATTCAGCCAGTTTGGATCAGTTTGGGAAAACCGGATGTTAATTTTAATCTGGTTTGATGAACCGGTAGTTGCAAGGACTGGCTGACCCTGCCCAGCCCATCCCAGGAGTCTCCACGTGCCCCATTTTGGGTGCCAGGTAAGTGCAGGACCCATGCAGAGGCTCTGGGAAGGTGAAAAATGGACCTACTGGAAGTATTGGAAGTCTGGAAATGGTCCCATTTCTGGCACCCGGAAGGCTTCAGGGTGAGGCTGTTTTTGCCCTCGCGAAGGCTCAAGGAAAGCCTACAGTGCCTGCAGAGGGCGAAAAATAGCCCTACCGGAAGTACCAGAAGTCCAGAAATGGGCCCGTTTCCAGCCTCCGGAGGGTCTCTGGAGCCCGGGGAGGCTGTTTTTGCCCTCCAGGAGGCTTGAGGAAGGCCTCTGGAGCCTGGGGAGGGCAAAATTGTCACCCTCCCGCCATGATGCAGGAAGCCAACTAGGCCACGCCCCCATGGCCACGCCCACTCAGCAACCGGGCAGAAAACCAGATGCTAAAACTTTTTCAATCCCACCCCTGTGCAGGATCCACATTTTTGAGGGGATCAACCAAGTATTGATCAACGAACTCTCTCAATTTGGTTGAGATAGCATGATTGACCCAGAGTCACCCAGCCTGCTTCTAACTTGGTGCCTCTTAACCATTAAACCAAACTGGTTCTCTATCTTTGAACAGTACTGTCCTCAGTCAAATTTTTAACGGCAATAAAAAGTCATAAAGTATCAGTGAACACAAATGAATCCTGTCCCCGTTCAATATCTTACTTCAGACAGGCAAAACTACAGATCCAATTTAGCAACTAAATGAATAGTGAGACTCACCGGAAAGTATCCCCCACCCGATCATGGAAATAGATAAAACCTTCCTGGTCTTCCCTCAAAAGATCTCCGGTATTAAAATAACTGTCTCCTTTCTTCAGGACATTACGCAGAATTTTCTTCTCTGTGTTTCCATGATCTCCTGCATAGCCGTCAAATGGGACTGCCTTATTTATCTTCATCACCAGTAAACCTGCCTGTCCTAGAAAATCAAAAGGGAATCATGTGGAATCAAGTGGTCTCACAACAAAGAACCAATAGCACCTCTAAATAAGGATTATCCGATCTTCCAATCATCAGCTGCTAATAACTTCCCAAAAGACAAAGCGAGTTATAATCTTCAGCCTTTTCTCGCTTGCACTTTCCTCACTTCAGCATAAGTATGTGCTAGCAATACTTTTTGCACTGTGTCCTCATGACATCATCATCATCCAATGTGTCCAAAAGGAGTGTGACTATCGGTTGATATGAATGGATTGTTGATATATGCTCTGTCTTGAATGGATAGGTCCGTGATGGCGAACCAATGGCACGGGTGCCACAGGTGGCACGCAGAACCATATCTGTGGGCACGCGAGTATTGGCCTAACTCAACTCCAGTGTGCGTGCGGGTGCCAGCCAGCTGATTTTGGGCCTTCTGGGCCCACTGGAAGTCGGGAAATGGACTATTTCCAGCCTCTGGAGGGACTCCGGAGGGGTGGGGGAAGCCGTTTTCACCCTCCCCAGGTTCCAAGAAAGCCTCTGGAGCCTGGGGAGGGTGAAAAACAGGCCTTCTGGGCTGACTGAAGTCAGGAAATGGGCCATTTCCAGCGTCCGGAGGGCCTCGGGGTGGTGGTGGGGGCAGCAGTTTTCACCCTCTCCAGGCTCCAAGAAAGCTTCTGGCTTTTTGCCGTTGTGAGCCAAAAGCAGGAGGAGTGTGGGCGGGACGTGGGGCCATTGAATTATGTGTATGGGCATGCATGCATGTGACCCTCCCCCACATGCTCCCCTGCTTTCGGCACACGATGGCAAAAAGGTTAGCCATCACTGGGATAGGCTATCTCTGGGATGGTGAACCTATGGCATGCTGCCACAGGTACCACACAGAGCCCTCTCTGCGGGCAGGTGAGCCATCACCCCAGCCCAGCTCCACCGCACATGCGCTCGTACCTCCCGCCGGCCAGCTGTGCATGCAAGGGTGTGGAGCACATACAAGAAATGCATGTACATGCGCAGGTGGGTGGGGGTGCGCATGGGGGGGGTTGTGCATGCATTGCATTATGGGTTATAACTGCAGGGAGGCTTACTAAGCCCAAAATGGGGAATGGGGGTTGTGGTGCATCCCCCCCCACATCCTATTTTTGCTCCCAGGAGGCTGCAGGGAGGCCTACTAGGCCAAAAACAGGGTCTGGGGTAGTGCGGCATGCCCCCCTATGGCCCATTTTTGTTCCCAGGAGGCTGCAGGGAGGCCTACTAGGCCCAAAGCAGATGCCAAAGGAGAAAAAGGCCGAAGGACTGTTTATGAAGAATTTGTTTTGGAATTAATTTGGATTAAGATGAGAATGAAGTAATTCTCAGCTGTTCTAATAAAATATGTTTGCTTAGGACTGAATGTGTCTGGTAATAGTTACTTGGGCCTAGGTCACAACAATTTCTTTGTCAGTTTTGTAATTCCAGTTTTGTAAAGACAGGTTGGCTATTGTGGGAGGCATGGCCCATCCTCATCCTCAAGCTCTGCCACACATGCGGGATGAGCCTCCCACAATGGCCAACCTGACCTTGGGTGAACTGGTTGTTAAATTACACCCCCCTCCCACATCAAAGTGGATCCTGGGCACTGCACTGCAATGGAGAAATGGGCAATGGAGCAGCTGGCACAAAGGAAGGGGGAGGGAAAGAAGCCTTCTGCTTCCATCATGCCGGCTGCTCCGTTGCCCGTTTCTCCATTGGAGTCAGCACAACACCCAGGATCCACTTTGATAGCAGGGGTAATTTAACAACAACAACGCTTGAACCGGTGCGAACCGGCTGAATACCACCACTGGATTGGCTGCAATATCATGATCAAAACTCACATGCCTCAGTAAATATTAAAAGGGTTAAGGTTTTGATTGCACAATCACAGCTGCCAGCTTGATAATTTTTACACATGGTCTCCTAAACAGTGAAAGTTTTAGAAACTTTTTTTAAAAAAGTTTGTTTGTTTTTTTATAGAAAAATGGATGTGTGAATTTTCGTTTAATAATATATCATATTACGAAATGACATAGACCAGGGGTCCCCAATTGCCAAGCTGCAGCCTGCTAATGGGCCATGATGTTCTGCCCCAGCTATGGATCTCAAAGAACACAGCACACACAAAGTCTGTACAAACCTTAGTTTACTAAATTAAGTAAGTTTTTTTTTCCAAACAAAGGCTGTTAATTAACTTTCTTAACAGCCTACAAGAATCCAAAGAATAAATAATCTTAATCTTACTAATCTTACTTACTGGCAGAAAGCCCAGAAGCAATTTGCAAAGAACTAAGATCAAGGAAGGCACAAAGGAGAGTGAACAAAGTTGTTCCCTGCAAATTGCTTCAGTTGGCGTTCCTCCTTAAATAGGCTAAGGGAGTGGCCAATTAGCCCCAAGCCTTACTCTCGAGAAGACCTCCTCCTGAGGAGCCACTCCTGCCTTTTGGCAGCTCTGCGTGCCCATGCATCCAGAAGAGGCTCCTCCTCTTTGTCCTCCTCACTTAAGGGAGCTTCTGAAGGCCCTGGCTGAATCCCCGCCTCTGGTACCACAGCTTCTCCAGCCTCATTGTCCGACTCGAGTGCCAGCTGCACAGGCTGCTGGCGCAGCACCACATCAGCCTCCTCACTGTCCAAATCAGCCACCAGCCACATGTGGCCGCATACGGGCCACAACACATGACCTGTTTGCAACTGGGCCATGGAAGCATTGGGTGAGCATATGCATGCATCTCCACTTGCTTGAACCATGGGAGAGCACATGCGTGTGTGCTCCATTTGCGTGAACGGTGGGCACATGAGTGCATGCTGCTCACACAAATGAAGCTGCACATGCATGTTATGGCCACTCATATAGAACCATCCCCTTTTCCTCCTCTGCCGGTCTGCAAAGCCAGAAGGGTTGGGAAACTCTGCCATATACCTGATGTTGCCTGGGATTTAAGTTCAAAACATTCTTAAAGATCCATCTCATCCTAGGCACCCTTTTTTTTTTTAAACTATTACCATCTGGCAGATGGTACAGGTCAATAAAGACAAGGACAAATAGGCTGAAAAACAGCTTATATCCCAGGGCAATAGCCATACTGAACTCTACGGAATAGTGCAATATCGGGTTTTCAATTTCAATTATATAGAAGGTAAAGGATGTATGTTTGTGTTTTTATTTTTATAGTTATAGTGTACACTGAAGACGGCATTGTACCATGTGCAGTGACCATAAAGTGAACTATAAACTGTATACTTCACGAGTCAAAAAGAGGGCTGTGAAAATATTTACAGACCCCTCACATCCTGGGCATAAACTGTTTCAACTCCCACCCTCAAAATGGCACTATAGAGCACTGCACACCAGAACAATTAGACACAAGAACAGTTTTTTTCCTGAAGCTCAATTGATTTGAAGGAGCAGGTTTGAAACGATTACACTGAAGGCCGTATCTCTTTCTATGGGGTGAATTCTTGTACAATGCAAAGTCTGATTTATCTTAAGTGTGTCTCACTTTCTTTTCTGTTCATCTGTTTTAGAAAACATACCTGTAGGCACTCGGATACAGAGCCCCTTCTCATCTCTCACAGGCTGATCTGCATCCACATCATATTGCAGAAATTCATAGTTAAGAAATTTCTGAAATTGAACAGACAAGTGGAAATATGAGCCCCGAACAGGCACGAATGACAGGTTTATATGGGTTTGATGAAATAGAGGAAACCTCTTTACAAAACACATGGGATACTTTAAAAGCATATATAAGGGGCCTAGTAATAGCATATACGAGGAAAAAGAATAAAGAGAAGAAAAAACAATTAGATAAATTAGAGAAAGACCTAAAACAAATAGAACAAAAACTCCAGGAAAAGCCCCAGAACAAAACAATAAAAGAAGAATGGGAAATGATTAAGCATAAATTGAATTTGATAAACCAAATAGAACTAGCCCAAAAAATAAAAATGGCGAAACAAAACTATTTTGAGCACGCAAATAAAACGGGCAGATGGCTAGCCTATAAACTGAAAAAAGAACAGAAAAAAAGAATGATATACCAATTGAAAGATGATAAAGGAGAAATTCAACATAGTAAAGAGGCCAAAAAAGATATTATTAAGAAATTTTATGCGAATCTATATAATCAGGGGAAAATAGAGGAAGATAAAATAAAACAGTACATAGAGAAATCAGGAATGCCAAAAATCACAGAAGAACAAAGAATTACTCTCAATAGGCCAATAACCAAATTAGAACTAGACGAAGTACTGAAAAAGCAAAAAAACAATAAAACACCGGGTCCTGACGGGCTACCGGTAGAAATATATAAAACAATGCAAGAAGTATTGGGAGAGAATATGTTGCGATTATATAATGAAGCTATGGAGAAAGCCAAGATACCAAATTCATGGACAGAAGCCATAATAACAATCATTCCAAAAGAAGACACAGATCTCCAGTTAATACAAAACTATAGACCTATTTCATTATTGAATGCCGATTACAAAATATTTGCAGCAATCTTGGCAGAAAGAATTAAATTAGTATTAAATACATATATACACCCAGACCAAAATGGATTTCTGCCGGGACGCCAAATAAAGAACAACATGAGAATAATACTTAATGCTTTAGAATACTATGAATCACACCCGGAGAAGCAGGCAGTGTTGGTTTTTCTTGACGCCCAAAAGGCCTTCGATAACCAAAATTGGAAATTTATGATTGAACAACTACAAAATATGCAAATTGGGGAAAAATTTGGGAAAATTATAGCAGAAATCTATACCAAGCAATCAGCAAGGATAATTATGAATGATGATATAACAGACAAATTTAATATAACAAAAGGAGTTAGACAAGGCTGTCCACTTTCCCCCTTACTATATATTCTATCATTGGAAACCCTGTTGAAAAAAATTAGAGAAGATCAAGGAATTGAAGGTTTAAGGATTAATAGAGAAGAATACAAAGTTCAAGCCTTTGCTGATGACTTAGTGTTTTTGACAGAAAATCCTATGGAATCTATACCTAATTTGTTTCAAAAAATAGAAGAATTTGGAGAAGTGGCTGGACTAAAAATTAATAAAAATAAATCGAAGCTAATTGTTAAAAACCTTACGGAAATCCAAACAAAAGATTTGATAGATAATATACAAATTCAAACAACAAAAAAAATAAAATATCTAGGAATCTGCTTATCCACAAAAACATCAGCAATTAAAGAAAATAATTATGATAAATTACTAGAACAAACAAAGAAAGATTTAGAAAAATGGGAAAATTTACACATTTCATTCCTAGGAAGAATTTCGGCTATCAAAATGATTATATTACCTAAATTTCTATATTTGTTTCAGGTCACCCCAATTAAAATAGATAAACCGTTTTTTGAAAAGCTGAATAAAATAACATCTAAATTTATTTGGCAAGGGAAAAGGCCACGAATAAAATTTAAACTGCTTCAGGATACAAAAGATAGAGGAGGAGCTGCACTCCCTGACTGGGAGATATACTACCAAGCAGCAGTACTATCGTGGGTCAAAGATTGGATAGAATTAAAGGACTCTAGAACTTTAACAATTGAGGGACACGAACTTCAAACTGGCTGGCACTCCTTTATGTGGGATGAGAAATACAAAACACATTCATATTTTAAAACACATACAATAAGGAACTCACTATTACAAATTTGGCTTAAAATTAAAAAACAACATTATATGAAGATACCAAATTGGCTAGCACCGGCGGAATCAATTAGACACCCAAATTTAACAGATAAGACAAAAATAATTAGATATAAAGATATAATTGACTATCAAGGCAAACTAAAGACAAAACAACAATTGGAGACAGATTTACACAGAGGAATAGACTGGTGGACTTACACTCAAATACAATCTAAATATAGAGAGCATATAAAAACATATGAAATTTACAATCAAAAACAAGAAATAGATAAAATTATATTAGATTCAGAAAATAAATTAATTAGTAGAATTTATAAATTTCTCCTACGCTATAAATTGGAAGAAGAGACAGTCAAAGAAACGATGATTAAGTGGGCTCAAAATATCAAACACACAATACCTTTGGAAAAATGGGAAAAGTTTTGGCAGGAAAACCTAAAGTTAACGAAAGCAACGGCGTACAAGGAAAACCAACTGAAAATGTTTTATCGGTGGCATATGTCTCCAACCAGATTGGCAAAAATACAACCCAAAAATAGCCCAATTTGTTGGAAGTGCAAAAAGGCACAAGGGACTTTCTATCATTTATGGTGGACATGCCCGGCAGCAAAAAAATTTTGGTCTAACATCAAAAAATGGTTGGAACAAATAACAAAAACACAGATTGAAAAAGAACCAGAAACATTTTTATTAGGAATATTTAACAAATCATACCCTAAGGATATTAAATATCTTACAATTCACATATTAACTGCTGCAAGAATAATCTACGCAAGAAATTGGAAACAAGAAAAAATACCAAGTGAAACAGAAGTAATAGGGAAAATTTTAGAATGCGCTGAAATGGATAGGTTAACCAAAGAACTACAAGAAAAAGAAGAATCAGACTATTATAAAATATGGAATAGTTGGTATAATTGGTTAAAAATTAGAAATATACAAAAAATATAGGGGATATATTACCGATTGATACATATATATGTAATAAAAATATTATTAGATTACAGAAAGGTGAAGGAATATATTATAAGTAGAATTGTAGAACGTCACTCTGAAAAAATGCTTAAGAAGAAATTATATTCTTTTTGTGTATATGTTGTATAAATGTTCGTTGTGTATATGTTACGTATGTCTTTTTTAATATTTATATTCAATAAAAACTATTTTAACAAAAGTTTTTATTCTATTCTGTTCTATTCTATTCTATTCTATTCTGTTCTGTTCTGTTCTGTTCTGTTCTGTTCTGTTCTGTTCTGTTCTAGTCTAGTCTAATCTAGTCTATAATTTTAACACCATGAAGATCATGTTGAAGATATAATGCAAAGAAAAAGGCAAGAATTGGAATAATAATGTATTAGTCCAGCTATCACGAAATTGGTTCTAAATCACTGAGAATAAAAAAAAACCCATCATCAATAACAATGAGATTAAATAGGTTTTGCAAAATATCGTGTTGGTCCAAATAGCAGTGGGATTAAACATGATAAAATAAAATCCATACACTTTAGAATCAGAGTAAAGTGCAACAAGGCAGGCCATGTTGCATGGATGCCAGACCATCACATCCCCAAACAGGTCCTCTATGGTGAGCTGTCTCAAGGAAAGCGATCACACGGGGGACAAAGGAAGTGATACAAAGACATGTTGAAAGCAGTGGTGGGATCCTCCCGGTTTAACAACTGGTTCGGTGATTGGGCGTTTTGCGCACGCCCGCACCTAACGTGCGCTGCGCATGTGCACAATTTAAAGAAATCTTCACCTCCAGTCTTGGTGCAATCGCCATGCAGCGCTATTTATCCCCTATTTCCTATTCAAGCCACCATCCGGTAGTCTGTCACCAACCCCCCCATCAGCTGATCAGCAGTCTTTGTAATTCCCGCTCTATATGTGCTTCTGATGTCCCATAACGTCATCAAATGGCGCCAGGCAGGGAAGGGAGCTGGAAGCCTTTTCATTGCTGCTAGTAGTCGCCATTCGCCGTCCGATGCCTCGCAAGTGCTGTCCGCTGCCTGGATCACCTCCCAGGCGTCAATGTGGTTATTTCTGATGACCGCGGTTCCCCCAGCCCTCCCATATATGGCGAGTCCTGGCCGGGGTTCGACATCCGGGTTTCTTCGGAGGAGTAACAAATCCTCCAAATTTGTGATTTGCCACACAAATCAGCTGAGGAGATAAAGGTAGGAAAATAGTTAAAAGCCTCCTTCAAGTCCCTGGATATTGACACCACCTCCTGGGAAACCCTGGCACAAGATCGATCGACATGGCGCACGCTGATCACGCAGGCTGACAGACATCTGAAGACAGCAGAACAACCATAGCAGAAGAGAAGTGAGCACTCTGCAAAGCCAGAGCTGCAAACGCTGCAACCCACACATGTCTGCCAGACATGTGGCAGAACATTTCATACCCGTATAGGCCTTACTTACCAGCCACCTGCGGACACACCGTGGACAGCGCACAACCTGTTAGATGTCAAGGTCCTCTTCTAACACGATGGACAAACATCATCATCAAAGTGCCAAGGAACAGAACAGTCATGATACCTAATGATACAGCTTGCCAAATTTGGCTGCAAAACATTATCCCCGAATCCCATTTCAGGTAGTTGTTGAGAAAAACGGTGCTGTAGGAATGGCACCATTTCATGCAGAAATATCCCATGTCATGTCTAATTATGATAGAAAGACATTCAGAAAATGACCAGTTTTCTTCTGGGACCAGAAGGTGATAAATCTTTTATTTCTCAACCCAGCTGCACTGGAAGACATGGTGGAAATGCAGTGGTGGTAGAAACTGACTCCTTTGCTAAATAGGGCTCAGTTGCTAATAAACTTTCACTCATCAGATTGCTTCCAACCACAAACACAATCACAATCTTCCTTGTTTCTTAACGATAGTCATAGGAAAACAGTCAATATAAATCTTAAGGATACCAGAAACAAGGTTACAGTCATAAATGGGAGGAGATGGGTGATAGGAACGATGAGAAGATTAATACTAATGCAGACTTAGTAACTAGTTTGACAGTGTTGAGGGAATTATTTGTTTAGCAGAGTGATGGTGTTCGGGGAAAAAAAACTGTTCTTGTGTCTAGTTGTTCTGGTGTGCAGTGCTCTATAGCGTCTATATTATGATATGACTATCATTAAATGTTGTACCTTCTGATTCTTGGCAAATGTATCTTGTCTTTTTATGTATACTGAGAGCATATCTACCAAAGACAAATCCCTTGTGTGTCCAATCATACTTGGCCAATAAAGAATTCTATTCTATTCTATTCATAGGGTACAAATAAGCAATCAAGTCATACTAGGAAACAATCAATTTAAGTAGAATTCCATTCCATTCCACTCCACTCCACTCCACTCCACTCCACTCCACTCCATTCCATTCCATTCTACTCTATTTTAAAAGGAGAGAAAGGACCAGTAGTTATGACATATTTACTACTGTATTTCCCCCAAAATAAGACCTGTCTTATATTTTTTTGAAACCTGAAATAAGAGCTTGACCTTATTGCCATGTGCTCAAAAGCCTGATTGGGCTTATTATCAGGGGATGTCTTATTTTGGGGAACACAGGGTATTTTCTATGGAAGTATTTTCCTACATGATTCTCTCACCTGGAGTTGATAAAAGAACTTTAGCCTTGCAAGATTTCAGCACATGTATCAGAGATTTGAGTCGGATGTTATAGTTTACACATGCCATGGTACAGCCAATCTTTGATAATCCGATCCAAACTGAGATATAGGCAGGGATGTTCTTGAAGAAAACAGCCGTGGTATCCTCTTCTTTCAGCCCCACATAGTCCTTCAGTACTCTGGCTATCTGATTGCTGTGTCTATCAATGTCTCGGTAGGAATAAACTTCGTCTTCAAAGAGAATCAAGGGTTTATCTGAATATTTCTTCACTCTGGCCAAAAAGATTTCTAAGAAAGTGATCGGGGGAACGTGCTTCATGTATGTGTAACATCGATATCCCATGAATATGTACCGAATCAGGTTTTTCAGATCCAACCAGAAATAAGGGAAGAAAAATTTTCCCACCAAGGGCAGAAGAATCAAAAGCCCAAGGACAGCTGTGTATAGATCCAGCATGGTTGGGATTTAGGCTTGGTATCCTGGAAGAGGTAGATCGGATTCCGATTTATTGCAGGATCTATCCAAGCTCTGTTTGCAGGATCTATCCAAGCTCTGTTTTGCGGAAGGCAAAGAGAAGAGAAATGATGAATAATCAAAAAGATGCAATGCTCACACTCCACCCAGTTTCTCAAGGCTCCTTAAATGAAGGGACCTTTGTTCCCCAGCCAATAAAATTTGAATGGCATGCTGACAGCTCTGTAATCTCAACATGCTGCTTGTTCCTTACCTTCCTCATCTGTTGCTAAACTTCCTCATCTATAACACAGGTGGCTTGATTTTCAGCAAATGGCTGTATTTATACACAGTGCTGCCTAACTTTTGTCCTTGTGCCCACAATTTAGATCTCAAAGTCCTGGGGGGGGGGGAGTTGTTGGCACAGTTGATGCTGAATGAAAATTAACAATCTGGAAGGTCACTGGCCTCTGCAGAACAAACATTGATGACACAATTTAACCAAGAAAGGGGAAAAAAAAACCCAGATACATTCAGCTGCAATACAAATGAAGGAAAGGTGCATGCATGAATGAGGCTTACTCAGTTAGTTTGGCAAAGGATCTAGCAGTCACCAGCTCTTCTTTCGAGCTGCTATCTATAGCGGGCCATATTATACTACAGCAGTTCTCTGCAATCTGGTAGTCACTAGCTACTATAGTGGCCAAAATTGTGGAAACCTTTTGGGAAAAGTGTATTTTTGAGGTTTGATGGCTAATAACACCACTTTTTTTTCTCCGAGTTTCTTTCTTTTCTTTTTTTAATTTTTATTTATTTCTTTACAACAAAATATTTATTCGCACACAGATCGCGATGGGAGCTTTACAGAATATATTAACTTCAGTCAAGATATACAAATAAAAAATAATAAAAAAAATCTACACTAACCTTATCCTTTTTTTATTCTATTATTCAACCAAGTATACCATTGGTCCCAGCACTGAAAATATACGGAGTCCTTTTGAGCTCTCAAAATTTTTGTTAACCTGTCAGCTTCCGCATATTCGATAATTTTCCCCAGAATCAGGTCTTCAGCCGGTAGGTCTTTCCCCTTCCAATGTTGAGCAAAACATATTCTTGCTGCGGTTGTGATATATGTAGTCAAACACCATATATTCGTGCCTATCTTATCTGGCCTAATATTTAATAGATAGTATTCAGGTTTCAATTGTAATTTATATCCCGTGATTTCTAATATCCACCTCTGTATAGATCTCAATTTGATTGCCTTAGGACAGGTCCACCATACATGATAATAAGTACCTATCTCCCCACACTTCCAACAATTTGGGGAGAGTCCTGGAAACATTTTGGCTAATCGAGCGGGAGGGAGATGCCATCTATACACCATTTTATACAAGTTTTCTTTATAAGTAGTTGCCATCAGAAATTTCAATTGTTTCGTCCAAATTTCTTTCCATTTTATCAATTCAATTGAGTAACCAATATTTCTCCCCCAGGCAATCATTGAGTCTTTAACAATCTTATCCCCTATCCAATAAGTTATTAAGAATTTATAGATCTTAGATAGTATACTTTCCTCCTTTCCTAATATAATACTATCTATTTCTTGCTGGGTCATATCTATACCACTTTTTTCCTTGTCTTTCTTATATTTAGAGCTAATCTGGGCATAAGACCACCAATCCAGTTTTATTCCTTGAAGCTCTAACTCAGTTCTTGTTTTTAAGCAGCCTTGGGCATCCAACAATTCCCGATAGGATAGGTGTTTTTCTCTATTATAAAGCGAACTATATGTTGTAGCTTCTAATGGGACCAACCAAGAAAGGAGTTGAAAAGTAGAGTTTACCCTTAACTTTCCTCCATGTATCAATTAGAATATTCCTTACATAATGTCCTGCAAAACTTATATGTTTTTTAACCTTATCTTGCCAAAGAAAATAGTGCCAACCCTGTTGTAACCCCGAACCTTCCAGAATCAACAACCGTCTTCTTCTCAGTAGAATCCATTCCCTTACCCAAACTAAATTTGCAGCCTGATAATAATATTCCCATTTTTGTAAGCCAAATCCCCCTCTTTCTTTCACCTCTTGAAGCATTTTAAGTTTAATTCTGGGCTTTTTATTTTGCCAGATAAATTTGAGAACACATTGATTTAACTTTTTGAAAAAAATATTGTCTAATCTAGCTGGTGCTGTATAAAATAAATATGTCCATTTTAGGAGGATATAGTATTTTATAATCGCGATCCTACCTAGTAAAGATGTCTGAAGGTTCTTCCATTTCTCTAAATCCTGTTCTGTTCGCTGGAGTAATTTCAAATAATTATCTTCTTTAATTGTTGTGCATTTAGCTGATAATATAATACCTAGGTATCGTAATTTATTGACAATTTGGAATCCCAAATTCGCTTCTAATTCCTTCCCCTGCATTATTGTCAAATTTTTAGTAATAACCTTAGTTTTTTCCTTATTTACTTTTAAACCCGCTACATTTCCATATTTTCCTAATTCATTAATCAAATTTGGACCCGATAAAATGGGGTCTTCCAATATAAATACTAGGTCATCAGCGTATGCTTGTACCTTATATTGTTGGTTTTTAATATGCAATCCTTTTATCCCCGAATTACGCCTAATTTCCCTCAATAAAGGTTCTAATGTTAAAATAAATAGCAACGGAGAAAGCGGGCACCCCTGTCTAGTTCCTTTCTCAATGCAGATTTGTTCAGAAACATCTCCATTAATTAGAATTTTAGCAGACTGTTTCGAATAAATTGAACGAATTGCCTGAATAAACCTTTCCCCAAATTGCATATATTGTAATAAACCCACTAAAAAACTCCAACTCACTCGATCAAAGGCCTTTTGCCCATCCACAAAGACCAAAGCCAATAGTTTATCAATATGGGTTTCATAATGTTCCAAGACGTTCATAATTATTCTCACGTTATCTCTAATTTGCCTACGAGGAAGGAAACCATTTTGATCTTCATGTATAAAGTGATTTAGGAAACCTTTTAGCCTTTCTGCTAGCACTGCCGCAAATAATTTGTAATCTGCATTAAGAAGCGAAATAGGTCTATAATTCTGGATCAGGGATAGGTCACTGCTTTCCTTCGGCAAGAGGGTTATTAATGCTTCTGACCAGGAATTCGGAATCTGTCCCTCCCGGATTACCCCATTAAATAGGTCTGTCATATAAGGAGTTAAGACTTCCCAAAGTGCCTTGTAGTATTCTATTGGGAGGCCATCTGTACCAGGAGTCTTTCCTGTTTTTTGTTTTCCCATAACCCTTTCAATTTCCCCTTTGGTTATCTCCCTGTCCAGTATTTCCCTAGACATGTCCGATATTTTGGGTAGATCAGATTCTTCTAAATATTTCTTTATTTCCTGCTCAGATTTATCCTCTTTTCTAAATAGATCGGAATAAAATTCCTGCACTATTCTTTTCTTCCCTTCTTCCCCTGTAATCCATTCACCATTCCCATCTCTCAAGTTATGAATTCTACTCCTTTCCTTTTCTTTTTTTAATCGGTATGTAAGCCATCTTCCCTGTTTGTTTGCATTTTCAAATTGCCGTTGTTTCATCCACCTAATTTTTTTCCCCAAGTCCTCTTGGTCTAATAAGTTAATTTGATGTCGTACTAATTTCAAATTCATATTGAGTTCTCTATTGTTTGGGTCCTGTTGCAGCATAGCCTCACTTTTGGTCAAGTCTTCTAATAATTTATCTCGTTTAGCCCTCTCCTTCTTCCGTTTCCCAGCTATATAATTAATCACTAAACCCCGAAACACTGCTTTAGCTGTTTCCCAAACATTTAAAAAGTTCGCATCTTCCTTATTATTTTCCTGAAAGAAAAAAGCCATCTCCTTCTTTAAATAACTTACGAATTGTTCATCTTTGAGGACCCTTACATCCATTCTCCACCTGGGCCTTGTTTTCAAGCCTCCCCATGTTATCCATAGTGGATTATGGTCTGGCCACTCATTAATGCCTATTTTTACTTTCTGTGTTCCCTGCCTCAGTTCCCCCGACATCCAAACCGCATCTATCCGCGACCAAGATGAGTGCCTGGCGGAGAAATATGTGTACTGTCTATCTTCCGGGTGTTTTTCCCTCCAAATATCTCTAAGTCCAAATTCCTCTTGTATTTGATGGCAAATAGTAGGCAATCTTTTCTTTGCTGATCTCTTTTTTCCCTCCTGATTCTTATTTCCAGATATATAATCTTTATCCTTATCATCTATGGCATTGAAATCCCCCACTGCACAAATATGTGAGTAATCAAGTTCTACCAATTTACTATAAAGATTCTGAAAAAAAACTTTTTGATTCCCATTAGGTGCATAAATACAAACCAATATGCTTTTTTTTACCACAAATTTCTACTTCAATTATCAAAAGTCTCCCTTCTTCATCTGCAAAAATTAGTCTCGAGTTTATATGCTTTTGAACATAAATCGCTACTCCTCTTTTTTTAGTTTCCGCTAGAGATGTATATAATTGCCCCAATTTGGTATAATTCAGTAAATAAAGATGATCTCTTTTCACGTGTACTTCTTGAAGGCATATAATATTCAAACGTGCTTTTATTAATTTATTAAAAATCTTTTTTTCTCTTGTTTGGGCTATTCAGCCCATTAATGTTAACTGACAATAGTCGAATTTCCTCCGCCATCCCTTCTCCCTTCTGTTGCCCTTACTTGCCTTCTACTTGAAGTTTCTTTTTTGTTTGTCTTGTTTCTCTCTGGTTTAGTCCCTCGGCTCCTATTTCTGCCTGTGTCTGCGTCTGTCCTTTTCCTTTCTTTCTCCCACCTGGCTGTTCTGGTTCTCCTCTCTCTTCCTCCTCTAGTAATTCTTCCCCACTCTTCCCCTCTGACTCTTCTCCCGCCTCCCCTTCTAAAGGGTTCAAATGATTTATAAAAAATTCTCCAGCATCTCTAAGGTTATCAATTCTCACTTTTTTGTCAGCCCAAGTAAATTGTAACCCTTCCGGTAATAACCACCTGTATAGTCCTTTGTGTTTTCTTAATTGAGTGGTTAAGAAATGATAGTTTCGTCGTATTTCCCGTACCCGTCTGGGGAGTTGCTTCAATATTATCAATTGTTTGTCCTTATATGTCACCGTTTTGTCCCTGGACTTCAAAATCACTTCTTCCCTAAGAGCTTTTTTTGATAGTCTAACATGAACCTCTGTTGGAAGTCTCTGCCTCCTAGCGTAGCTTGTAAATACACGGAAAACATCATCTATATCTCTCAGGACATCTTTCTTAGTTATCTCCAGAATCCCAGCCAAAATATCCGCTACAATATCTCTTAAAGGCTCCCCCCGTTCTTCCACCACATTTTGTATCCTCAAGTAGAAGGCAGACATTTCCATTTCAAGAAATATAATTTCTTCTTCCAGGGCCCTGTTCACCGAGAGCTGCTCTCTTTCATTTCCATCCAGTCTCTCCTCACATCGTCCCACTCTCTTCTCTACATCTTGAACTTTACTCTCCTGTTGTGTCAACACCCCCTGAACACCTTCCAGTCTCTCATTCAACATTTTGATATCGTTTCTAACAGCTCCCAGCTCTCCTTTAAGGTCTGACGTTAAGTTCTCTAAATTTTTGGAAATATCTTCTTGATTTTTTGTCATCACCTCGTACATTGCCTGCAGCATATTTTGTAGACTTAATAACGATGGAGGTTTCCCTGCAGCAGCTAAGTCCTCCAAAGATTTAGATGATGATGAAGATGATGATGTAGGTGTGGCTGGAGTAGCAACCGTTGGGAGTGTCAAAACTTTTTTCCCCGATTTTGTGGTCGTTACAATTGTTGCACTTGACATCTTGCTTATAGGGATATTCCCGATTACTTTCAAAATATCTTAATCAGCTTTTAAGTTAGTCAATTCAGCAAATATATTATATTCCAAATCCTTCAGGTCAAGTCTAGTCAATAAAGATAATAATCAATGGGGGGGGTGTAATTCATTCAGACAGGTATAATCAAATACCAAACAGATTCAAATTTCTTCTCTCCTAAGAGCACAGTATATAATGTGATTGTGCAGTTCGCCACTAGAGGGGGGTAGAGTACTGTTCCATACACACACTTTCTAATAATAGAAAAGAAGGGAGAGGAATATTTCTCTACCAGGGGATATATCTGTCTGTTCGACCACCGTTCTTAATTTAATTCTTAATTTGTCTGCAGGGAGGGAGGAAATAAACCATCCAACAATACTTCCCATCAATCGAGTACAAGTCCAATATTTCTTTCAGTCAGCACAATTTAATAGCGGCTCGAAGTTCCTGGTGTAATAAACTAGCAGCCGTTTTCCTCGTCTTAGTTCCAATCGTAAAAGGGCACACAGAACATTCCTCCACCACCACAGCACTCACAATAGGGAGATCAAAAGGATCAAAGGTCCGTCACAATGTAGACTAATTTATATAAGAAGTGGGCTCCTTGCCCATCTGCGATCGGGTTTCCCTTCCAAAATAGGTAGTCATCGCTTTGGGGCCGCCATTACTGGCGCCGTCTTCCCAGCCTGTGACAGGAGAGATTCGCCTTCGCGCGTCGGATTGCCACTCCACATGCGCTCTCTGCTCCTCTCCGCTTACAGCTGCCTCTCCGGGGCCGCCGCCGGCACAAAAAAACCGCCCAGGCTGGAAAGTTTACAAGAAGGGGACAGGAGCGATCTCCATACCCGTCTTGCTTGACACGATGACGTAACCGGAAACCCTCCGAGTTTCAAGATAATCCTATTCCACTGCTGGAATGGCCTGGGAATTGCCCAGACCTTCACCCAATGGAAAATCTATGGAGCTGACTAAAGAAACTTGTTAGTCAGAAGCAACCCAGCAATAAAACCCAGTTAATAGAAGCCATCATTCAATCTTGGTTTCACATTATAACAGCTGCAGAACTAAAAGACTTGGTTCACTCCATGGGAAGACGTTGTAAGGCCGTAAGTCAGGCTAAAGGTTACCCAACTAAGTATTAACTGACACGGTGATAATTTTTGTATATCTCTTTTTTCCTATGGTGATAATTTTTGTACATCTCATTTTTCTACGTGTTTCACTTTTCTTCTTTCTACTGTAACTGCTATTCTTATAGCAAATCCTTCATAAAAGTTATTGCATGACATTCTTGATTAAATTATCTTTCCATTGACATATAATTTTATGGTACTACTCCAAAAAAGAAAAAGAAAAAGTGGTGTTATTAGTTAGTTTTAGAAAATACACTTTTCCCAAAAGGTTTCCACAATTTTGGCTGCAACCCTCAGAATTCCCAATATCATTGACAGGGATTCTGAGAGTTCACCCAAAACATTTGGAGGCCACAATATTATGGAAGACTGTTTAATGATAAAGCAAAGCTCCTGAAAGGTAGAAGTGGGAAACCTAATACTTGTCCAAATATTGTTGGATTCTACCATCTATTAGTCCCTGACAGCATCCCCAGTGGTTAGGGATCATTTCAGTCCTATATCATATATTACACAAGAGCCAGTTTCGTATAGTGGTTAAGGCAGTGGGGAAATGTAAAATTTGTTACTACTGGTTCTGTGGGCATGGCTTGGTGGTGGTGGTAATATGACTGAGTGGGCATGGCCAACTTTTTTTTTTTTTTTTACTTTTAAAACCATTTTTTCTACAACCTCTCCAGCTGAAGAGGTTGTAAAAAAAAATGCTTTTAAAGCCTCTGATGATCTCAGCTGACTTGCCTTACCGAGGCTCATATATAGGCTGGGATACATTGATTAAATAAAATTCTTGCTTTGCATTGTGGACATTAAGGGACTGATTTTGTTCACTTATCAAAATCTAGAGTTCTACAAGATGAGATCATAGGATTAATTTCATTTTTTTCTTTTAATTTCCAGAGATTGGGGTTTTCAAAAGTGTCCTCTTCTCTTCTCTTCTCTTCTCTTCTCTTCTCTTCTCTTCTCTTCTCTTCTCTTCTCTTCTCTTCTCTTCTCTTCTCTTCTCTTCTCTTCTCTTCTCTTCTCCTCTCCTCTCCTCTCCTCTCCTCTCCTCTCCTCTCCTCTCCTCTCATCTCATCTCATCTTATCCCTTATCTTAAAGTAAGTGTTGAGTGCATCAAGTTGAGACCACTTCTGGTTAATAGGTCATGGTAAGGTGAAGAAGACAGGAAGATGATCCAAAATGTAAAGATAAAGGAGGTTTCTGGGAGAGAAAGGTTGAAATTGCTAAAACTTGGCTTTAGGGGATTGAATATAGATTAATAGAGAACTAATGTAAGGAAAGAAATTCAGGTCTAAGCAGTTTGAATATAAATTGATGGAGAAGAATGAAAAATGAAGAACATGTAGAAAAGAATGAAACTGAGGTAATTTGGCAACATTGACCAAAACAAAGGGGACTGGCTACAAATTAATGGAAAAGGAATTAAAAAGGAGTATTAAATGGAGGAGAATGTCAGCATTCCAAGTAACAACCTCCAAAGAAAAAGATTCCGAGAATATCATTTTCTCAAAGATCCATTTTATTAGAGATGTCATATTGGCACATCTGGGGAAAACCTGAATCTGAAGTTCCAGGTTTTCCCCAGCCCAAAGAAAACCCAAAATCCAACCCGTGTACCCAATTGTCCATCACATGGTCCAATCGTTACTTCGTTCCAACTGGAGACTACTCCCAGTCACTCCCCTCCAGGTGCAGGGTAACATGTCCTTGACTTTCGGAGAAAGGAATGCCATTGTGGCTAATCTTCCACCGCTCCTTGAAATCCCCTCTCCCAAATTCCCAGGCACTAAACATGGCAGCCCAGAAACCTCAAAGAAAAATGGCTTCCAAGCTGACAGAGAGTTGATGATACAGAGAGAACAAAAGGAACAGCATTTCAAAATAATAGAAGAAAGTGACGAAAGAAATGAATCCACATTTCTCTCGTTAAGGAATATTAAACTTTTAACTTTAAATGTCCCATTTTCTTCTACCACCATGAAATTTCTTTTTTTCTTTAGTTCTTCAACCAAGTAGCAACAAAATTCCATGTAGCTTCTTCCAACATCAGTTCAGTGCATTAATTCCAAGATCCCAGTACTGAATTGTAGAGTACTGAATATGGTCCTTCTCCCTTCCAGTACACAAATTCAAACTTCTGTGATTGAATCAATTTGGAGAATTGCTCAGAGATAATGAAAGTTCTTGACGGGCTTCAGATTCACTTCCTCTCACTGTGCCTCTCACACAGTAATAGACGGCTGTGTCCTCTGGTTTCAGGTTGTTCATTTGCAGATAGACCTGACTGAGGGAATCATCCCTGGAGATGGTGAAGCGTCCCTTGACTTTGTCTGAGTAGTAAATTGCAGTTGTACCCATTCCTGCAAGCCATTCCAGTCCTTTCCCTGGAACTTGTCTCACCCAGAACGTCCAGTAGTTCCTCATGATGAAGCCAGAGCCATGACAGGAGAGACGGAGGGACTCTCCAGGTCTTCTCAAGTCCCCTCCAGACTCCACCAACTGGACTTGAGATTTGACTCCTAAAAAGAAAGATGTTTCAATAAGATCTCCTAAATACAATAACAACAGATGGAAGGAATATTGAAAATATAGAGAGGAAAACATTACCACCAAGGGATGCAAGTAAGAGCACCAAGTTCAGCCAAAGGAACATTTTTGTTCCCTCTAATGAATGGAGGCAATTGATAGGAGAAGATTTGGGAAAGTGCATAAAATTGGTGTTGGTGGATGTAGCCTTAAAAGTAAAACCAACTGTCTCCTTTAAAGGGGAAATTGTGCCTCAAATTTACATATTAGTTGAGATAAAAGAGTTCCTCTCAGTGAATTTACCTCATAGTTTTCTCTCACACACTCTCTACATGGGTGATTTTTAAATAACGTTCAATTCTTGAGAAAATTAAAGCATCCTTTACATTAGAACAATTAAAACAAAGAGTTGGAAAATTTCATCACTTCTCAGAATTGGTTCAAAGTAACAAATTATGGACATGCACAAAGAATTTTTGAGAAACAGACATTAGAAATAGAACACAAAGAGAATAACACATCTGAGTTTAGGAAATATTTTATTTCTCCCCACCCCCCTTTAATACGGGTTTTTTTTAAATTTGATTTATATGCCGCCCTTCTCCGGAGACTCAGGGCGGCTTACAATGTGCTAAGCAATAAGCAATAGCCTTCATCCTTTTTGTATATGTATACAAAGTCAGCTTATTGCCCCCACAACTGGGTCCTCAATTTACCTACCTTAGAAAGGATGGAAGGCTGAGTCAACCTTGAGCCTGGCGAGATTCGAACCTGCAGTAATTGCAGGCAGCTGGTCTTAATAACAGGGTGCTTTAAACCACTGTACTACCAAGGCTCCTGGTAGTAGAAACCCAAAAGACTTGAATGCAAACTAATGCTAGAATGCTTCCCATTCAACAATTTTGTAAGTGATAATTGAATGGGGAAAAAAAATCACAGGGAGAAAAGAAACAGATTGAGCCTGAGGGATGTTATTGCTTATTAGATTTGGTTTTAACTCAGCACTCATATATCATTTTATATATTGCTTGTTCTGGGTTGCTATTTTCTTTGGTGTTTCTGTCAGTTTGCCCAGAGTTGATTCGCCACGATGAGCAGTGATACACGTTGAAATAATAATAACGGCAAATGGGAGTCTGACAACCAATCAGAATACAAGCTCAAATTCAAAAGTCCAGAGAGGCCATAAAACCCAGGCACATTGGACGTACAGTAATATAAATTTGGACGAATGGGAGATGATTTGGAATAGTAGCTATAAATTAACAAAAGCGGCAACATACAAAGGAAACCAATATAAAATGCTATACAGATGGCACCTAGCGCCCGCAAGATTAGCAAAAATCTATCCAAACGTAAGCCCCAAATGCTGGAAGTGTAGATGTCACCAAGGTACCTTCTTTCGTATGTGGTGGTCCTGTCCCGAAGCAATGAGGTATTGGAGAAAAATTCAAAATTGGCTACAAGAATCAACCAATGAAAAAATCGAATTGATACCTGAAACATTTCTCCTGGGAATACTAAAGACGAAATATCGGGGTGGGGGGGAGATATCTAATCATACATATAATCACTTCAGCAAGAATAGCTTATGTCCAACATTGGAAAGGAAAGGACACACCACCAGAGGAACATATTATTCAGAAGGTTCTAGAATGTGCTGAAATGAACAAATTAACGTTAGAATTAAATGAGAAAGAAGACTCAGAATATTATAAGGTGTGGGATGATTGGTACAGGTGGGTTGATAATAGAATATAGAAGAGATAAAAGTTAATATAAATCTTAAGATGCATATATAAATTACATTATATTACGATGAAAAGTAAAAGAAGAATCAATCTAACCTGTGTAGAAAAATAACACTGTCTGACTGATTGTACTGTATTATATTATAATAAATTTCAATTAAATTTTTTTTTTTTTAAAAAAACCAGGCACTCTCAGTATCTCTCCCCCCCCTTTTTTTTTCTTCACCCAAGATCTTCAAGGCACGTGATCCTGTCCACCATTAACACCATCATTCCAAGCAGTCTCCATGTTTCCAGTGTCTTTCTTTCCACTTGGAACTGAATCCAGATGGACATTTCTTCCAACAACATGAAGCATAAATGGAAGGAAGCAGTTAGAGAGGGAAGAATTATCTCTGGGGACTGCTCATAAAGAGACCAGGTTTCACCCTTGAGGATCCTTCTTTCTACATCTAAAGATCCATCAGAATAGAGCTGGTGGGGATGGCGGTCTCCTTGTCCAACCTCCTCCTCAAGCAGGATCGAGGAGAGATTCAACCTAGGAGAAATTTTCTGATAGTGAGAACGGTCATAGAGAATTCGTATTTCTGTCATCTCTGTCCATAGTTATGAATAAACAAAGAGGGCAGGCAGTGAAGCAAGAGAGAGGAGCTGTTTCAAGCATCTCAAGCTTGGTCTGCAAATGAAAAAGGAAGAAATGGAAACAATTTTACTTCAGAGCTATAAAAAAGCATTATGAGAAAGTCCCTTGGTGAAGAAAGGTCTCCAGAGACCTATTGAGTGATCGTTTGGAATCAGCAGAGGAAATCATCAAGTTAACTGAACAAACCACACTTTCATTGATGTTAAATGGAGAATGTCAGTTTGTTAGACACTGCTACCCTCTTGTGCCAAGCAGGTAGAAGAGAGTCATCAGGCTCAGGGTCTGAAGAGACCTTCATTATATAAGTAAAAAAAATAGGGCTTGGGATAATGTTTCCAGGAGTTGTCCAGAGTTTCTAGACTGAATAGAATGAGCTCAATAGCCCCACCTCAAGCAATAAATAAAAATAATACATTATACGCACTTTGTCAGGCTTAGAAGTCATCTTTTTCAATGGGCCTTCAGGCCTGCCATGTTTCCTACTGTGGGAAACTGGGAGGGGGAATTGTATGGAGCCAGAGTGATATATAGTCATAATAACATTCCTTTCTCAGAGAGTCAAGGACACGTTGCCCTGCACATGTTGAGGGGTGTGACTGGGAGGCATCTCCAGTTGGGAAGGTGTTTTGATTGGACAATATGATAGACATGTGGGTGCTGAACTTTCCTTTGGGTGGGGAAAACCTGGAAACTTTCAGATTTGGGTTTTCCCAGATATGCCAATATGACATCTCTAATAAAATAGAACTTTGAGGAACTTCAAGCCTCGGAGTCTTCTTTCATTGGTGGTATTACTTGGAACTCTGATATTAACCCGAATCTGCTTTTAAAAATTCAACCAGCTCCCCAAAGACTGGGGTGCTGTCCAGGGTCCTGAGTCCCGAACGTCAACCTGAAACCGGGTGGTGGGAAGACTCAGGGAAGATGGAGGGGCAAACTTGTTTTCTTAGAACTAGCAGATACTTATATTCTCGGGTGTAATGTGTAGTTCATCCCTGATGAAGCTGCTATCGGTGAAATAAATAGTCTATGGCCATATTACCCGATCCCGTCTGATCTCAGAAGCTAAGCAAGCTCAGGCCTAGTTAGTACTTAGATGGGAGACCGCCTGGGAATACCGTATGCTGTAGGCTTAGCCTGGCTAGGTGGCTCAGTGGCTAAGATGCTGAGCTTGTCAATCAGAAAGGTAGGCAGTTTGGCGGTTTGAATCCCTAGTATAGGTCTCCTGCATGAGCAGGGGGTTGGACTAGGTGACCTCCAAGGTCCCTTCCAACTCTGTTACTGTTAAGAGTTCTGTACACTGACTGATCAGCTTGCCTTCAGAAGTTGTGGGAGCTTCATCACTTGAGACTTTCAAGAAGAGATTGGACTGCTATTTGTCGGAAATGGTGTAGGGTCTCTTGCTTGAGCAGGGGGTTGGACTAGATGACCTATAAGGTCCCTTCCAACTCTGTTAATCTGTAAAGATCCTTTCCATTCCTACCATCTCACACGGATATTGCCTTTGTTTGAAAACCAATAAACATCTGGATACACTGAGGACGAATGAAAAAAGTTTATCTAACTCTTGGTGCTTAGATAAATTTATGATGACATTACTAAATTAAGGGCTAAAGAAACATGGGTGGTGAAATGAGAAGGAGAGGGTTAGGACTGAGTAAAGATCAACCTGGATTGAGTATGAAATTGAAATGTGGGGTTCATTACATGAAAAAAAAAAAGAGAGGCCTCATTCCTAAAGATTGAATGGACGAAGGTTGAGGTGCAAAATGAAGACACGAAGAAAGGAGAATCCGAATTAATAAAGCTGTTGTTTTAAATTAGGCAATAAATTTGCAGAACTGCTGGGGGAAATAGGCAGTTTTTGCTTGGCTTCACATATACTTCCTCCCACTGTGTGTCTCGCACAGTAATAGACAGCCGTGTCCTCCAGTTTGAGGCTGTTCATTTGCAGATACAGCTGGCTTTTGGCATCGTCCCTGGAGATGGTGAAGCGGCCCTTCACTTTGTCTGAGTAGTAAACATCACTCGTACCCATGCTTGCAACCCATTCCAGTCCTTTCCCTGGAGCTTGTCTCACCCAGCCCATGTAATAATAGCTGAAGGTGAATCCAGAGGCTTGGCAGGAGAGACGGAGGGACTCTCCAGGTCTTCTCACATCCCCTCCGGACTCCACCAACTGCGTCTGCGAATGGACACCTAGAATGAGAAAAGTTTCAGTGAGCTCTCCAATAGACAAGAATTAAAATGGAAAGAAGTTGACTAGGGTGAAAACAATTACCTCTGAGGACCGCTAGTAAAGAGACCACATTTAGCCACATGATCATTTTTGCTCCCTCAAATGAATGGAGGGAAAAGATTCTGCAAAATTGTCAAACTCTATGTTGGTGGGTGTTGCCTGAAAAGGGAAATCAGGGGCTTTAAAGAGGAAATTGTGCCTCGATTTACATATTATTTGGGATAAAAGGCCCCTCGGGGCACTTACGTATAGATTTCTTTCTGTAGACTTGACACATGTGATTTTCAAATAATGTTAAATAATAATCTCTGTTCTCTGATTTCAAGTTGTTCATTTTCTATTTGAATTGGTTTTGGGAGATGGTGAAGCATCCCTTCATTTATCCATGTAGTATATGGCATAGGAACCTTGATTTATGCCACCTATTGCAGCAATTGTCCAAGACCCCACCAACTGGACCTCTTTTCTTAGAAAGAAAAGTGTCTGACTGAAATCTCCTGTATACATTGTAGGAAGTTAGCACCCCCCCCTCCTAGGAAAATGAGATATTTTAGGAAATACTAAAAAGGGCAGAATATTTCCCCTAAAAGGGAGGTAGAAACACCACCCCCAATCTTTGTCAATGGGCTATTAAGCCCTGGACCAGTCTATTCTACATAACAAAGATCTACCTCCTTCAGGCAGAGCCATAGTAGGAATTGCCCAAAGCCCTTTTCATTAATCATCACCCAGCAAGAGTCAACCAAGCCTGGGATTCAAAAGACAATCTACAAAGTTATCCCTGCTGGTCCTGTGGGAGTCTGACAACCAATTAGAATACAAGCTCAAATTCAAAAGAGAGGGCATAAAACCCAGGCACTCTCAGCATCTCTTCCCCCCTTTTTTTCCTTCCCCCCCAGTTTTTGCTTGGCTTCACATATACTTCCTCCCACTGTGTGTCTTGCACAGTAATAGACAGCTGTATCCTCCAGTTTGAGGCTGTTCATTTGCAGATACAGCTGGCTTTTGGCATCGTCCCTGGAGATGGTGAAGCGTCCCTTGACATTGTCAGAGTGGTAAATATTTGAAGGCCATATACTTGCCACCCATTCCAGACCTTTCCCTGGAGCCTGTCTCACCCAGCCCATGTGGTAGCTGCTGAAGGTGAATCCAGAGGCTTGGCAGGAGAGACGGAGAGACTCTCCAGGTCTTCTCACATCCCCTCCAGACTCCACCAACTGGATCTCAGATTGGACACCTAGAAGAAAAGGTTGTTTAATAAGACTTCCTGCAGGTAAACACAAGAAACTGAGGAATAACACCTCTGTTTGGAGGACAAAATAATACCTTTGAGGACAACTAACAAGGATATGAGGTTCAGCCAGAGTGCCATTATTGCGTGCTAAAAAGATTGGAGGATTCTTACTGATGGGAAAACTTTCAGTCAAGCACTCAACATTCGGTTTTTGAGTGCAGAAGGAGAGCAGGATGATATGGTTCCTTTGAACAGGAAGCTGTCACTGAATTTACATAGCCCTCAGGATAAAAGAGACACACGCTGCTTTGACCTTCTACATATATCTTCATCCTCCATTGTAGACATCACTGAAAATGTCCCAACCTCAGTTAAAGTATATTTATTTTCATCCTTAAGAAACATGTGGAGCAATGGGTTGATTTTGTCAGAAGGAAAGTCATATGTTGAAAATTCAACGTGCTTTCTTGCTCTCTGCATGATGGAGATGCAAATCATATTTAGTGGAAATTTAGGGGATTGGAGGCTAAAACATACAAAAAGAACAGTTGCAGGTACTGGGCATGGCTAGTGTAGTGAAGAGAAGGACCAGGGGTGACATGATAGCAGTGAAGGCCAGACAAGAAACAATGGATGGAAACTGATCAAGGAGAAATTCAACGTAGAAATAAGGAGAAATTTTCTGACAGTGAGAACAATCAACCAATAGAACCGCTTGCCTTCAGAAGTTGTGGGAGCTTAACCACTGGAAGCTTTCAAGAAGAGATGGGACTGCCATCTGTCAGAAATGATATAGGGTTTCCTGCTTGGGTGGTGGGTTTGACTAGATGACCTACAAGGTCCCTTCCACCTCTGTTACTTCTGTTCTGTTCTGTTCTGTTCTGTTGTGTTCTGTTCTATTCTATTCAGGGGTGGGTTACCTTTACTATCGATTTGTAGCGAGGCTGCACGCACGTGCTCTTCTGTGCATGCACAGAAGCGTTTTGGTGCCGTCGGGGTCGGTGGGCGGAGCCTCCCACCGGTTTTACTACCGGTTCTATAGAACCGGTGCAAACTGGGGGCAACCCATCACTGATTCCATTCCATTCCATTCCACTCCACTCCACTCTACTCTGTTTAGGAAACCATATTCCATTTCAGATAAGTCCAGTCTCTTCTTAAAGACCTCCCGTGATGAAATATTGAAAGACTGCTATCATGTCTCCCCTGGTCCTTCTCTTCACTAGACTAGCTATGTCCAGTTCCTGCAACTGTTCATCCATATGTCAGAAGGATAATCTTAAAGTGTCATGTCCTTCCTTCTGCCATGATACTAAAGGATTAAATTCCATTCCAGTTCTGATTTCTGAAGCCAAATCGTCTTGTAAACAGAGAAAGTGAAACTGGAATTATGTTCTGGAATTCACCATTTTGCCATTTCTTCCAGCTTAACTGGACCTAGACTAAAAGAATCCTAAAGTTCTCACTACATGATAATTCATTCTTCTTGACTAATGCAGGATCTGGGGCTGAATCAAGTTGTAGAGCTTCATTCTTCAGAATGGAAGGTTCTTGTTTAGCTGTCTCTCACTGTGTCCCTCGTACAGTAATAGACTGCTGTGTCTTCTGGTTTGAGGTTATTCATTTGCAGATACAGCTGGCTTTTGGCATTGTCCCTGGAGATGGTGAAGCTCCCTTTCACTTTGTCTGAGTAGTAAATAGTACTGGAACTGTAATGTATGTATGCCATCCATTCCAGTCCTTCTCCAGGAGACTGTCTTGCCCAGTACATGGAAGAGCTTCCAAAGGTGAATCCAGAATCTTGGCAGGAGAGACGGAGTGACTCTCCAGGTCTCCTCACATCCCCTCCAGTCTCCACCAACTGGACCTCAGATTGGACACCTGAAATGAAAGGAATTTCAGTGATCTCTCCTGTATACAAGAATTAAAATGTCCAGAAGCTAAAAACTATTGGAATAAAAATAAGGCATGGTTGGAAGAAATGTCACAACAAGGCATTGATTTAAAACCAGAGCTGTTCCTATTGAGTATCCTTCCAGAGAAAATTTGTAAAGAAAATATTTATTTGATTATACATGTAATAACAGCTGCAAGGATTGTTTTTGCACAAAATTGGAAAGCAGAGAAAATACCTTTAGAAGGAGAAGTAATTAAAAAAATTCTAGATTGCGCAGAAATGAATAGATTAACTATGATGATTAAAAAAAGAGAGGATTCAGAATATTTTAAGATATGGAATCAATTTTATCAGTGATTAGAAAAGAGATATAGATAAGTAAATTAATAGTTATGCATAAATGGTATGACTACAATATTGTATTTTGGAGATATGTTGTAACAGACCGGATGATAATGAAGATAGAAGAAATTGCAAAAAGATGTTGTCATGGAGGAAACACCGAGGTGTCGCACAGAAAAAAATGATTGATGTATTAAATGTTTGTCTGTGTATAAAATTAAAAAAAAATCAAAAAAAAGAGAAGAAGAATTAAAATGGGAAGACGTTGAATAGAGGGAAAAAAAAAAAACCAATTACCTCCGAGAACTGTTAGTAAGGCAACCAGTCTTAGCCACCGGATCATTTTCTCCTCCCTCTAATGAATGGATAGGAAAAAATCTGGGAAAGTGCACAAGTTTTGTGTTGTTGGGTGTGTAACCTGACGAAGGATATCATGGGGCTCTTTTAAAGGGGAAATTGTACCTCAATTTACATAAATCAAGAGTTTCTTACTGCATACATGTATATATTTATTTGAATACATCTTACACATATGATATATATTTTTTCTCTCTGAGCTAATAGGGCATATTTACAGTAAGTAAAAGAAAGGCTTGAAAAATCTCAGCGCTTCTGAAAAACAATGGAAAGTAACAGAGAATAAACTTGTATCAGGTCTTATTTCATCCATTAAAGGTCATTTGGTAGAAAGCATCCCTACCAACCTCAGATATGCAGATGATACCATTCTAATTGCAGAAAGCGAAGAGGAATTAAAGAGCTTATTGATGCGGGTGAAGAACAAGAGTTCAAAAGTTGGCTTGAAATTCAACAGTAAGAAAACTAAGATCATGGCATCCGACCCTCTGAATTTCTGGCAAATAGATGAGGAAGAAATGGAGGTAGTGACAGATTTTATTTTCCTGGGCTCCAAGATCACTGCAGATGGGGACTGCAGCCAAGAAATTAAAAGACGACTAGTGAGGAAAGCTATGGCAAATTTAGACAGCATACTAAAAAGCAGAGACATCACCCTGCCAACAAAAGTGTGTATAGTCAAGGCTATGATTTTCCCAGTTGCAATGTATGGTTGTGAAAGTTGGACCATAAGGAAGGTGGAGCACCAAAGAATTGAGGCCTTTGAACTATGGTGCTGGAGAAGACACCTGCGAATCCCTTGGACTGCAAGGTGATCAACTCTGTTATTCTATTCTATTCTATTCTATTCTATTCTATTCTATTCTATTCTATTCTATTCTATTCTATTCTATTCTATTCTATTCTATTCTATTCTATTCCTATTCCTATTCCATTCCATTCCATTCCATTCCTTATATTCTATTTTCTGTTCTATTCCATTCCATTCCATTCCATTCCATTCCATTCCATTCCATTCCTTATATTCTATTTTCTATTCTATTCCATTCCATTCCATTCCATTCCATTCCATTCCATTCCATTCCTTATATTCTATTTTCTGTTCTCTTCCATTCCATTCCATTCCATTCCTTATATTCTATTCTATTCTATTCTATTCTATTCTATTCTATTCTATTCTATTCTATTCCATTCCATTTTTTAAAAAAAGAATTGCCAAATTTCATTTTTTTCAAAACTGATTCAGTTTAACAGACAATCAAGTCATAAAAAATATTTTGAAAAACATGGGTTGGTGATAGAACATTAAAAGCACAGCCTGTCTGAGTTTGGAATTATTTTTCCACATTCCAACTATAGAGCAGATGGAATTCTTTGGAGAATGCAAGGTGATTTATTAGGATTTCTCAGTCCAGGTGGAGAGTGTAATTGGTGGCATTCTTATTAGTACTGGTATTACTATTGACATTATTATTATTTCATTCCTCCTTGACTAATTCAGAAATGGGAACTGAATCAAGTTGTAGAGCTGCTCTAAAGAAAGGATGGGTTTTTTTTTTTTTTGGTTGTTGTTTAGCTTCCTCTCACTGTAACAATTGTCCCACTGGCCTTCCTGCATAATATATATGTCCTCTGGTTTGAGGCTGCTGATTTGCAGATACAGCTGGCTTTTGGCATCATCCCTGGAGGTGGTGAAGCATCCCTTCACTTTGTCTGAGTAGTAAATACCACTGGAATCGGTATATATCCATACAAACCATTCCAGGCCTTTTCCTGGAAAAGGAAAAGGCTCACCCAGTGTAGCTACTGAAGGTGAATTCAGAGGCTTGGCAGGAGACACGGAGGGACTGCCCAGGTCTTCTCACATCCCCTTCAGACTCCACCAACTGGCCTCAGATTGGACACCTAAAATGAAAGATATTTAGAATAGAATAGAATAAAAGAGTTGGAAGGGACCTTGGAGGTCTTCTAGTCCAACCCCCTGCCTAGGCAGGAAACCCTACACCACTTCAGACAAATGGTTATCCAACATCTTCTTAAAAACCTCCAGTGTTGGAGCATTCACAACTTCTGGAGGCAAGTTCTTCCACTGATTAATTGTTCTGTCAGGAAATTTCTCTTTATTTCTAAGTTGCTTCTTTCCATGATTAGTTTCCACCCATTGCTTCTTGTCCTGCCCTCAGGTGTTTTGGAGAATATTTCCCGCCCTCTGAGTTAATAGGAGAGGTTTAGTTTACGGTAAGTAAAACATATTTTATTTATTTTTTTATTTTTTTTTTAATTTTTTTTTATATGCCGCCCTTCTCCAGAGACTCAGGGTGGCTTACACTGCGTTAAACAATAGCCTTCATACTTTTGTATATTTTATACAAAGTCAGCTTATTGCCCCCACAAACTGGGTCCTCATTTTACCCACCTTAGAAAGGATGGAAGGCTGAGTCGACCTTGAGCCTGGTGAGAATTGAACTCGCAGTAATTGCAGGCAGCTGGATGTTAAATGCTGCCTTAGTGGGAGGCATTAGCCTCCTACGCCACTCAGGCTCTTTTTGGAACGTGGTGGCTCAGTGACCAAGACGCTGAGCTTGTCGATAGAAAGGTTGGCAGTTCAGCAATTTGAATCCCTAGTGCCGTGTAATGGGTGAGCTCCCGTTACTTGTCCCAGCTTCTGCCAACTTAGCAGTTCGGAAACACATTAAAAAATGCAAGTAGAAAAATAGCGACCACCTTTGGTGAGAAGGTAACAGTGTTCTGTGCGCCTTTGGCATTTAGTCATGCCAGCCACATGACCACAGAGACGTCTTCGGACAGTGCTGACTCTTCAGCTTTGAAATGGAGATGAGCACCGCCCCCTAGAGTCGGGAACGACTAGCACATATGTGCGAGGGAAATCTTTACCTTTACCTTTACTTTAAGTAAAGCAAAGACTTGAAAAACTATTCAAGGTAACAGAGCATGGAGTTGCCTAAGATCTTGTTTAAGGAAAATCATTAGAGACAGGATACAAAAGGCAAGCAAATCTGAGTTAGGAAGATTTTTTTTTTATTAAACATTTTTTTTTTGATATGAACAAACAAACAAACAACAACAAAACACACAAACAAATAAACAAAAATCCATCTTTACATCTTCTTTTCAACATGTCACATCAGTAGTCTATATTCATATTTTCTCTTTCTTACTTTAACTTATCCCTTATCCCTATATTCCTAATATATCATCTATATGTGTCTCTTAATCTACATATTTGATTTACTATTAACATAAATTCTTAACCTTTATTTCTTTATTGGAAGCAGCCAATATATTAAATGGTCACTAAACCTTGAAAAATGATTGATAAGCCAGAGTAGTTGGGTCCACCCTGTCGAAGCGTGAATCAGCCTCGTTCCCCCCCCCCCGGGGAAACTGTAATTAATTAGAGGTGAATGGATCTTGTTTTCCATGGTGTATACTCTCAAAGAAAGAAAACCCGAATGTATTCTAAGAAACATTTTATTATAAAAGTAAAAAACTAACTAACTACATTTTACCGGTAGCTGTATCTCATAGACGGACAAAGGAAGAAGTAAGTCAGGAAATTAGAAAAGAAAAGAATGTAGACATGCGCAGTAGCTTCAAAAATCACAAGACAGTCTTATCTCTGTTGATAATGTTCTCTGGTAGGCTACCGTATTGCTCAGAATGGAAGCTCAGCTGGCAAATACAAATAACGCAGTGACACACCCAACTCACAAAGTCAATCTCAAATCATATTTTGACAAATTAAGATACTGTTGACCTCACCCCATTCCTAAGAGGTCTATAAGGGGTGTGCATAAGTGCACCAGCATGCCTACCGTCCCTGTCCTAATATTCCTTTTTACTCTTACTCTTTTCATGTATTCAAATTATGTTTATACTTGTTCCTGTTATCTTATATATGCTTGACAAATAAATTTATGATTATGATTATGATTATGATATAGGAGGGTATGATTTTAAACATATTAAAATTTTCAAATGTTTGTGGGTTTTTTTCTCTCTGTCTGTCTGTCTCTCTCTCTTTCTCTTTCTCTCTCTCCATGTGTATGTGTTTGCTGAAAGAAAGAGAGAGAGAGAGACATACTAATACATGCACACAAAGGTGGAAGGCAGATCTGAGGACTGAACTACAAATCCAATAAAATACTAAAAGGTTCCAACTAAGGAATACAATTTTGCATCTGTAAAGATTTTTGGGAGCACTTTGCCATGTCTGTCCTCCAGGAGGTCTCTCTCTCTCTCCTCCCCTCACTATTCACTTTATTTTCTTCCTCTTCAATTTGAAAACAACCCCCAAAGAACTGATATCAACATCAGCCCCTTCTTTCAGGCAATCAGACAGCTTCCTCAGACTCCTCATATTGAAAAATGCAGCCCTATTCTGAGTGTGAATGGACTTGCAGAGCTACTTTGATGAGTGGTAGGTTTTTGCCAAGCTTCAGATCCACTTCCTCTCACTGTGTCTCTCTTGCACAGTAATAGACAGCTGTGTCTTCAGCTTTGAGGCTGTTCATTTGCAGATACATCTGGCTTTTGGCATTGTCCCTGGAGATGGTGAAGCGGCCTTTCACTTTGTCTGAGTAGAGAATAGTACTGGAAGGGTAATTTATATATGCCACCCATTCCAGGCCTTTCCCTGGAGCCTGTCTCACCCAGTGCATGTAGGCATCACTGAAGGTGAATCCAGAACCTTGGCAGGAGAGATGGAGGGACTCTCCAGGTCTTCTCACATCCCCTCCAGATTCCACCAACTGGACCTGAGATCGAACACCTAAAATGAAGGCAGTTTCAGTCAAGTCTGCTGTATACAAGAATTAAAAGGAAAATAATCTGAATAATCAAGAAAGAATTACCTCTGAGGACCGCTAGAAAGGACACCAAATTTAGCCACAGGAACATCATTGCTCCCTCTAATGAATGGAGCGTAATTGATAGGAAAGGATTCTGCCAAATGCACAAACTTTGTGTCGGTGGGTGTTGCCTGAAAAGGGAAACCACGAGCTTTAAAGAGGAGATTGTGCCTCAATTTACATATCACTTGGGATAAAAGGGCCCCCCGGGGCACTCACTTATAGTTTATTTGTGTAGACTTTACACACATGATATAGAATAGTATAGTATAGTATAGTATAGAATAGAATAGAATAGAATAGAATAGAATAGAATAGAATAGAATAGAATAGAATAGAATAGAATAGAATAGAATTATTTATTGGCCAAGTGTGATTGGACACACAAGGAATTTGTCTTAGGTGCATATGCTCTCAGTGTACATAAGGAGAATAAAATACATTCATCAAGAATAAAAAGATACAACACTTAGTGATAGTCAAGGTTACTAAAAAGCTATCAAATCGTACTAGGAAACAAATAAAAACAATATAATTGAAAGATGAGCCTTGGTAGTACAGTGGTCTAAAGCACCCTGTTATTAAGACCAGCTGCCTGCAATTACTGCAGGTTCAAATCTCACCAAGGCTCAAGGTCGACTCAGCCTTCCATCCTTTCTAAGGTAGGTAAATTGAGGACCCAGTTGTGGGGGCAATAAGCTGACTTTGTATAAATATACAAAAGAATGAAGGCTATTGCTTAGCGCATTGTAAGCCATCCTGAGTCTCCGAAGAAGGGCGGCATATATATATATAAAAAAGATAGATAGATAGATAGATAGATAGATAGATAGATAGATAGATAGATAGATAGATAGATTTCCTTCTAAGTGCCTGTCAATTAGTCTTACCACTGGACAAATTTGTATCCATACCTTTTTAGCTATGTCCACTACAAGGGATGTGGTGGCTCAGTGGCTAGGATGCTGAGCTTGTCGATTGAAAGGTCGGCAGTTCAGCGGTTGGAGTCCCTAGTGTCACAAAACAGGGTGAGCTCCCGTTACTTGTCCCAGCTTCTGCCGACCTAGCAGTTCAAATCAGAAAATATTTAATGAGACTTGTTTTATTCCCTACCCCATCCCCCACTGGGTACAGAGACCATGGGGTTTCATGTGACAACACTGCCCCCCAGTGTCCAAAGTGAGGAGGTGAGGACACATCTTCCTAGTTCTCCAAGGAGATACTTTAGGTCCAGATGTTTCCTCAGTGTTTGTATGGCAGTTTGGATGTTTAGAAAGATGATCATAAAGTTTCATTTCCTGCCTTCTGCCATGACACTAAAGGGCTACATTTCATTCAAGGGGTTTTTTTTTCCCTGAAGCCAAAAAAAAACAACAACAACAAGGAAGCTGAAACTGGAATATTCAAGCCATCTTCATTACTTTATATTTTATATAATATTTTATATTAGAACACGAGAGTCCCAATGTTTTCACTAGACAATAATTGATCACCATTGTGTTATCAGGATATGGGGTGGAAGGGAAGGGAAGGAGAGAGGAGGTCCAGGGGACGGCAGTGGAGGGGAGGGGAGGGGGAGGGGAGGGGAAAGGTGAGCCTTATATTCCAGCTTCTCCCCCCTTCCTTGATTTCATACTAAGTCAAATTATTAGGGGCTTAAGGGCATCTTTATTTTAATACATGGCTATGTTTCTAGTGATAGACGAGTGCATGATTTTAAATATATTTAAACTTTCAAATGTGTTTCTCTCTCTCCCTCCCCCTCTCTCTTTCTTTCTCTCCCTCCCTCCCTCTCCCTCCATCTATCTATCTATCTATCTATCTATCTATCTATCTATCTATCTATCTATCTATCTATCTTTTTTTTAATTAGATTTATATGCCGCCCTTCTCCGGAGACTCAGGGCGGCTTACAATGCGTTAAGCAATATCTATCTATCTATCTCCCTCTTTCTTTCTCTCTCTCTCCCTCCTACCTCTCTTTCTCCCTCCTTCCCTCTCTTTCTTCCCCCTCTCTCTTTCTCCCTCCTTTCCTCTCCCTCCCTCTTTCTTTCTCTTTCTCTCTCTCCATGTGTATGTGTGTGCTGAAGGAAAGAGAGAGGGGGGAAAGAGAGAGAGAGAGAGAGAGAGAGAGAGAGAGAGAGAGAGAGATACTGATATATGCACACAAAGGTGGAAGGCAGCAGATCTGAGGACTGAACTACAAATCTGATAAAAGACTAAAGGGGTTCTAAGTAAGGAATACAATTTTGTATCTCTAATGAAGGAATACAATTTTGTATCTCTCTCTCTCTCTCTCTCTCTCTCTCTCTCTCTCTCTCTCTCTCTCTCTCTCTCTGTGTGTGTGTGTGTGTGTGTGTGTGTCTTGCACATTTTCATTATCAGCTCTTTCTTGTCTTGTCAATCAGGCAGCTTTCTCAGTTTCTCTCATAGAAAAAGGCAACCTTCTGAGGCTGAAAGGACTTGAGAACTTCTGTGAAGAATTGCAGGTTTTTGCCAAGTTTCAGATTCACTTCCTATCAGTGTGTGTCTCGTACAGTAATAGACTGCTGTGTCCTCTGGTTTCAGGTTGTTCATTTGCAGATAGAGCTGGCTTTTGGCATTGTCCCTGGAGACGGTGAAGCGTCCCTTCACTTTGTCAGAGTAGTAAATAATACTGCCATCATAGTTTATGAATACCACCCATTCCAATCCTTTCCCAGGAGCCTGACTCAACCAATCCATGGCATAGCTACCAAAGTTGTATCCAGAACCTTGGCACGAGAGATGGAGGGACTCCCCAGGTCTTCTCACATCCCCTCCAGTCTGCACCAACTGAGTCTCAGATTTCATACCTACAACGAAGAGAGTTTCACTGAGCTTTACTGAATATATGAATTAAAGTGGGAATAAGCTGAATAAGGAGAAAACAATTACCTCTGAGGACCACTAGTAAGGAAACCAAATTTAGCCAGAGGATCATTTTCTGTTCCCTCTAATGAATGGAGGGAATGGATAGGAAAGGATCCAGAAAAGTGCACAAGCTTTGTGTTGGTGGGTGTAACCTGAAAAGGCACATCATGGGGCTCCTTTATAAGGGAAATTGTTTCCTGATTTACATATTACTTGGGATGAAAAAGAAGCCTCTTACCACATTCACTTAAAGATTTAGTTGCATACATCTTACCAATGTGATTTTGAGAGACCCTTGTTGTTCTCTGAGCTTGTTTGCTTGTTTGCAGAGGTTTCATTAAAATGAAATGTCTGCAAGAAATCCACCAAGCTCAGAGAGCACCAAGGACCTCTAATTTTTACCTTGAGACACAAGTATTTCCCATTATTGGTAATGTGTTTTGTTTCTTTATTGATTTCATTATTGGATAGCAGGTAAAGGTAAAGGTTCCCCTCGCACCTATGTGCTAGTCGTTCCTGACTCTAGGGGGTGGTGCTCATATCCGTTTCAAAGCCGAAGAGCCAGCGCTGTCCAAAGATGTCTCCATGGTCATGTGGCCAGCATGACTAAATGCCAAAGGCGCACGGAACACTGTTACTTTCCCACCAAAAGTGGTCCCTATTTTTCTACTTGCATTTTCTACGTGCTTTCGAACTGCTAGGTTGGCAGAAGCTGGGACAAGTAACGGGAACTCACACTGTTATGGCACTAGGAATTTGAACCACTGAACTTCTGACCTTTCAATCGACAAGCTCAGCGTTTTAACCACTGAGCTACTGTGTACCTTATTGGATAGCAACCAACATATGCTGAATGGCCACTAAGCCTTGAAAAATGATTTGTCATCCACAGTATTTGGGCTCACCCAATCACAAAGTTGAATCCAAGTCATATTATGAATATTCTCTCAGTTCAAAGAGAATGATAAATAATTCCCTTTGTCTTATCCAAAATATTTGCTCTATGTTATCTATTGTAAAAGAGATAGAAGAGCAACCAAGATGATTTGGGGACTGGAGACTAAAACATACGATGAACAGTTGCAGGAACTGGGCATGGCTAGTCTAGTGAAGAGAAGGACCAGGGGAGACATGATAGCAGTGTTCCAATATTTGAGGGGTGCCATAGAGAGGAGGGGATCAAGCTGTTTTCCAAAGCACCTGAAGTCCAGACAAGGAATAATGGATGGAAACTGAACAAGGAAATATTCAACCTGGAAATAAGGATAAATTTTCTGACAGTGACAACAATCAACCAATGGAACAGAAGTTACCTTCGGAAGTTGTGGGAGCTTCATCATTGGAAGCTTTCAAAAAGAGACTGGACTGCCATCTGTCGGAAATGGTGTAGGGTCTCCTGCTTGGGTGGGAGGTTGGACTAGATGACCTATAAGGTCATCTTGTAGGTCAAGGTCCCTTTCAAATCTGTAATCTGTAAAAAATCAGACACGGCTTCCCATTCAGGATTTTTGTCTTTCAAAAAGCTAAATTCCTTTGAGATCCATTGAAGGAACTTTTAAGCAAATAACAGACCATAGAAACACAGAATAATAGAGTTGGAAGGGACCATGGAAGTCTTCTAGTCCAACCCCCTGTTTGAACAGGAGACCCTATACAATGTCAGACAAACGGTTGTCTAGTCTCTTTTTTATAGCATCCAGTGATGGCACACTCACAACTTCTGAAGGCAAGCTATTCCATTGGTTGATTGCTCTCACTGTTAGGAAATTTCTCCTTAGTTATAAGTTCTCTCCTTGGTTAGTTTCCATCCATTGTTTCTTGTCTTGTCTTTTGATGCTTTGGAAAATGGTTTGACCCCCCCTCGTCTCTGTAGCAGTCCCTCAAATTTTGGAACACTGCTATCATATCACCCTTAGTCCTTCTTTCCATTAGACTAGATATATCCAATTACTGTAATTGTTCTTCATATGTTTTAGCCTCCAGCCCTCTAATTAGATATAACCAGCCTTAGAAATGAGGTTACATTTCTGCAGATTCCAAAAATATCTTCCTTTATGATGAATATGATTGAGTGTCACAATGCTAAGTGATGAGGGAGAGAGGGAGCTGAGAAGAGAAGCTGAGTACAAATGAAGGATCTCCAAGAAACACTTCTATAAACATATAATCCACAAACATGTTTGTGATGATGGACAAATCCTACAACCCATCAAATTAATATTCTTACTAGTTAAACATATGATAATCTGATTTAGAACAGAGGAAGGAAGGAATTGCGTATGTTCATTTTCTAATCTTGAAACACAAATAGACATTCGTCCATCAAAAATGATTTAATATCTACATTAGAGAAAGAAAGGATGGCTTATTATTATGTTTTTTAAAAAATGATTTTATACAGATTTTAAAAAGTATTTTTGTCTATGTGTGAATGCTTTTTATTAAACTATCATCTGGTAATAAAGCCTGTTTTGTGTGATATAGATTAAGCAATCAAGAATGGTTTACAAAACCTACAGGAAAGTGGGTGAAATAAAATTGATATGGTACAAGGAGATAGGTTAGGTTACTGATTGCTTAGTTTAGGAAAACGGATGTTATGTTTAGATATTAATATACTTAAAAGATCTGAATTAAGAAATATACGTATGTGGGTGGAGGAAATGGGTAGATTATGAGTAGAATAAATGCCAAATTAGGATCTATTATATAGTTTTATAGCCGAATGCTGTTTTGAAATGTATAGTATACGGGGGATATAATAATAATGTTAGAAAGAAATGGTTAGCACATAGGGGGTGGTGTAAAAGGGTGGTAAAGTATTATATAATGTGATATCAATTTGGATTTCATCTTGGAGAAGCCATGGGGGGAGGGGAGGGGGAGGGGTGGTTGGGGGGGGAAAGGGGGAAAAATCTGTATTTGAAAAACTTTTTCAATTAAAAAAAAGAATGGTTTACAAAATACAATTAGTTGGATGTCCATAGTCAAAATCAAGAAATCGCTGTATAGCCAACATTATGATTCATGGTGGCGCAGTGGTTAGAATGCAGTATTGCAGGATACTTCTGCTGACTGCAGGCTGCCTGCAATTTGGCAGTTCGAATCTCACCAGGCTCAAGGTTGACTCAGCCTTCCATCCTTCTGAGGTCAGTAAAACGAGGACCCAGGTTGTTGGGGGCAATAGGCTGACTGTGTAAACTGCTTAGAGAGGGCTGTAAAGTACTGTAAAGTGGTATATAAGTCTAAGTACTATTGCTATTATGAATGTGGACAGAGAAAGGGAAATGTATCACTTTGTATTCCCTAAGTTAGAATGCAACAGAAATATAAAAGTGAAAAGGAGAGGAGCTTTGGTAGTACAGTGGTTTAAAGCACCCTGTTATTAACACAGCTGCCTGCAATTACTGCAGGTTCGAATCTTACCAGGCTCAAGGTTGACTCAGCCTTCCATCCTTTCTAAGGTAGGTTAAATGAGGACCCAGTTTGTGGGGGCAATAAGCTGACTTTGTATAAAATATACAAAAGTATGAAGGCTATTGCTTAACGCATTGTAAGCCACCCTGAGTCTCCGGAGAAGGGCGGCATATAAATCAAATTAAAAAAAAAAAAAAAAAAAACAATTACCCACTATCACTTAGTACGGATACAAAAGAATAATTCCTCCTCTGTATGCAGAGGGACATGTTGATTATTACTACAATGAGCAGGGTTGCATTTGATTAAATAAAATTCTTTGCTTTGCAATGTGGAACGCATGGAGCCGATTTTCCTTTCTATAGTCCGGAGACTATAGTCGCCGAGCAAAATCTACAGATCTACAAGATGAGACAATAGGATTTATTTCATTCTTTTTTTTTCCCCTGTTAATTTTCTTTTAATTTCTAGAAGTTGAGGGACTTAAATTTATCAAAGTTACTGAGGTGCATATCATGTTAAGAAATGTACGAAATGAAATATTACTATTATTATGTGATCATTATTGATGTTAAGAATATTATACTATTACCAATACTATATCTCAATGTCAATTGTACTCTGACAGCACACTGTTTATACAGATATTGCATTTTTGCTTTTTATTTTTATTTTTTATTGTTATATATGACAATATATAATGGGTGAGCTCCCGTTACTTGTCCCAGCTTCTGCCAAAAGCAGTTCAAAAGCATGTAAAAAATGCAAGTAGAAAAATAGGGACCACCTTTGGTGGGAAGGTAACAGCGTTCCGTGCGCCTTTGGCATTTAGTCATGCCAGCCACATGACCATGGAGACGTCTTCGGACAGCGCCGGTTCTTCAGCTTTGAAACGGAGATGAGCACCGCCCCCTAGAGTCAGGAATGACTAGCACATATGTGCGAGGGGAACTTTACATACATACGTATATGTTATGTTATGTTATGTTATGTTATGTTATGTTATGTTATGTTATGTTATGTTATGTTATGTTATGTTATGTTATGCTATGCTATGCTATGCTATGCTATGCTATGCTATGCTATGCTATGCTATGCTATGCTATGCTATGCTATGTATATATATTTAAGAAATGTAAGAAATGAATCCACATTTCTCCCCCTGAAGGAAATAAACACTCTTGTTTAAACTTCACATTTTATTCCACAGCCATGAAAATTCCTTCTTCTCCCTCAGCAGCTACAGAGAAGATTACACATGGCTTCTTCCAAGATCAGCTCAGTGAATGTATTCCAGCATCCCACTTACTATATAATACAGATTTAAAAGCTCCTTCTTTGTTCCCATATGCAAATTCCAACTTTTATGACTGAAACAAGCTGTTCAGAGGCAGAGAAAGTTCTTGGCGGGTTTCAGATTCACTTCCTCTCACTGTGATTCTCTCGCACAGTAATAGACAGCTGTGTCCTCTGGTTTCAAGTTGTCCATTTGCAGATACAGCTGGCTGCGGGAATCATCCCTGGAGATGGTGAAGCGTCCTTTGACTTTGTCTGAGTAGCGAGTTGGAGATGAGGATCTACCAATATCTGCAACCATTTCCAGGCCTTTCCCTGGAGCCTGTCTCTCCCAGGCCATGTAATAGCTGCTGAAGGTGAATCCACTGGCTTGGCAGGAGAGGCGAAGGGACTCTCCAGGTCTTCTTATGTCCCCTCCGGACTCCACTAAGTGGACCTCAGACTTGACACCTAAAATAAAAGGAATTCCAGTGAACTCTCTTGTATACAAGAAGTAAAAGGAAAAGAAACCAAATAGGTAGGAAAGAAATACCTCTGAGGACAGCTAGAAAGGACACCAAATTTAGCCACAGGAACATTTTTGCTTCCTCTAGTGAATGGAGCGAATTGATAGGAATGGATCTGGGAAAGTGCACAAGCTTTTTGTGGGTGGATATAACCTATAAACAGATATCATGTGGCTCCTTTAAAGAGGAAATTGTCCCTCGATTTACATATCACTCGGGATAAAAGGACCCCAAAGGGTGTTTGGTTATAGATTTCTTTGCATAGACTTTAATGTTTAGTGTTTTGTTTTGTTTTTTTAAAGCTAAATAATAAGGTCCTCTGGTTTCAAGTTCTTCATTTGCTCATAGAGTAGGCTTTTGGGAGATGGTGAGATGGTGAAATGGTGAGACATCCCTTCCCTTTCTCCAAGTAGTAAAATCAGAACCTTACAATGATATAGCTTTAGTCTGGCAAGGTTCTGTCTATTAGCAATAGCACTTAGATTTATATACTGCTTTACAGTGCTTTTACAGTCCTCTCTAAGCAGTTTACAGAGTCAGCACATTGCCCCCAATAATCTGGGTCCTCATTTTACCGACCTTGGAAGGATGGAAGCAGGAATGAAATGCTACCGGTTCAGACGAACTGGTAGCGATGGTGGCGGGTGGTTCGGAGAACCAGTAGCGACAGCAGCACGAGGCTCCGCCCACCCGCCTGGTCATCGTTACTTCTTGGTTTTAACCAGAAAGTAATCTGTTTTTTACCCTCTGTGCATGCACAGAAGGATTTACGCATGTGCAGAGGGTCTGTGCACACATGTGACACGCATGCACTTCTGAACCGGTAGGAAAGGTAAGTAGATTTCACCCCTGGATGGAAGGCTGAGTCAACCTTGAGCCTGGTGAGAGTTGAACTGCCAAATTGCAGGCAGCCAGCAGTCGGCAGAAGTAGCCTGCAGTACTGCACTCTAACCACTGCACCACCATTAGGTGGAAGCAAATGAAGAATTGGACTAGGTCGAGGGCTACCTGAATCTGTTTTGAACTCAGATTTAACTTTATGGATCACATGGTGGTCTCTTGAGAAGTGATATTGTCTTGAGGTATATTTGGTGGATTTTTAAGCATACCAGGTGGAAAAGCTCTGCCTTGGAAATAAGATATTATTTGGACACAGTGGTTTTATCTCCATGCCCTCCTCCACCCTTGCATCAGTGTGAGATTAGTGCCCGCTGGAACCAGTGGTGGGATTCAAATTTTTTTACTACCAGTTCTATGGGTGTGGCTTGGTGGGCATGGCAGGGGAAGGATACTGTAAAATCTCCATTCCCTCCACACTCCAGGGGAAGGTTACTGCAAAATCCCCATTTTCTCCCGATTAGCTGGGACTTGGGAGGCAGAGAATAGATGAGGGCGGGGGCCAGTCAGAATTTTTACTACTGGTTCTCTGAACTACTCAAAATGTCCACTACTGGTTCTCCAGAACTGGTCAGAAACTGCTCTGCCTCTGCCTGGAATGCAAGATAACCAGAGGAGGCATGTGCCATGTTCTAAGAAGGTTTCAAATGAATTTGCAGAGCTGCTTTGTGAAATGGGCAGTTTTCGCCTTGCTTCCTCTCACTGTGTATGTCTCTTGCACAGTAATAGACAGCTGTGTCCTCTTCTTTGAGGCTGTTCATTTGCAGGTACAGCTGGCTTTTGGCATTGTCCCTGGAGACAGTGAAGCGTCCCTTCACTTTGTCTGAGTAGAACTTTCCACTGGCATCACTGTAGATATGAGCAACATATTGTAGTACTTTCCCAGGAGCCTGTCTCACCCAGGTCATGTGATAGTTCCTGAAGGTGAATCCAGAGGTTTGACAGGAAAGATGGAGGGACTCTTCAGGCCTTCTCACATCTCCTCCAGACTCCACCAACTGGATCTCAGATCGGACACCTAAAATGAAAGGAATTTGAGTGAACTCTTTGTGTACAAGAATTAGAATTGAAAAAAAAAAACAACTCGATAGGGAGGAAACAATGACCTTTTAGGACTGCAAGTAAGGATAGCAAGTTGAGCCACAGGATCATTTTTTGCTCCTTGTAAAGTTGGGAGGAGAATTGATGGCAAAGGATTTTGGGAAGCACACAAACTTTGTGTTGGTGGGTGTAGCCTGAAAAGGGAAACCAACTGCCTCCTTAAAAGGGGAAATTGTGCTTTGATTTACATATTACTAGGTATAAAAAAAAGTCTCCTCATTGTGTACTTCACAGTCCAGGAAAGCCAGACTATTTCCCTTAGACCACAACCTTCTTCTTGGCAAGATAGAAAAATGAGGAATAGACAACATCACCACCAAATAGATTTATAGCTTGCTGACAAACCAAACTCAACGTGTAGTCTTGGTACTATATCCATATGGTAAGAAGTAAGCAGTGGGGGTACCACAAGGCTCTGTCTTAGGCCCAGTATTCTTCAATATCTTCATAAATGACTGAGATGAGGGAATAGAAAGGGAACTCATCAAATTTGCAGATGACACTAAGCTGGCAGAAATAGCCAACAACCCCAGAAGACAAACTCAGAATCCAAAAAGATATTGACAAACTTGAACAATGGGTCCTTCTCTTCTCTTCTCTTCTCTTCTCTTCTCTTCTCTTCTCTTCTCTTCTCTTCTCTTCTCTTCTCTTCTCTTCTCTTCTCTTCTCTTCTCTTCTCTTCTCTTCTCTTCTCTTCTCTTCTCTTCTCCTCTCCTCTCCTCTCCTCTCCTCTCCTCTCCTCTCCTCTCCTCTCCTCTCCTCTTCTCTTCTCTTCTCTTCCCTTCCCTTCCCTTCCCTTCCCTTCCCTTCCCTTCCCTCCCCTCCCCTTCCCTTCCCTCCCTTCCCTTCCCTTCCCTTCTTTTCCCTTCTTTTCCTTTCCTTTCCTTTCCTTTCCTTTCCTTTCCTTTCCTTTCCTTTCCTTTCCTTTCCTTTCCTTTCTCCCTTCCCTTCCCTTTTTCCTTTACTTCTCTCCCCTTCCCTTCCCTTCCCTTCACTTTACTTTTTTCTTTTCCTTCCCTTCTCTTTTTTCTTTTCTTTTCAAATTTTTAGAGAGGAGGACAGGTGTACAATAAAGTAATTAAAAAAGAGTTTGCCAAATTTCACTTTTTTCAAAAGTGTCCCATATAATCAAGTCACACAAAAATATTTTGAAAGACACATGTTGGAGATAGAACATAAAAAGCACAACCTATCTGAGTTTGGAATTATTTTTCCACGTTCCAACTATAGAGCAAATGGAATTCTTCGGCAAATGCAAAATGATTTATAATTTATGTATTATTTATTCAGCCCACAATTGGGCTAATTAATTAATTAGAATAGAATAGAATAACAGAGTTGGAAGGGACCTTGGAGGTCTTCTAGTCCAACCCCCTGCCCAGGCAGGAAACCCTACACCACTTCAGACAAATGGTTATCCAACATCTTCTTAAAAATTTCCAGTGTTGGGGCATTCACAACTTCTGCAGGCAAGTTGTTCCACTTATTAATTGTTCTAACTGTCAGGAAATTTCTCCTTAGTTCTAAGTTGCTTCTCTCCTTGATTAATTGGTGGCATTCTTATTAGTACTAGTATTACTTTTACTATTGACATTATTATTATTTCATTCCTGATTGGCTAATTCAGCAATGGGGACTGAATCAAGTTAAAGAGCTGCTCTGAAAAAAGGATGTGGGTTTTTTGGGGGGTCACTTTTTATTGGTTTATCAAAGTATAAAATACCAAGAAAAAAAAAAGCATGAAAAAATAAGAAGAGGGGGAAGAAAAAAGAAGGGGTAAGGTCAGTGGTGGCAGCAGCGGGAGGATCTGTCCCACCCACCCGGATGTCATCATGGACACTCTGCGCATGCTCAGAAGTGCCGTGCACGAGTGAAGCGAGCGCACACACATATGTGCTCCCAATTCCGAACCAGTAGCGAAGGTAAGAAGAACCCACTATACTGGGTATAGTATAATGAGAGAAAAGAAAAGGGCACCGACTTCTGATTCTTTTTAGTGCAGTAGAAGATAACAACATTACAACCACAACTTTTTGGCTTTTACACAACAGTATGCACAAGCCATATATATATATATCTATAACAATAAGCCTTAGTTTACAAAAACAGAATCAAAATTTCAATTTTTTCCCCCATTTTATTTCATTTCAAAATAGAGACAAAATTAAATATATTCTCTTCTGTGGATAAAAGAATCAGTTTAACCATTTCTGACTTCTCTTTGCTGTGGGGGGATAATATACCATTCATTCTCATGTTTTCAAATCTAGTCAATGATATTTTACTAACATTGGATTATTATTCAGCATTACTTAAAGAACCCAAGGGCATGCGTTTATATACATCCTCATTCTATACATACAAAACTAATTTAAAGCTTTCTATCAGAACATATATCATCATCATCTTTTAACAACCCCATAATCCCTTGCAGGGTGAAGTCTGGGCAATTGAATGGAACTAGAAGAGTGTTTACTGGCCGGATGCCCTTCTTGTTGCCAGCGCGGAAGTTTGTTCAGCAGATACATTCTCATTATGCTCAGAGAGAGAAATATCCGCCTCTACCTAGGATTGAACTCACAGCCTCCTAATTGTGAGGTAAGAGCTCCATCTCTAGGCCACTGCACCGCTCCTTCTATCAGTATATATATTAAACTTTTAAAAGTCCATCCTAATTAATTAAAACATTAAATTTAGGTCACTCCCTCCAGCTTATCTGGAGGTATGCTTTGGTGTGGCATGCTGGTTTGACAGCTGTGGATAGAAAAACATTACAGAGGGTGGTGAGTACAGCACAAAACATCTAGTTGATACTACTAGACGACATCGCTAGGGCTCGCTGCCTTAGAAGAGTGAGGAAAATCCTGAGGGACGACTCTCACCCTGGTCATCACTTCTTTACCCTCCTACCATCGGGAAGGAGATATAGTAGCATAGGCAGCCTCACAAACAGGCTGAAGAACAGTTTTTATCCATGGGCTGTCAGACTGCTGAATGAAAAGTAACTACAACAACATAGTACAATTGACTTGTGGGGCTGGTGCAGAGGTGGGTTTCAGCAGGTTCTGACCAGTTCTGGAGAACCGGTAGCAGAAATTTTGAGTAGTTCGGAGAACCGGTAGTAAAAATTCTGACTGGCCCCACCCCCATCTATTCTCTGCCTCCCGAGTCCCAGCTGATTGGGAGGAAATGGGGATTTTGCAGTAACCTTCCCCTGGATTGGAGAGGGAATGGAGATTTTACAGTATGCTTCCCCTGCCACGCCCAACAAGCCACGTTCACCAATCCATGCCACTCCCACAGAACCGGTGGTCAAAAAATTGGAAACCCACCACTGGGCTGGTGTGATATGCAATAAGTTCACATGTTGCAATAGGATTGGGCAGGGGTGAAATGCTGCCGGTTTGGACCGGATCGCCTGATCCAGTACCGATGGAGGCGGGTGGTTCGGAGAACCGGTAGCAAAAATCCCTCCCCCCCCCATTGCCCAGCTGAGCCACACAATCATCAGAGGCTTTTTTTAAAAAAAAATTAAAAGCATTTTTTCTACAACCTCTTTGGCTGAAAAAAAAAATGTTTTTAAAAGTAAAAAAAAAATGATTGAGTGGCTCAGCTGAGACCGTCAGAGGCTTATTTTAAAAAAAGGAAGCCTCTGCTGATCAGGCAAGTCAGCTGGGATCATCAGAGGCTTTTAAAAGCATTTTTTTTACAACCTCTTCAGCCGATGGTTTTAAAAGTAAAAAAAAAAAAAAAGTTGGCCACGCCCACTCAGTCATATTACCCACCACCACCAAGCCACGCCCACAGAACCGGTAGTAACAAATTTTACATTTCACCGCTGGGATTGGGTGTTTGTTAGCAGCATTCACCGGGATAGGGATTTTCTGTCTTTCACTGTGAGTTGTGTTGGTGCACGGAGTGAGGCTCAGCCAATCTCATTGTACACATGTTGTAGTCTGACAATAAAGGTTTGAGTTGAATTGATCTTCGTAGAATAGAATCTTTTTTTCTTCTCAGGAGATTCTATCAGATCTCTCTCTCTCTCTCTCTCTCTCTCTCTCTCTCTCTCTCTCTCTCTCTCTCTCTCTTTTTTTTTTTTTTTCCGCCAGTTTTTCATTTTCTTTTTGTGTGAGGTTTTCAATTATAACTTTAGTTTTTTTTTCTCTGTTTATTTTTTTTCTCACATCTCTTTTCTTGTAAAAGTTCTCAGCTTTATTTATATCCATGAAAAAAAAAAGTCCCAAAGTTGTTTCTGTTGGACGACGTAAATTAGTCTGAAGCAAATCTTCCCAGATTAAAGAAGAAAATCTGAAGAAAGTTTTTGTTTAGCTTCAGATTCATTTCCTCTCACTGTGTGCTATTGGGTTCCTTGTACAATAATAGACTGCCGTGTCCCCTGGTTTGAGGCTGTTCATTTGCAGATACAGCTGGCTTTTGGCATTGTCCCTGGAGATGGTGAAGCGGCCCTTGACTTTGTCTGAGTAGTAAATACTGCTGGAATCAGTATATATCCATGCAAGCCACTCCGGTCCTTTTCCTGGGTACTGTCTCACCCAGTGCATCCCATAGCTACTGAAGGTGAATCCGGAGCCTTGGCAGGAGAGATGGAGGGACTCTTCAGGTCTTTTGACAGCCCCTTTAGACTCCATCAATTGGTCCTCAGATCGGACACCTAAAATGAAAGGCATTTCAGCGATCTCTCCTGTATTTCAGAATTAAGATAGAAATAATAATAATAATAATAATAATAATAATAATAATAATAATAATAATAATAGATCTTGTGGGACTTTAGGATTCAGACTGACAGGCACTTGGTCCACAACACACCTGACATAACAATAGTTGAAAAGAAAAAAGTATGGTTCATTGACATTGCAATACCTGGTGATGCACGAATTGAAGATAAGCAGCAAGAAAAAATCACAAAGTACCGGGACTTACAAATTGAAGTTGAGCGACTGTGGAAAAAGAAATCGTGTGTTGTCCCGATTGTAATTGGAGCCCTCGGAGCAATACCCAAAGGGCTACCCCGCTATTTAGAAATTCTAAATTTGCCGGACTTGAACATTTTGACTCTACAAAAAACCACCTTACTCGGAACAGCTTACATCCTCCGACGATACCTTAACAGTTCCTAGGTCCTTGGTTAGGACTCGAGCTGCTGAGCTATTAACCAGCCTCAAAGGCTGTGAATCTCACTAAAGATTAACCAATAAATAATAATAATAATAGTAATAATAATAATAATATAATTCTGTGTAATAATCAGAAATAATGACCTCCAAGGACTGATATAAAGAACAGGATTAGCTCCGGAATCATTTTTGCTTCTTCTAATAAAGGGAAGATAATTGATGGGAGATGATTTAGGAAAGTGCACAAACTTTATGTTGATGGGTGTAGCCTGAAAAGTCTCATTTAAAGAGGAAATGAGCTTCAATTTACATATTGGTTGAGATAAAAGAGTTTCTCATTGCAGAGATCTCATAGTTTGCTTTACACACTCCTTACATCTTTGATTTCCATATAATATTTCAGTGCTAAAAAATATAAAGACAGTCTCTCCTCTTTAACAAGGTTTTGCTTTGAAGAAACTGATATTAACTCAGAGATGGTATTCAACCAGTTTGGACCGGTTCGCCCGAACTGGTAGTGGAAATCGTGGGTGGGGGTGGGCCCGCCCACCCTGGCTCTATGCCATCCTATTTAAGCATGTTTTTTTAGGGAGGGTGGGCGCATGCACGGAAGGCACATGGACAAGGTGCATGCGTGGAAGGCCAGGTGTATGCGCTGAAGGCAGACACACGCACGAACCGGGTGCATACATGGCAAACCAGTAGTAACATAAATTGAAACCCACCACTATATTAACTACATGCAAACTAAAAAGCACAATTTGTAAAGACACAGAATTCAGCCTCCCACAAACCTGCAAAATCAAAATCAAAGCAATCACGTCATAATTTCATATTGGAAACTCTCAATAATCCAAGAATGAACATGACATTTCCTGCTTTGCAAAGATTTCAGACATCTACAATTACCAAGGCAAATTCTGTTCTGAACTCAGACATGGCTTTAAAGAACAGATTGTGACATTCTCTTGAGACTAATTTGGGGAATTTCTGAGCTACGGTGGCGCAGTGGTTAGAGTGCAGTACTGCAGGCTATTTCTGCTGACTGTTGGCTGCCTGCAATTTGGCAGTTCGAATCTCACCAGGCTCAAGGTTGACTCAGCCTTCCATCCTTCCGAGGTGGGTAAAATGAGGAGCCAGATAGCTGGGGGAAATATGCTGACTCTGTAAATTGCTTAGAGAGGGATGTAAAGCACTGTGAAGCAGTATATAAGTCGAAGTGCTATTGCTATATCAAAAATAGAGGAAAACCTCTGCCTTGGAAGTGAGATATTATTTGTACAGAGTGGTTTAATTTCCATGTCCTGCCTGGAATCTGGTGTGAGGGTAGCGCCCCCTGGTGTGAAAGATGACCAAGGGAGGCATGTCCCACATGGTTAGAATTCTAAGGTTTCAAAGAAATTCTCAGCCCTTTTATGTAAATGGGAAGTTTTTGCTTTGGTTCCTCTCACTGTGTGTCTCGTACAATAATAGACTGCCGTATCCTCTGGTTTGAGGTTGTTCATTTGAAAATACAGCTGGCTTTTGGTGTTGTCCTTGGAGATGGTGAAGCGTCCCTTCACTTTGTTTGAGTAGAACCTTTCACGGGAATCAGCAAAGATATGTGAAAGCCATTCCAGGTCTTTTCCCGGAGCCTTTCTAAACCAGTTCATCCCGTAGTCACTGAAGGTGAAGCCAGAGGCTTGGCAGGAGAGACGGAGGGACTCTCCTGGTCTTTTCACATCTCCTCCAGACTCCACCAACAGGGCCTGAGAACAGGCACCTAAAAAGAAAGGAGTTTTAGTGAGGTCTCCTGAGTACAAGAATTAAAATGGAAAGAAACTGAATACAGGGGAAAGAATCACAGTACCTCTGAGGACCGCTAGTATGGACAATATCTTTAGCCACAGGATCATTTTTGCCTTCTCTAAAGATTGAAGAGGAATTGATGGCAAAGGACCTGGAGAAGTGCACTAACTTTGTGTTGGTGGGTGTAACTTTAAAAGGTGAATCAATTGCCTCGTTTAAGAGGGAAATTGGGCCTTGATTTACATATCACTAGGGATATGTAAATATCCCCATATTATGTAGATATAATGAGTCTGTCATCTGCACCTCCATAACTATCTGGTTTGGCTCTGTAACTAAACAAGACAGACAGACTTCAACGGATAATTAGAACTGCAGAAAAAACAATTGCTACCAACCTGCCTTCCATTGAGGAGCTGTGTACTGCACGAGTCAAAAAGAGGGCTGTGAAAATATCTACAGACTCCACGCATCCTGGACATAAACTGTTTCAACTCCTACCCTCAAAATGATGCTATAGAGCACTGCACAGCAGAACAACTAGACACAAGAACAGGTTTTTTCTCAAACACCATCACTCTGCTAAGCAAATAATTCCCATAACACTGTCAAATAATTTACTAAGACTGTATTACTATTATTCTTCTCATCCTTACCAGTATCTATCTCTTCCCGCTTATTATTATAATCATGTTGCTTGTATCTTTCAATTTATACTGTCTTTATTTGTTTCCTAGTATGATTTGATAGCTTATTAGTAACCTTGGCTATCATTAAGTGTTGTATCTTTTTATTATTGATGAATGTATTTGATTCTCCTTATGCACACTGAGAGCATATACACCAAAGACAAATTCCTTGTGTGTCCAATCACACTTGGCCAATAAAGAATTCTATTCTATTCTATTCTATTCTATTCTATTCTATTCTATTCTATTCTATTCTATTCTATTCTATTCTATTCTATTCTATAACCTCCTCGCTGCATTTATTTACATATTTCTTTGCAGAAGATTTCTCTCATGGTTTTCAAATGAGGATCCAGTCCGAGGAGCACTCAAGACCATCCTGTGTCTACTTGTGAGTACATAGGGGGAAGGACATATTTCCACTGGAGTAAGTAAAGCAAGATCTAAACCAACATCCTCACTTCAAGAAAGGGTTCAATGATGAGAGGAAAAAAATTGGCCTGAACATTCCTTAAATAGCCATGTTAGAGATCAACCATGAAAAGATGGTCCATCTGAGTTCAGAGTATTTGTTCCACAGTTGTTTCCTTGACATGTTCCGTTGAAAAAAACCAAAAAACAACAGAACATGAGTAACAATTTGAAATCGATAGTTGAATTATACGTAGACATCCAAGTCACAAAATGGTCCCTGAATCTCCCCAAAATTTCATTGAATACCTTAAAAAGGTGATTGTGAAATGATGCAAAAAATGAAGAACAATCAAGACTAAGGTCTTTCTTTTTGTATTTATTATAAATAAAAAGGGATTTTGGGTTAAGGCTAAGGAAAGTGCTCTGAAGCTGCAGAGAAAATAATGAACTAAGTTTTTTTTTTTTTTTAACAGACATGTTAGAGACAGAACTTAAATGTTTGAGTTCAGGATCCTTTGTTTCCTTAATCAATTTTGGTTTTGAAGAAACTGATGTTAACACCATATGGACTAAGGCATAAATCATATTTTCTAATGGGTGGTTCCCACTAAGTTGCAAAGTCAAAGCAATCACATCATAACTTCATATTGGATACTCTTTCAATAGCCCAAGAACGAATATGACACTTTATGCTTTGCAAAGATTTCAGACAGCTACAGTTACCAAGGCACATTCTGTTCTAAACATGGCATGATGGAGGAAATTGTGGTCTCTTGAGAAGTGACATTCCCTTGAGACCAATATAGTGAATTTTCAAGCATATGAGATGCAAAAGGTCTACCTCAGAAATGAGATACTATTTGTAAACAGCAGTTCGATTTCCATGCCCTCCCCCTCCCCACCATCAGTGTGAGAATAGTGCCCCCTGGTGGGCAAGATGACCAAGGGAGGCATGTACCACATTCTTAGAATTCTAAATTCTCTCTGCTATTTAAAATGGGAAGTTTTTGCTTTGCTACAGATTTACTTCCTCTCACTGTGTATGTAGCACAGTAATAAATTGCCGTGTCATCAGCTTTGAGGCTGTTCATTTGCAGGTACAGCTGGCTTTTGGCATTGTCCCTGGAGATGGTGAAGCGTCCTTTCACTTCGTCTGAGTAGAACTTTTTACTGGAATCATAATAGATGATTGCAACCCATTCCAGGCCTTTCCCTGGAGCCTGTCTCACCCAGTTCATGCCATAGCTGCTGAAGGTGAATCCAGAGGCTTGGCAGGAGAGACTGAGGGACTTTCCTGGTCTTCTCAAGTCCCCTCCAGACTCCACCAACTGGGCCTGAGAAGGGGCACCTAAAATGAAAGGAATTTCAGTGAGCTCTCTTGCATACAAGAATTAAAATGGAAAGAAACTGAATAGGGAGGAAACAATTACTGTACCTCTGAGGACTGCTAGTATGGATAAGATGTTTAGGCAGAGGATCATTTTTGCTCTCTCTATAGATTGGAGGGGAATTGATGGCGAAGGACTTGGAGAAGTGCACAAACTTTGTGTTTGTGGGTGTAATCTTAAAAGGCAAACCAATTGCCTCCTTTAAGAGGGAAATTATGTCTCGATTTACATATCACTAGGGATAAAAGAGTCTCCTTATTGCATTTACTTACATACTTCTTTGCACAAAGATTTCTTTCATGGTTTTTAAATGAGGCTCCAGTCCGAGAAAAGGTCAAGACTATCTTGCGTTTTATTTTAGGTACATAGGGATGTGGTGGCTCAGTGGCTAAGATGTCCAGCTTGTCATTTGAAAGGGCAGCAGTTCAGCGGTCAAATCCCTAGTGCCACATAATGGGGTGAGTTCCCATTACTTGTCCCAGCTTCTGCTAACCTAGCAGTTTGAAAGCAGGTAAAAAATGCAAGTAGAAAAATAGGGACCACCTTTGGTGGGACGGTAACAGCGTTCTGTGTGCCTTTGGCATTTAGTTGTTCCAGCCACATGACCACAGAGACATCTTCGGACAGCGCTGGCTCTTCAGCTTTGAAACGGAGATGAGCACCGGCCCCCAGAGCTGGGAACGACTAGCAAATATCTGTGAGGGGAACCTTTACATTTACCTTTTACATAGGGGAAAGTACATATTTGCACTGGAGTAAGTAAAGCAAGATGTAATACAATCTCCTCACTTCAAGAAAGTGTTCAATGGTGAGAGAGAAAAAAATTGGGCTGAACATTCCTTAAATAGCCATGTGAGAGATAAACCATGAAAAGATGGTTCATCTGAGTTCAGAGCATTTGTTCAAAAATTGTTGTCCTTGTCCATGTTCTGTTG
>NW_027256895.1:11140368-11370368 GCF_029215685.1 Pituophis catenifer annectens
TGTGTGGTCATTTTGCAATTTTACATAATATGTTCTAAAATAGCAAGTCAGTTAATAATGGTCAAACCATAGGAACAGGAAAACAAGGGGGGAAAGGAAAAAAGGAAAGGAAAGGAAAGGAAAGGAGGAAGGAAGGAAGGAAAGAAGGAAGGAAAGAAGGAAGGAAGGGAGGCAGAAAGAAAGAAAGAAAAGAAAAGAAAAGAAAAGAAAGAAAGAAAGAAAGAAAGAAAGAAAGAAAGAAAGAAAGAAAGAAAGATGAGGAGGAAAGGGAAGTAAGAAGAAAGAAAGAAAGAAAGAAAGAAAGAAAGAAAGAAAGAAAGAAAGAAAGAAAGAAATTATCCATTTTCCCCCTAATGATAAAACCCCAAAGGAAAAAAAAACTCAAGCAAAAAGGAAAATTTATATAGCCCCCCTCCCTGCCCCCACTACAGTTTATTTTCTTTGCTCAGATTTTTTGGTTTCCTCGTCTCCAATTGGGAAAGAGCTGCTGATAGCAATATCAGCTCTTTCTCCTTTTGGCAATCAGTCAGTCTTCCCATAATCCCCTTATAGAAAATTGCAGTTTTCTGAGACTGCAGAGCTGCTCTGATGAATGGCAGGTTTTTGCCAAGCTTCAGCTTCACTTCCTCTCACTGTGTGTCTCTTGCACAATAATAGACTGCCGTGTCCTCTGGTTTGAGATTGTTCACTTGCAGATACAGCTGGCTTTTGGCATCGTCCCTGAAGATGATGAAGCGGCCCTTCACTTTGTCTGAGTAGTAAATGGGACTGGAACCGGTCCCTATGTATGCCACCCATTCCAGTCCTTCCCCAGGAGACTGTCTCACCCAGCCCATGTAATAGCTGCTGAAGGTGAAGCCAGAAGCTTGGCAGGTGAGATGAAGGGACTGTCCAGGTCTTTTCACCTCTCCTCCAGACTCCACCAACTGGATCTCAGATTTAACACCTAAAATAAAAGGCAATTCAGTGACTTCTCCTGCATACAACAATTGAAATGAAATGAAACCGAATAGGTAGGAAAGAATTACCTCTGAGGATTGCTAAAAAGGAAACCAAATTTAGCCACAGGATCATTTTTGCTCCTTCTAATGAATGGAACGAATTGATACGACAGGATATGGGAAAGTGCTCAAACTTTCTGTTGGTGGGTGTAACCTGAAAAGGGATATCATGTGGCTCCTTTAAAGGGGAAATTGTGCCTCAATTTACATATCAGTTGGGATAAAAGACCCTCCAGCATATTCAGTTATAAATTGCTTTCCACAGACTTTACACGTGTGATTTTCAAATACGGTTAAATAATAGTATGTGTCGTCTGATTTCAAGTTGTTCATTTGCTACTAGAATTGGCTTTTGGAGTTGGTGAAGCATCCCTTCCTTTTATCCATGTAGTAAAATCTGAACCTTGTAAAGTTATACCTTTAGTTTGGCAAGATTCTGTCTATTAGATGGAAGCAAATAAAGATTTGGACTTGATTGGATCTCACTGTCTCTGGACTTGGACCTAGCACTGCCAGCCAATACTCCCTAGCCAAAGATACCCAGAGCATGTCCTTTTTGCCAGATCAGAATGGATTGGGTAGAAACAATATGTGAGATATTTCCTTTTAAATTTATTGTGCAGACAAAGGGCTTTATTGTACTTTTGGTTGAAGGTTAAGGAAAGTGGTTCTAAGTAGCACAGAGAAATCATGGACTAATCATTTTTGAAACAGATATGTTAAGAGACAGAACTTGAAAGTGGTAAATCTAGTTCAAATCTGTTTTCTTAATCAGGTTACATTTTCAAGAATCTCATAATTTGTTGTGGTTGTTGTTAGTTAAGAAGTCATGTCTGACCCATCCCGACCCCATGGACAACGTTCCTCCAGGCCTTTCTGTCCTCTACCATCTTCTGGAGTCCATTTAAGCTCACACTTACTGCTTCAGTGACTCCATCCAGCCACCTCGTTCTCTGTCGTCCTCTTTTATTGCAACAGCTGTGAATTACAGTATGTTCCTTCACAGCTGAGTCCCAATTAGTTGCAAAAAGTCCTTCGGGATAATCACCAACCTTTATCTCCCTTGACACTCTGCCAAAGACCTACTTGGCAAAGCCACACAGATTCCAGAATCAAACAGAGATGCCAACTGGGAACAGGAATAACAATGGTGCTTTCCTGCAAAGTGCCCATGTGCCTCTGTTTCTCTTTTAAGCCTTATGGGAGGGGCTAATCATCTCCAGGCCTTACCCCTGAGTAGTCCCTTTTGTTTTAACTGTTTGTGCCTTCTGGCAGCTCTGCACATGTGCGCACTAGGAATAGGCTCCTCCTGTTCCTCTGCCTCTCTGCTGTCCGACTCTGGAGGCTCCAGAGTCCGTGCATCACTCCCAGATGGCCCTGACCCCATCTCTGCCTCTGACTCAGAGCCCTTGTTCCCCAGACTCCAGGACTGGCCCATGTTCCTCCCCAGCCTCCTTACTGTCCAACTCCGCTGCCAGCTCTGCAGGCTGCTGGCGGACCACAACACTTAGGACTGACCAGTTTGATCGCCTTGCAGTCCAAGTGTCTTCTAGTTTGAGGCTGTTCATTTGTAGATACAGCTGGCTTTTGGCATTGTCCCTGGAGATGGTGAAGGGGCCCTTCACTTTCTCTGAGTAGAATATTCCACTGGAATCTCTGTATATGAATGCAACCCATTCCAGTCCTTTCTGAGGAGCCTGTCTCACCCAGCCCATGTGGGAGCCACCAAAGCTAAATCCAGATGCTTGGCAGGAGAGACGGAGGGACTCTCCAAGTCTTCTCACATCCCCACCAGATTCCATTAACTGGACCCCACATTGGACACCTGGAAAGAAAGTTTGCTTAATAAGACCTCCTTCAGGTAACACAAGAAACTGAAGAATAGCCTCCCTCTTTGAAGGGGAAAATGATACCTTTGAGGACAAATAATAAGGACATGAGGTTCAGCCAGAGTGTCATTTTTGCTTCGTCAAAAGTTGTGCAATTTTTACCGCTGAGGAAACACTTAGACAAGCACTCAACCTTTGAGATGTTGTGGGCATCAGAAGAGCAGGATAATATGAATTCTTTGAACAGGAAGCTGTCATGGAATATACATGGCCCTCAGGATAAAAGAGACACAGGCTGCTTTGACCTTCTAGAGGGGCTTCCACCTTCATCGAAGACACGCTTAAAAATATCCCAAATCACATTTTTTTAAAAATCCTTAAGAAAGACTTGAAGGTTGCTTTTTGCAAGGAGGAAAGTCATATTTTGAAAGTGCAACTGGATGCATCATTTGAGCATCTGGGGAATGTAAGAGCTGGCAGATAACTAGTGTCTAGTGTTTCTAAAACTCTGCATAATTGATACCTGATAACCATTTTGTGGTTGTTTTCAGAAGCAGGACAACAGTATCTCTTCCTCCTTGTAGAAAATAGGATTGGCAGACTTTCCCTTCCCTACTCATCCTCTACTTTCTTTCTTTCTTTCTTTCTTTCTTTCTTTCTTTCTTTCTTTCTTTCTTTCTTTCTTGTCTCTCTCTCTCTTTCTTCCTCCCTCCCTCATTCCTTCCCTTCCCTTCCCTTCCCCCCCTTCCTCCTCCTTTCTTTCTTTCTTTCTTTCTTTCTTTCTTTCTTTCTTTCTTTCTTTCTTTCCTTATCTCTCTCTTTCTTCCCCCCTCTTCCTTCACTTCCCTCCCCTCCCCTCCCCTCCTCTCCCTTTCTTTTCTTTCCCTTCTCCTTATCCCTTTCTTTCTTTCTTTCTTTCTTTCTTTCTTTCTTTCTTTCTTTCTTTCTTTCTCTTTCTTTCTTTCTTTCTTCTTTCTTTCTTTCTCTTTCTTCCTCCCTCCCTCCCTCCTCATCCTCCTCTTTCTTTCTCTCTCTCTCTTTCTCCTCCCTCCTTCCCCTACCTTCCCTCCTCATCCTCATCCTCCCCTTTCTTTCTTTCTCTCTCTCTCTCTCTCTCTCTATCTATCTATCTATCTCTATCTCTATCTCTATCTCTATCTCTATCTCTATCTCTATCTCTATCTCTATCTCTATCTCTATCTCTTTCTCTCTTTCCTCCTCCCTCCCTTCTCCCTTCCCTTCCCTTCCCCTTCCCTTCCTTTCCTCAGCATTGGCATTCTCTGTGTAAGTATTCACCCAGTTCATATGCTCGTATTCTTCTATGCAAGTATTTTTTTTCTGCATCTTTTTTTTCATCTCCAACCCTAGTTATGAATGAACAAAGAGGGCAGGCAGTGAAGCAAGAAAGAGGAACTGTTTCAAATGTATCAAGCTTGGTTTGAAAATGAAAAAGGAAGAAAGGGAGATACTTGTTCCTCAGAGCTTATAGAAAAAAGTTATAGAAAGTCTCTTGGGGAAGGAGGCTCCTTGGGGACCTGTTCAGTGACAGTTCGGAAGCAGCAGAGGAAACCACCAGGCTAACGGTTGAAACCAAGGTTTCATTTTTGTAAAGTGGAGAATGTCAATTTATTAGACTCTGCTGCCATCTTGTGCAGCGCAGGTAGAAGGGAGTCATCAGGCTAAAGGTCTGAAGAGACTTTCATTAGATGGGGAAGAAAATAGAACTTGGGACAATGTTTCTGATCTCCAGGAGTTGTCCAGAATTTCTAGACCGGATAGAATAAGCTCAATAGCCCCACCTCAAGAAATAAATAAAAATAGTAGGATATCTTTATTCACTTGGAATTAATTTCCAGAAAGTGTCATTTTGAAAATATTTAATATATCCATTTAATTGATAACAATGCAAAATAACTGCTATCAGTGAAGTAGAATTCTCTATAGTGACTGATCAGATGATTTCCATCCTTATAATCTGTTGAGGAATTCCTAGAGCAACCCTTGAGTAGCAAGGGTGTGCACATGAAAGCAATTGAGAGTAGTTATGAATAAAACACAGCCAACACACAGATACACTGAGTTGTGTTTACTTTGAGGAAAATAGTAATAAGGCACAGTCCAATAAACAGTCCAGGTCATACACAGATAAAATAGTAGATAGTAAAACAATAGTCCAGGGATTATCCAAATAACAAAGTCTTCTTACCAGTGGTTCTGGTCATACACATTAACAGTTTGAAACAGTAGCAAACACACCAAACAGCAAAGAGACAAACAAACAATGTTTCAAGCTCCCTTTTAAGGACATTGGCTACAGAACAAGCTAGTCAGGACACAGTATGATGCAATACAGCAATACAGCAATTTTAAAGCTATAGTTCACAGTTTATATATTGCCAACCCAATAAGTTAGGTAAAACCATTTCCTAACACAATCAGATCTCCATCCTGCAATGATTTGAAAAAAACAAAATGTTCCCTTTGCAGACAATGGTAGTCTGAAAGAAGAACGAAGTTATCTCAATCCATGAATGTGAAAACATAAAGTTTCTTCAAGCAAAGACCGAGAAGCAGCTATGTTTTTCACACTTCCTCCTTTGCTTTCTCTCACTGTGGATTTCGTGCACAGTAATATGTGGCTGAGTCTGCAGCTGTCAGAGACCTCATTGTCAAATAATACTCATTGCGGGAGTCATCAGCAGTCAAAGTTGTTCGGCTTTGGAGGGAAGAGGCATAGTATGTCCTCCAGTTACTACTCCAGTCTATCTGGCCCACCCATTCCAATCCTTTTCCTGGAGCCTGGCGGATCCACTCCCAGAACACTTTCTTGATGGAATCCCCCGTCACTTTGCAAGTTAATCTGAAGGAGCCTCCAGAACTCACTCTTCCTGGCCCTGATTCCACAAGTTGGACAGTAGAGTGGACGTCTAAATGAATGACAAAGCAGGAATTAGTACACAATCCTGCTTTTGCTTTATCTCATTGTTCAGGTCTATCTGGAAGATACTCACAGACAGGAGTGGCTACTAAGCAGAGAAGAAAAATGGGAAGATCCATTGGTCAGTGAGAAATCCACCCTTTCTTTCCAGCGATGACACCTTTGGGTCCGGTATGTTCCTTGGTGTGATTGTGATTATTTAAAGGAGAAACAGCTCAGTGACCTCATTTGCATCTGAGTGTCATGTGGAAACTAAAACCAGTATATAAGAATGTAGGTTACATCCATGCGTCAGTCCTACCCCAGAAGCTGGACTTTAATTGTGGTTTCATATATGTAAAGAAGTATGGATGGTGAAGGGACGCAATGGCTCAGTGGCTAAGACACTGAACTTGTCGATTGAAAGGTCGGCAGTTCGGCGACTCGAATCCCTAGTGCCGTGTAACAGGGTGAGCTCCCGTTACTTGTCCTAGCTTCTGCCAACCTAGTAGTTCGAAAGCACGTAAAAAATGCAAGTAGAAAAATAGGGATCACCTTTGATGGGAAAGTAACAGTGTTCCATGCACCTTTGGCATTTAGTCATGCCGGCCACATGACCATGGAGACGTCTTCGGACTGCTCTGGCTCTTCAGCTTTGAAAAGGAGATCAGCATCACCCCCTAGAGTCAGGAACAACTAGCAAATATGTGCGAGTGGAACATTTACCTTTACCTTATGGATGGTGAAATAAGAGATGGTACTTTGGGAATGAGTAGAGTGGCTGAAATCAATCAATGAGACTCAGTTCATAATAGAGCTTTGACCGTGGTTTTACATCTAAAACACCAACTATTTGTCCTGATTTAATTTGGATTAATTTCAGACTATTCAATCTGGACTAGATGGCAATAAATGATCTCCTTTTTCTCGTTGCTTCCATCCTGTAGGTCTGCAAGTGGTTTAACTCCACCAGTAAATTCTAGCCCAGAAATAGGACTTTGTGATTTTATATACGCAACCCTATTTTTTCCTGACTTAATTTAGATAAAATTTAATACATCATCATTAAATTTAGGAATAAGTGATATGGGTGCCCACTTAACAGTTTGAAAGAATGCAAATGCAAGTAGATAAATAGGTATCAGAATAGAATGTTGGCTGTGGTCTCCCATCTAAAACACCAACTCTTTGTCCTGATTTAATTTAGATTAAATTTAGGACTATTGAATCTGCCCTAGATGGCAATAACTCTTTGTTTCGCTTCCATTTTGTAGTTCTGAAAGTGAGTTAAGTCCATGAGTTAAGCCACGAAGTGGCACTTTGGTTGCGGTTTCACTTTTTCCTGATTTTAATTTAGATAAAATTGACTCCATCATCGCAAGATTTGGGTTAGGCAGGTAGGCGATTAAATGAGAGGGAACGGTTCAGAAAGGAATGGACTGAGTCAATATCAGCCCTGGTTGTATTTTTATGGCAAAGAAATTTCCAGAACTGTTTTAGTGAAATTAGCAGTTTTTGCTTGGCTTCAGATTCGCTTCCTCTCATTGTGCCTCCTGCACAGTAATAGACTGCTGTGTCCTCTGGTTTGAGGTGGTTCATTTGTAGATACAGCTGGTCTTTGATGTTGTCCCTGGAGAGGATGAAGCACTCCCTCACTTTGTCCGAGTAGTATATTTCTCTCTCGTATAATGTATCAACGACACTGATTCCAGTCCTTTCCCTGGGGCCTGCCTCACCCAGTGCATCCAGAACCTACTGAAGTCGAATCCAGAAGCTTGGCAGAAGAGACGGAGGGATTCTCCAGGTCTTGTCATTTCTCCTCCAGACTCCACCAAGGGGTCCTCAGATTGGGCATCTAGAAAGAAAGTTTAATTGGACAAAACCACAAAGACAATCAAGAAAAAAAAATCTTTCTCCTTGGAGGTGAAAATAATATCTCTGAGGACTACTAGCAATATCACGAAGTTTAGCCCGGCTCTCATTTCTGCTCACTCAAGAGCTCAGAGGATTCCTACAAACATTTCGATCTGCACACAAGATTTGTATCTTTGGATGTAGTAGGAGAACATCCTGCTACATCCAAAGGATGGTCTGGTTCCCTTAAACAGAAAAGTGTCACTGAATTTACATAACCCTCAGGAAAAAACAAAACAAAACACTGCATGATGTTAGACCTTGTTGAGTTCCTTCAACCTCCAATTTAGATATGATTTTGAAAGGCTGGAAAAAAAAAATCCAACACCAGTCATTCTTTTTTAATTCCTAAGAAGAAGCAGGTTTATTTAAAGAGATGTAAATATATATCTTGAAAGCTCAACGTCAGTTCATCATTTGAGCAGGAAAGTGTTGTTGAATTTTCATAGATTTGGGATCAAAGTGCCACTCTTTCTATTGACATTGTAAGCAGGGGGTTGGACTAGAAGACTTCCAAGGTCCCTTCCAACTCTGTTTATTCTGTTCTGTTCTGTTCTGTTCTGTTCTGTTCTGTTCTGTTCTAGTCTAGTCTAGTCTAATCTAGTCTAGTCTTCTGTTCTATTTCTATTTCTATTTCTATTACGATTTCGATTTCGATTTCTATTACAATTTCGATTTCGATTTCGATTTCGATTTCTATCCTAGCCTATGCTATCCTATGCTATGCTATCCTATTCTATTCTTTGAGCCTCCCTTACATAAATGATATTTAGATGGTGAATTCTAAGCCCATCAAGATAATGTGTTAAAATTGTCATAGAAAAAGGTGCGGATTTTCAAAGAAATATTATTCTTTGAATAATGGAAATTCTTTGAATTGACTGGAAATATTATTCTGCAAAAGTTCCAACTCAGAAAAATGCTTCTATAATCAATACTCAAAATTAACCTGTACAGACACCACGATACAGAAGTATGTATGAGCCACATAATGGAGAGTGTTTGAGCACATATTACAGTCCAGCCATTATTGATAAGCTACTCATGGTTTGTTAAACCAAACAGAGATGATTTGATTCAGGCTAAGTGAGCAATAATGATTGTCAAGTTACAAAACTTCATGTCACAACCAAAGAACTCACTTCCAGGAAACCACTTCACCATTAAACTTTCCCCCACCCCCAGAAAGTTGAATATCTTGTGGTCTTGAAAAAAGTCAGTTTGCCTTATGTTCAAGAAAGAAGGACTATAATTAACTCAACTTTGGTTTTGTGGTTGTGGGATGATCTCTATGAATGTTCAAGCCAACAACCAAGGGAATAATTAGCTTCAAAACTGACATCTCACCACAGAATCCGGCTGTGGTTTTCCTTCCCCTCCCCCCATGATCAATCCGGTTCCATGGAGCAATAGTGACCCCTGGTGTAAAAGATAAACAGAAGCAAGCCTGGTTCTCCAGAAACATGTTGTATTGAAAGTGTCTCGGAAAGCATGGCTGAGCTTCTGAAGTTCAAACCAGCTACAACGAGAAAGCGAAACTGCTCACTGATTTCCTCATCAGAAATAACATTGGGAAGGTTACACACCTTGAGAACTTGGAGAGGGCAAAGTTCTCATTTTTATCCTTCTAATAGAGGGCAGGGGTGTTAAACACCGTCATGGCGGTGTCATGTGACATATTGGGATTCCCCCCCCCCTTGCTATACTTGGTGGGGGCATGGACAGCATGTGATGCATCTGGTCCATGGGCCACAAGTTTGACAGCCCTGTAATAGAGCCATCAGGCATTATAAGCTGAAAGAGATCAAGATTGCTTTTACAGAGTTAGGCAAGGCTATCTTGTTTTTATTTATTTATTTTATTAGTTTGTCAAACATTTATTTATTTATTTGTTTTAATTTGTATACCGCCCTTCTCCAACAGGACTCAGGGTGGTGAACAGCCAGAATAAAACAGAACATACAAAATTTAAAAACAGTTTTAAAATAATTAAATATTTTTGGCCACAATTTAAAACAACCCAATTAAAATCAATTAAATTTAACCAAAAACTGTGGGATCAAGCCAGCCCGGCTAGGTGAAATAAATAAGTTTTCAGGGCCCGACGAAAAGTCCGGAGGTCTGGTATTGTACGTATCTCTGGGGGGGAGGTTGTTCCAGAGGGCGGGCGCCATCACAGAGTACAAGACAACATGTACAAGACAACAGGAAATAGTATAAACATGGATATGAACACAGGAAATAGGCATGAATAAATGGGGACAGCAGGACAGGGACAGTAGGCACACTGGTTATGCACGCCCCCTTTACGGACCTCTTAGGAATGGGGTGAGGTCCGCGGTGTTGTGGTCCGCCAGCAACCTGCAGAGCTGGCAGCAGAGTTGGACAGGGAGGAGGCTGAGGAAGAACATGGGCCAGTCCTGGAGGCTGGGGAAGGCCCAGATGAGGGCTCTGCGTCGGAGGCAGAGATGGGACCAGGGCCATCTGGGAGTGATGTACGGACTCCGGAGCCTCCAGATGCTGACAGCAGAGAGGCAGAGGAACAGGAGGAGCCTGTTCCTAGTGCACACGTGAGAAGAGCTGCCAGAAGGCAAGAGCAGCTAAAGCAAAGAAGACGACTTGGGAGTAAGGCCAAGAGATGATTAAAAGACCAGCAACGGCTCTTGGGCTCTTTGTCGGAAAACAACATTGATAGACTTGTTTCTTGTGTGGCTGCATTTATTTCTTGTCGGCGTCTTCTGCTTCTGAAGAAGTTTTGCCAAGAAAAGCCTTTGGCAGGTTGCCTAATTAGACCAAGGTTGGTGATAAGACTGAAGAATTGTACTAAGAAGAATTTGTTTTGAATTAGTTTGGACTATGCTGAGGATGAGTTAATTCTCAGCTGTTCTAATAAAGTCTGTTTGTTTTTGAACTGATTGCATCTGATAATACCTACTTGGGCCTGGGTCACAACACACGGTAGACAGTTTAAGGTTGAAGCTGTGAGGGTTTGAGGATGTAACAATGGAGTCAGGTAGAACATTCCAGGCCCTAACCATACGCTGTTGCTGAAGTCGTATTTTCTGCAATTGAGTTTGGAGCGGCTTACCTTGAGTTTGTATTGATTGTTTGCCCGTGTATTATTGTGGTTGATTCTGAAGAAGTCATTGACAGGTATGACGTTGTAGCAGACAATTTTGTGTACGATGCTTAGATCTGACCACAAGTGGCACAGATCCAGATTGTCCAAGCCCAAAATTTTAAGCCTGGTGGCATAAGGGATTTCTTGTGAGTCGAATATTTCTACTTCATTTATTTCCTTCATGCTAGCTCAGCTCATAGAAAATAAGTATGAAAACCATGAAACTAATCAAGGAGAGAAGCAACCTAGAATTAAGGAGAACCATCAACCAGTGGCTTGGCTTTGCCTTCAGAAGCTGTGGGTGCAGAAGAAGAGACAAGAGAAATGGACAGCCATTTGTCTGAAATGGTATAGGGCAGTGATGGCTAACCTTTTTGCCATCACATGCCAAAAGCATGGGGAGCGGGGGAGTGGGGGGGCGGGTCACACACATGTGTGCCCACATCCATAATTCTATGCACCCCACCCACCCCCCAATGCTCTCCCTGCTTTTGGCACGCGATGGCACGGTGGGCCTGGTAGGCCCATTTTTCGCTCTCCCCAGGCTCCAGAGCCTTTCTAGGAGCCTGGGGAGGGCAAACACGGCCTTCCCCACCCCCCCAGAGGCCCTCTGAAGGCTGGAAACAGCGTGTTTCCTGTCTTCTGGTGGGCCCAGAAGGCCCGAAAATCAACTGGCCAGTCCACGCATGTTTCCAGAGCCGAGCTCACATGCCCACCAATATGGCTCCACGTGCCACCTGTGGTACCCGTGCCACAGGTTCGCCATTACGGGTATAGGGTCTCCTGTTCAACCATGGGGGTTGAACTAGAAGACCTCCAAGATCCTCTCTCCTATCCTGTTATTCCCTCTCATGTTTGTTTTTTGTTATTTTCCATGTGACAACATCACCTCTCTTATTTTCACTTGATGACTCTGGTTTTGTGGTACAGCCTATGAAGCCATTCTCTTTTTCCATTAATATATAATTTAATTTATTTTATTTCTCTCTGAGAAAAATCTGTCTCTTCATACTTTGAAAATCCTTTTTTCTCATGACCGTTGCTATATGTTTTTTTTAAAAATCTCCCACTATTACCCATGTTTCCCCCCCAAAAAAGACCGGGTCCTATATTAGTTTTTGCTCCAAAAAATGCAATAGGTCTTATTTTCCAGTTAGGTCTTATTTTGGGGGAAATACGGTACTAAATGAGTCCATCTGACTGACAATCTTAACTGGGGCTTATTTTTGGGATAGGGCTTATATTACAAGCATCCTGAGAAATCATGCTAGGGCTTACCGTATTTTTTGGAGTATAAGACGCACCTTTTTACCCCCTAAAAGGGAGTGAAAATGTAGGTGCATCTTATACACCGAATGTTGCTCCGCCCACCCACTGGCCCCCACCCTTTGGTCTCTGCTTCCCAGCAGTTTACTTCCTTGTAGCAAGCAGATTGAAGAAACAGCTTCTTTCAGCTTGGGCACATTCTAATTAGCACAAGTTGATTGGATCGGCCTCCCGACTCTCAGCTGTTTTGTGCGAGCCTTTGCTGCTTACTGCAAGGTAGTAAATTGCTGGAGCAGATTTTTTTTTCCTTGTGCTAATCAAGCTATGCCGAAAATGAAAATGAAAGTAAAGCAGGCTGTTTGCTGTTTGCTGCAACGAAGCAAAATTGCTGGGAGGCAGAGGCAGATTTCTTTTTCTTGTTTTCCTCACCAAAAAGGTAGGTGCGTCTTATAGTCCGATATGTCTTATACTCCGAAAAATATGGTATTTTCTGGTTTGGTCTTATTTTGGGGGAAATGGGTATCCACCAGGTCCTCCCCCCCAAAAAAATCAGGTATTTAAATCAAATGAAAGTGTTTGGTCAGTGGGAAAAAAGAAAGATATGTTATATATTCATATCCACATTCTTAATTTTCTTTGAATATCCATGCAAACAAAATGAGGATCAAGCCAATCTGGCACATATTACTGAGACTGGCTGGGTTCAGATGGGGGAGGGTTGCTCTCTTGAAAATATACCCTACCAAGTTTCAGGTTTGGCACCTGCCAACACTCCAAGACAAGGAATGACAGGTAGTGTTTTTTATGCAGGAATCTGTGGTAATCACCAGAGGTGCTATTCCATGTTTTGAGGCTTATGGCAACCAGTTCTTGAATCTTAACTCAGGGAGAAGTTGGGCCTGTTGCTACTATATCAACTTCCCTGTTGGTATGTCCTTCCTACTGTAAATATTTTCCTCAGAATTCTCAGTTATTAAATATACAGCTTTTCCATCAACTGGGTACGCATCCAATGATGGTGGATATATATTTACAAAAGGGAAACTGAATGAACTATTAGAGGCAAGAAAAGAATATGAAAAACTAAGTTGGTAATTACCATGAAAGGTTTTTGGCAGCAATGAAGTAAAAAAGAAAGTAGTGCCAAAGAAATGACAAGAAACAAAATTCTAATATTTCAAATATGGGTCAAGAGTATGAAGAAACGTGAGTGGTGAAATGAGTGAGGAGGTTTGAGGAATGAGTGGATTGACTAAGTATCAAATGGAGAGCTGATGATCTGGAAATAAAAAGAAGAGTCTTGTCGATAGAGAATGAATGAATGAAGGTTGAACTTCACAGTGAAGACCTGACACAAGAATGCTAATTAATGAAGGTGTAATTCTAATGCAAAATAAATTTACAGAGATGCTTTGTGAGCTACAAAGCAGAACTGCTACAATTGACAGTTTTTGCACTGCTTCAGATTCACTTCCTCTCACTGTGTATCTTGTACAGTAATAAATTGCCGTGTCTTCAGCTTTGAGGCTGTTCATTTGCAGATACAGCTGGCTTTTGGCATTGTCGATGGAGATGGTGAAGCGGCCCTTCACTTTGTCTGAGTAGAATGTTTTACTGGAATCATCATAGATGTGTGCAACCCATTCCAGTCCTTTTCCTGGAGCTTGTCTCACCCAAGACATTGAGTTGCTGCTGAAAGTGAATCCAGAGGCTTGGCAGGAGAGACGGAGGGACTCCTCAGGTCTTCTCACATCCCCCCCAGACTCCACCAACTGTACTTGAGATTGGACACCTAGAAGGAAAGGCTTTTTAATAAGAACCAAGACTAAAATTTAAAAAGGAGCAAACCATGTCTTTAGAAATGAAACTAATACCTTTGAGGACTAATAGTAAAGAGATAAAGTTTAGCCAGAGTGCCATTTTCTCTTGCTCAGAGGATTCCTATTAATTACAAAACATCCAGTGGAGCATTCAACATTTCTGTACTTTGGTGTAGTAGTAAAGCAGGATGATATAGTTCCTTTGAACAGGAAGCTGTCACTGAATTTGCATAGCCCTCAGGATAAAAGAGCCACATGATACTTCAATCTTCTTGAGTTCCTTCAACCTCCACTTTAAGACATCCTGAAGATATCCCAGCATCAGCCAAGGGACAATTTTTAACCCCTAATCAATACAGGAAGCATCAGGTTTATTCTGTAAGAAGTAAAGCCTTGACAATTCAAAGTGATACATCATTTGAGCAGGAAATTGTTCCTGAATTTACATACCTTTGGGAACAAAATGTCAATCTCGGTTTGTGGATTTCCTTGACCCCATATTGCACAAATGATGTTTAGATGATTAACAAATTCTAATAAATAAATAATAAAAAGGTAATATGTTAAAATTGTTACACAAAGAGGTACAGATTTTCAGGGGAGATTTTATTCTGCAAAAATTCCAGCTGAGAAAAGTATTTCTAAAATCAACAGTAACATGCACAAACACACCCTTATAGAAGTATTTATTTATTTATTTATTTATTTATTTATTTATTTATTTATTTATTTATTTATTTATTTATTTAATTTTTTTATTATACCGCCCTTCTCCCGAAGGACTCAGGGCGGTGAACAGTTAAAATAACATACATATAAAATGTGAGTATAAGATAATTAAGCCAATTTGGTTCATCGGTTAAGAATCTTCAGCATATTAATTATTATTTATTTATATTTATTATTTATTATAAATATATTATATTTATTATATTTATTAGCCACCTAAGAGACAGTCTGGAAGGACTTGTCACAGTTCATCCATTATTGATAGGTTTCCACGGTTTGTGTAAAGCAAACAGACTTAAATTGATGCAAGCTCAGCGAGGAAGAAGGATTTCCCATAACACACCATTCTCTGTTACAACCAAAGAAATCACTTCCCCAAAAATTATTCCACAAGCAAACATTTTATTTGACAAAGTTGAAGAAGTCAACTTGTGGCCCTCCAGAAATATATTTTCCATTATGTTCAAGAAAGGAGGACTACTGTAGAGAACTCGGCCTTGGTTTTGTGGTGAGGACAGTAATTTCTCGAGAAGCTGTACAGACGTGGGGCAATCTTTGCAAATTTCTCTGTGTTTTTCTACTTTATCACTTCCCTTTCTTTTAGATCCTTATTTTTTCTATACATTATCATTTCTTCCATAGTCTATCCTCACTGCATTCTTCAAATCTATGAGTTCCTTCTTGTTGACTCACTTATGAGAATGAAAACATCAATGTGGAGTTCTGAATCATGAAGAATTTCACCTGTCATGTCTTTACCATCGTTCACATCTGGAAGAAGCTACATCAACCTGTTGTTTCTGACTCAGCTTGACCGAGAAGTGGACTGAGTATCACATGAACATCAACCCAACTACCGCGTATCTCTTAATCCTTGTCCATGACAAGGATGTTGCAGCCAGTGCTTGAGAAAACTGCAGAAATAGGAGAAAAGAAGCAAAAGAACGGGAAAAGAAAGAAGAAGCAAATAGCATGCTATGTGCTGTTCTGAACAGGAGCAGCAGCTCTGAAGTCTAGTACTACTTGTTGTTGAGAGAGAAGAATAATGTGTTCCCCTTTGCAGACAATGGTAGTCGGAAAGAAGGACGAAGTTATCTCAATCCATGAATGTGAAAACATAAAGTTTCTTCAAGCAAAAATCGAGAAGCAGCTATGTTTTTCACACTTCCTCCTTTGCTTTCTCTCACTGTGGATTTCGTGCACAGTAATATGTGGCTGAGTCTGCAGCTGTCAGAGACCTCACTGTCAAATAATACTCATTGCGGGAGTCATCAGCACTCAAAGTTGTTCGGCTTTGGAGGGAAGAGGCATAGAATGTCCTCCACTTGTTAGCATCCCAGTCTATCTCGCCCACCCATTCCAATCCTTTTCCTGGAGCCTGGCGGATCCAGTCCCACCACACTTTCTTGATGGAGTCCCCCGTCACTTTGCAAGTTAATCTGAAGGATCCTCCAGGGCTCACTGTTCCTGGCCCAGATTCCACAAGTTGGACAGTGGAGTGGACGTCTAAACAAATGACAAAGCAGGAATTAGTACACAATCCTGCTTTTCTTTTATTTCATTGTTCAGGTCTATCTCGAAGATACTCACAGACAGGAGTGGCTACTAAGCAAAGAAGAAAAATGAGAAGATCCATTGGGCAGTGAGAAATCCACCCTTTCGTTCCAGCGATAACACCTTTGGGTCTGATATGCTGCTTGGTGTGATTGTGATTATTTAAAGGAGAAACAACTCAGTGACCTCATTTGCATATGAGTGTCATGTGGAAGTTAAAACCAATTTATAAGAATGTAGGTTATGTCCAACAATCAGTCCTAGCCCAGAAGTTGGACTTTGATTGTGGTTTCATATCCTCAAAGTAATATGGATGGTGAAATAAGAGATGGTACTTTGGGAATGAGTAGAGTGGCTCAAATCAATCAATGAGTCTCAGTCCACAATAGAACTTTGACTGTTTTTTCACATCTAAAGCACCAACTATTTGTCCTGATTTAATCTGGATTAATTTCGGACTAATCAATTTGGGCTAAATACCAATATATGATGTTTTTTTCATTGCTATTGTCTTGTACTTTGGCAATTGGTTTAAGTCCAACAGTGAGTCCTAGCCCAGAAATGGGATTTTGTGATATTATATATGCAACTCTATTTTTTTCCTGACTTAATTTAGATAAAATTTAATACATCATCATTAAATTTAGGACTAAGTAATATGGGTGCCCAGTTAATAGTTTGAAAGAATGCAAATGCAAGTAGATGAATAGGTATCAGAATAGAACGTTGGCTGTGGTCTCCCATGTAAAACACCAACTCTTTGTCCTGATTTAATTTAGATTAAATTTAGGACTATTGAATCTGGACTAGATGGCAATACTCATTTTATTTTTTTTTCTTTGTTTCCATCTTGTAGTTCTGAAAGTGAGTTAAGCCTAGAGGTGGCGCTTTGGTTGTGGTTTCGCTTTTTCCTGATTTAATTTAGATAAAATTTACCACAATTTACCCTGCTATTTTGAAGAAATCTAAGTCAATATAGTCAATATAAGTCAACTATAAAAACAGAAAAAAAGGGAAAGGAAAGGAAAGGAAAGGAAGGGAAGGGAAGGGAAGGGAAGGGAAGGGAAGGAAAGGAAAGGAAAGGAAAGGAAAGGAAAGGAAAGGAAAGGAAAGGAAAGGAAAGGAAAGGAAGAAAGACAAGCAAAATGTTGAATTTCTATAGCCCTTATACTATTGATTTATATCTTTACTTATTTGCTTGATTTATGCAGCAGCCCATATCACTTTTACATGACTGAATAAAAGAATAGAGCGTTAATTAAGGAATACAATTTTGTATCTCTAAAGAAGAGCAGAACTTATGAGCACTTGGCTCCCTCTCCCTCTCCCTCCCTCTCCCTCTCCCTCTCCCTCTCCCTCTCCCTCCCTCCCTCCCTCCCTCTCTCTCTCTGTCTCTCTCTCTCTCTCCTCAGTTTATTTTCTTTGGTCATATTTTTTTCCCATAGTCTATCCTCATCTCATTCTTCAAAAATATAAGTTCCTCCCTGTTGATCCACTTATGAGAATAAAAACGTCAATGTGGAGTTTTAAATCACAAACAGAGGTGGTATTCAGCCGGTTTGCACCAGTTCGGGCGAACCGATAGTGGCGACTGCAGGTGGGCTTGGACATAATGCCGTCCTATTTAGCCACGTTTTCAAGGCCGGGCAAACGCATGGAAGGTGCACATGCAAGCAAAGTGCATGCGCTGAAGGCCAAACACATGTGCAGAAGAACTGGTGGCAACAATATGTGAAACCCATCCCTGATCATGAAGATTTTCCTCTCTCATTTCTTTCATTCACATATGCTGGAAGCTACATCAACCTGCTGTTTCTGACTCAGCTCAACTGAGCCATGGAGTATCAGTGTGGTCTCTTCCTTCCCCTTTGAGTACACTGCAGCTGATCTACCCAGTGGTGTTTCCATAAACAAAAGAGGGTTTTGCATTGCCTTTTCTCACCGTGTGTGGCTGGCTCTCTCGCACAGTAATAGAAAGCAGAGTCTTCAGGTTTAAGGGAGTTCATTTGCAGGGAAATCATGTTGGAGGCATCTCGCCGGGAGATAGTGAAGCGACCTCTCACCGAATCAGCATAGTACGTGGGGCTTTGATCGCCCGTGTTGTCTACCCATGCAACCCATTCCAGTCCTTTCCCAGGAGTTTGTCTCACCCAGTGCATTTCATCTCTCCTGAACATGGTTCCGGAGTATCGACAGGAGAGGTGGAGGGACTGACCGGGTCGTTTAGTGTCTCCTCCAGATTCCACCAACTGGACCTCCAACCGGATACCTGGACAAAAGGACGCACTGTAACATTTCATATTACTTCACAGACAAATCTCATTCTTTTTTTCCTCTAGTTCAAAGGTGGACAACCTGTTACCTGTTCCATGAAGGCTTGGAACAACTCCAGATTTTGTACCTGAAATCTGGAAGCCAAATCACCAATGTCATGGTGTTTTGTTTGTCAAATAAAAGTTCTAATGGAGGTGACAAGCTCCTAGGATTCAACCTATTTCTAGTCCTGCTGTTAAAAGTCCCCAAATTTGTCTGAAAATGATCTGAAAGGCTGTCAGTGAAATTCACTCATTTGGACACCTGAACATTTTCAGATGTTCTAGTTTGTTGATTTTGCAGTGATGATTTGGAGAGCTTTTAAAGGGAGATTGTAAGTGTTTGGTTCTCAACTTTCCCCCCCACTTTAATTATATGCCTTGTATCTGCCCTCAAATGGGGGAAAAAAGGGGGGGAGATTCAGATCAGCCCCTTTATACAACTTCATCAGCCTCTCCTACAGCCCTATCTTAAAATTGAGACATCACCTTACAAGCCTGAGCCATCAAAAACTGCTTCTCTCTGTCTCTGTCTCTGTCTCTGTCTCTGTCTCTCTGTCTCTGTCTCTGTCTCTGTCTCTGTCTCTGTCTCTGTCTCTGTCTCTGTCTCTCTGACTCTGCCTCTGCCTCTCTCTGTGTGTGTGTCTCTCTCTCTGCATCTGTCTCTCTCTGTCTGTCTCTGTCTCTCTGTCTCTCTCTGTCTCTCTCTCTGCATCTGTCTCTCTCTGTCTCTCTGTCTTGCTATCTATCTATCTATCTATCTATCTATCTATCTATCTATCTATTTCCCAATCATATATAAAAAGAGGAAAGATTACCTCTAAAGACAGTTGCAAAGAGAACTAACTGCAGCCCAAACATCATTTTTGAGTTCCTCTCACTTTGTAAAAAAACCCAAAAACCAAACACTACATTTATTTCCCTGGATGGTGCTGTGGGTGGAAGGATGGATGCAAAGTGTTAAAAAAAGTAACTGTCTCCATATTTGCATACACCTTTAGATAAAAAAAGAATCATGAAAACCATTTGGGATTCATCGTTCAAAAAGGGGCAGTTTTGAGAAAACCCAGAAAGTCCTTTTGGCTCAAGAACATGGCGGTGTTTTCACAGACACACAATCTGTTTTTGCCTGTGGGAAAAAGGTGCAAGACATTGCTATACAGTAGTGGCCAAAATTGTGGAAACACAATTGTATTTTCTAAAAATAGTTAATAACACCACTTTTTTGGGGGGGGAGTTGTACCATAAAATTATATATCAATGGAAAGATAATTTAATCAAGAATGTAATGCAAGAACTTTTATGAAGGATTTGCTATTAAAATAGCAATAACAAGAGTTACACTAATATCAAAGAAATGGTGGAATAAAATAAAGAAAGCCGACTCGTGACGGCCAACTCACCATGGCCAATTTGCTGCAGGACAACTTACCATGGGACAAGAGTTACACTAATATCAAAGAAACGGTGGGATAAAATAGTTATAGAAAGGATGCAAAAGAAAGGACAAAATGAACATGAATGTCAAAATTTATTTTTTTAAAAAAAAATATTTTATACATTTAGTTTTTATTTTATTTTTTTTAGTTTTTATTATATTTGTATACCGCCCTTCTCCCGAAGGACTCAGGGCGGTGAACAGCCATGATAAAACAACATACAAGACAAAATATTAAAACAATCTTTGGCCAAAATTAAAACTTCCAATTAAAACCATTTTAAATCACTTTTAAAACCCAATTTAAAATCATTTATCCTGTCAGACTGGCTTGCTCAAATAGTAGGGTCTTCAGAGCACAACGAAAGGTGCGGAGGTCGGGGATCCTTCGTATTTCCGGGGGCAATTCATTCCGTAGGGCAGGAACCCCCATAGAGAAGACTCTCCCCCTGGGGGTCACCGGTTGACATTGTTTGGCCGACAGCAGCCTGAGGAGGCCCTCTCTGTGGGAGCGTGTCGGTCAGTGGGAGGAAAACGGTGGCAGAATGCGATCCTGTAAGTAACCAGGTCCTAAGTCATGGAACGCTTTAAAAGTGGTAACCAACACCTTGAAGCGCACCCGGAAGACCACTGGGAGCCAGTGCAGCTCACGCAAGAGGGGTGTTACATGGGAGCGATGAGTCGCCCCCATTATCACTCGCACGGCCGCATTCTGGACCAGTTAAAGCCTCTGGGTGCTCCTCAAGGGGATCCCCATGTAGAGAGCATTACAATAGTCCAGATAGGAAATGATGAGGGCATGAGTGACTGTGCGCAAGGCATCCCAATCCAGAAAGGGATGCAACTGGGAAATCAGGCGAACCTGATAAAAATCCCCCCTAGCCACAGCCGTCAGATGATCATCTAAAGACAGCCGTGAATCCAGGAGGACACCCAAGTTGTGAGCCCTCTCTGAGGGGGGTAAGATCTCAACCCCAATAGCCAACAATGGTGTTTGCTGGCTATATCGGGACGTCGGAAACCACAGCCACTCAGTTTTGGAGGGGTTGAGTCTGAGCCTCTTCCTCCCCATCCAGATCTGCATGGCCTCCAGGCAACGGGACATCACGTCAAGGACATCATTGGGGTGGCCTGGGGTTGAAATGTACAACTGCGTGTCTTCGGCATACAGTTGACACTTCACCCCAAAGCCACGGATGATCTTACCCAGTGGCTTCACATAAATGTTAAACAGGAGGGGTGAGAGGACTGACCCTTGTGGCACCCCACAAGTGAGGAACCTCAGGGTCAACCTCTGCCCCTCCCCCCGTCAACACAGACTGCGTACACTCAGAGAGGAAGGAGGAGAACCACAAATTGAATTGTTGAATTGTCTTGCGGTGAGTTGGCCCATGGTGAGTTGGCTGTGGTGAATTGGCCCTGGCTAGTTGTCCCATTCCATCCTGCTGCACACTGAACTTTTATCTGACCATGTGCTTAGTTGTGACTCATTGTCCAAAATCCAAGCAGGATTGGATTTCTTTACAACTTGAATGAGAAACTGGCTGGTAATCCTACAATGGCAGATCAGGGTACAAAGTTGAAAGAAAGCAAATCTCAGAAAAGGGAAGTAGCAAACCACATCAATGTTCCTTATCACCAGGAATCAAGATGAACTGAAGTGTATTTTTTTCTTTTTCAGCCAGGGGACACATGAAATTTGGGGAATATAAAGCTTGATGGGAAACTAATTCACGGCATGATGCAGATGTAAATCACACTGAGTTTAGTGCAAATAACTCCAAGATTTCAAATACAGAAATGGAGTAACTGTGAGAGGAATCTTGGAGTCCTAGTGGACAACCATTTAAATATGAGCCAGCAATGTGCAGCAGCTGCCAAAAAAGCCAACACAGTTCTAGGCTGCATAAACAGAGGGATAGAATCAAGATCACGTGAAGTGTTAATACCACTTTATAAGGCCTTGGTAAGGCCACACTTGGAATACTGCATCCAGCTTTGGTCGCCATGATGTAGTGTTGAGACTCTAGAAAGAGTGCAGAGAACGGCAACAAAGATGATTAGGGGACTGGAGGCTAAAACATGTAAAGAACGGTTGGTGGAATTGGGTATGTCTAGTTTAATGAAAAGAAGGACTAGGGGAGACATGATAGCAGTGTTCTAATATCTCAGGGGTTGCCACAAAGAAGAGGGAGTCAAACTATTTTCCAAAGCACCTGAGGGCAGCACAAGAAGCAATGGGTGGAAACTAATTAAGGAGAGAAGCAACCTAGAACTAAGGAGAAATTTCCTGACAGTTAGAACAATTAATCAGTGGAACAGCTTGCCTCCAGAAATTGTGAATGCTCCAACACTGGAAGTTTGAAGAAGACGTTGGATAACCATTTGTATGAAGTGGTGTAGGGTTTCTTGCCTAGGCAGGGGGTTGGACTAGAAGACCTCCAAGGTCCCTTCCAACTCTGTTATTCTATTTCTATTTCTATTTCTTGCACAATATTTTCCCATCCCTTCCGATTCCCTTCCCTTCCCTTCCTCAGCATTGGCAGTCTCCGACTGATGATTCATGATATACTGCTAGGTTTGTCCCATGCAATGTATTTTTTCATGTTTCTGTCATCCCCATCCGTAGTTATGAGTAAATAAAGAGGGCAAGGAGTGAGTGAAGGGAGAGGAACTGTTTCGCAGAAATCAAGCTGGGTCTGCAAATGAAAAAGGAAGAAAGGGAAACAATTTTATTTCAGAGCTATAAACAGAATTATGAGAACGTCTCTTGGGGAAGGAGGGTCACCAGAGAACAATTGAGTGATAGTTCGGAAGCAGCAGAGGAAATCAACAGGCTAACTGATGAAACCACATTTTTATTTATGTTAAGTGGAGAATGTCAGTTTGTTAGGCACTGCTGCCCTCTTCTGCCAAGCAGCATCAGGTTCAGGATCAGAAGAGGCTTATATAGGCAAGAAAGTAGGGATTGGGACAATAATTAATTAATTTATTTTTTATTATGTCAAGTACATATTCGATAATATATCGAAGTATAAGCATGAATTGAGTACCTAACATGAATACAATTAAAGGGAACATTAGGACAGGGACGGTAGGCAGACTGGTGCTCTTATGCATGCCCCTTACAAACCTCTTAGGAATCCTGATCTCCAGGAATTCTCCAGAGTTTACAGATTGAAAGAAAAGAGCTCAATAGCCCCAACTCAAAAAATAAAGAAAACTAAAATAATATGATGTATTTATTCAGTTGTAATCAGTCTCCAGAAAGTTTAGTTATAAAAAAATATTTAATATATCCACATAATTGGTATAAGGACTTGTCTCTTTAGAACTAGCAGAGATCCACACTCTTAGATGTAATATGTAGTTCAGCCCTGATGAAACCACTATCAGTGAAGTAGAACTCTTTGTTGACCTGATTCTTTGTGTTCCTACCATCTCACAAACTTACTGAGATTGTTTGAAAACCAGTTCACACCCAGGTATACAGAAGACAAACAGCAAAGGTTAACATGATTCTAAGGACTTGTTAATCAATCCAACTACACTGTATCTTTAAATCCTTGTCCATGACAATGATGTTGCAGCCAGTTCTTGAGAAAACTGTGGAAACAGGGGAAGAGAAAGAAAAGAAAGTTTAAAGAAAGACGATGCATGCTATTTGCTGTTTGCAATACGTGCAGCTACTCTGAAGTCTAGTACTACTTCTTGTTGCACTGGAATAGTAGTTTATTCCAAGCTGCTGACAACAGCAACCTGAAAGAAGAGATAAATTATCTTAATCCATTCATGTAAATGCATAGAATTTCTTCAGAGAAAAGCTGAGAAGTTTTTCACACTTCCTCCTTTGCTTTCTCTCACTGTGACTCTCCAGCACAGTAATATGTGGCTGAGTCTGCAGCTGTCAGGGACCTCATGGTCAAATATAATTCATTGCGGGAGGAATCAGCTGCCAAGGTTGTTCGGCTTTGGAGGGATGAGGCATAGTCTGTATCCCATTCATCACCAACCATGGCTATGTCAGCCACCCATTCCAATCCTTTTCCTGGAGCCTGGCGGATCCATGCCAAGTGCATATTCTCGATGGATTCCCCTGTCACTTTGCAAGTTAATTTGAAGGATTCTCCAGGGCTCACTCCTCCTGGCCCAGATTCCACAAGTTGGACAGTGGAGTGGACATCTAAACAAATGACAAAGCAGGAATTAGTACACAACTCTGCTTTTCTTTTATCTCATTGTTAAGGTCTATTTGGAATATACTCACACAGAGGAGCTGCTACTAAGCAAAGAAGAAGAATGTCAAGATCCATTGGGCAGTGAGAAATACAACCCTTCCTTTAGGCCAATGAGAACTTTGGCTCTGTGATGCTCTTTTGTGTGTTTGTGATGATTTAAAGGAGAAACATCTCACTGATTTAATTTGCATCTGGTTTACATGGGAAAGATAAAACCAGTTTATAAGAAAGGTAGGTTGAATCTATCAAAGGTAACTTGCACAGAAGATGTACTTTGATTCTTTTTTTCACATCTACAACTGTTTGTCCTGATTTAATTTAGATAAGTTTACAATCACATTATTCAATGAAGGGCTAAAAAATATGGGTGGTGAAATGAGAGAGAGAGAGAGAGAAAGAGTCAGGAATGAGTAGATTGAGTAAATATCAACCTGTGTTGAGAAGGAAATAAAGGTGTGGAGTTCCTTATAGGAAAGTAAACAATGACACTTGTTCCTACAGACTGAATGAATGAAGGTTGAAGTGCCGAATGATGACAAGAAGAGAGAATCCGAATTAATGAAGTTGTACATTGTTCCAAAGGCAAATTCCAGAGCTGCTCTGTGAAACGGGCAGTTTGTGCTTGGCTTCCTCTTACTGTGTCTCTTAAGCAGTAATAGACTGCCGTGTCTGGTTTGAGGCTGTTCATTTGCAGATACAGCTGGCTTTTGTCATCGTCCCTGGAGAGGGTGAAGCATCCCCTCACTTTGTCAGAGTAGTAAAGATTTGAAGACCATATATGTGCCACCCATTCCAGGACATTCCCAGGAGCCTGTCTCAGCCAGCTCATCTCAAAGCTGCTGAAGGTGAATCCAGAGGCTTTGCAGGAGAGACGAAGGGACTCTCCAGGTCTTCTCACATCCCCTCCAGATTCCACCAATTGAACCTGAGACTGGACATCTAAAAAGAAAGGTGGTTTCATAAGACACATCCTGCTGTTAAAGACAAGAAACTGAGGAATAACACCTCTCTTTGGAGGTGAAAATAATACCTCTGAGGACAACGAACAAGGACAGGAGGTTTATCCAGAGTGCCATTATTGCTAGTTGAAAAGATTGGAGGATTCTTATTGAAAACATTCAGACAAGCACTCAAGCTTTGAGATGTTGAGGGCATCAGGGGAACAGGAAGATATGGTTCCTTTGAACCAGAAGCTGTCACTGAATTTACATAGCCCTCAGGATAAAAGAGACACTCGCATCTTTGACCTTCAAGAGTGCCTTCATTCTACTTTGTAGACATGACTGAAAATGTCCCAACATCAGTTAAGGTATTTTTATTTTAATCCTTAAGAAATATGTGAAGCAACAAGATGATTTTGTCAGAAGGAAAATCATATCTTCAAAAGCCAATGTGCTGCATCATTTCAACATTCGGGGAGCTCTATTGCTGGTAGATAAATTAATGTTTTGTTCTCTGCATGATAGGGATGTAAGTCATATTTAATATTTAGAAATATTTGCCATATTTGCCATTAAAGAAACAGAGTCAAAGTTGAAATCCATATTTTAGTCAAGTTCCCCTAAGTGTTCCTCTATCAGCAGATGGAATTGCCTTCGGCAGTTCATCGGAAGTCATTGCATGATCTTCAAAACTGATATGATAATATGTGTGTGCAGGAAGCACATCAAGATTATCAAGACTTGGCCACTGAGGAGAGCATTAAACCATTCAAAACAGACCTCCCAAAACCCAGTTCCACAGCCTGTCCATCATAATGTGTCAGTTGATAAATATTTTGTGTTTATTATTGTTTTCACTGCTTGCAAAACATTTTAACTTTCCTTCCAATGACTTTCCTATTCCTTTTCAAATCCCTTCCTAAGTCCTTTCTGATTCCCTTCTGATTCTATTCTGATTCCCTTCCCTTCCCTTCCCTTCCTCGGCATCCACAGTTTCTGTGTGAGGATTCACCAATATATTGCTAGGGATTCTTTTTTCATGTTTTTGTCATCCACATCTGTAGAGACAAAGAAATAAAGAGGGCAGGCAGTGAACAAAGAGAGAGGAACTGTTTCAAAAATATCAAGCTTGTTCTGCAAATGAAAAAAGAAGAAAGGGAAACAATTTTATCTCAAAGCTATAAAAAGAATTATAAGAAAATCTCTAGGGGAAGGAGGGTCTCTAGAGACCTCTTGAGTGATATTTGGGGAACAGCAGAGGAAACCATCTAACTAACAGATGAAATCACACTTTCTATTTGTGTTCAATGGAGAATTTCATTTTTGTAGACACTGCTGCCCTCTTGCGCAAAGCAGATAGAAGGGGCCCATCAGGCTCAGGGTCTGAAGAGACCTTCATTATATAGGTTAGAAAATAGGGATTGGGAGAAGGATTCTGATCTCCAGGAGTTCTCCAGAGTTTCCAGATTGAAAGAAATGAGCTCAATAGCCCCAAGTCAAGAAATTAAAAAACCTAAAATAATATCTTGATTCGCTGGCTATCAGTCTCCATAAAGTTTCCTCATGAAAATATGTAATATATCCATTTAATTGATAATGATGTAAACTATACATTATAAGCACTTGTTTCCTTAGAATGAGCAGATTCTCATGTTCTCAGTTGTACTGTGCAGTTCAGCTTTGATGAAAGTTCTGTCAGTGAAGGACAATTTGGTACAATGCCTGATCAGATTCTTTCCATTGTTTTTCTATCCTGTCAAACCAGCATGCCACACCAAAGCATACCTCCAGATAAGCTGGAGGGAGTGACCTAACTTTAATGTTTTAATTAATCAGGATGGGCTTTTAAAAGTTTAATATATGTACTGATAGAAGGAAGCGGTGCGGTGGCCTAGAGGTGGGACTCTTACCTCATAATCAGGAGGCTGTGAGTTCGATCCTAGATAGAAGTGGATATTTCTCTCTCTGGGCACAACGACACCTTTGGGTCTGTGATTCTCCTTTGTGTTATTGTGATTATTTAAAGGAGAAACAGCTCAGTGATCTCATCGCGACCCCTTGCACACGGTCACTCACGCCCTTGTCACCTCCCGACTGTACTACTGTAATGCTCTGTATATGGAGCTCCCCTTGAAAAGCACCCGGAGGCTCCAACTGGTCCAGAATGCGGCCGCGCGGGTGGTTATGGGTGCAACTCACTGTGCCCACGTGACACCCCTCCTGCACGAGCTGCACTGGCTCCCAGTGGTCTTCTGGATGCGATTCAAGGTGCTGGCTACCACCTTTAAAGTGCTCCATGGCATTGGACCTGGGTACCTTCGAGACCGTCTTCTGCCACCAGTAGTCTCCCACCGGCCATTCCGCTCCCACAGAGAGGGTCTCCTCAGGGTCCCATTTGCCAAATTATGTCGGCTGGCGACACCCAGGGGGAGGGCCTTCTCTGAGGGAGCCCCTGCCCTTTGGAATGAACTGCCCCTAGTAATGCGTAAGATCTCCGATCTCCGTGTATTTCGCTGTGCCCTTAAGACCCTGCTGTTCCGCCAGGCCGGGCTATCAATGTAAAGATTTTAATTGGTTTTAAATGTGGGATTTTAAATTTGGGGGTTTTATAATTGAGCCAATTATTTAATAATTTTGATTATTTTTAAATTTTGTCTGTCTTTGTGCTTTTAATCAGGCTGTATACCGCCCTGAGTCCTTCGGGAGAAGGGTGGTATAGAAATAAAATTAATAAATAAATAATAAATAAATAAATTTGCATCTGGGCTTCTCTCTTTGTTTAGTTTCCATCCATTGTTTCTTTCTTTTTTTTTTTTATTGAAAAAGTTTTTCAAATACAAGTTTTTCCCCCTTTTCCTCCCTTCTTCCCTAACCCCCCCTCACCACCCATCCCCCCCTGTGACTTCTTCTTCACAACAATAAACTAATTCATAATTAATTACATAATATTTTACCATGCCCTTACTCACTCCTCAAAATACTGACCCTTAGCATAGTATTCTTATAACTCCGCTTTTCTCCGCTTTTCACAATCTACCCTTTTTCTCCTCCCCCAAACTTATAAAATATTATTATTATTACAACAACATAACCTTTACTTTTATATATATTAATTTAACATTTCAAAGCAGCCTTCTCCAAATTTAACATTTATTCAGTTCTATCCAATTCTTCCACTCCCCGAAATATATGACTTAAAAATCCTTTTTCTTAAACTAATCAATCACTAAACTAACCTATTTCAACCCAGTTTCCTGCAAGATTACCATGCACTACAATTCTAAATATAATCCACTGCCCACTCTGCTAAAATATACATATGTCTATATATACATTCCATTTTATAAAAAAAGAAAAGACAATAACTTTAAATTTATAATTCATTTAGTATCTTCTTTGATGTCTTTCCACTAGATTGTTAAATCCATCATCCATAATAGGGTAACATAGCATCCTGGTGCAACAGTTTATTCAAAATCTTCAGTCATCTTCTGCCCCCATCAATAATGAGTATCCTCATGTATATATAAAAATAAAAACAACCACCCGAGTGACATTATAATTATATTCCATATAGTTGTAATTGTGGTTTTCATCAGGATTATAAATCCCCATCATCTTAGTGGGTAACAACCAGATCTTCTGCATGCCCCAGCATGACTCTCTTGCCTTGTAACTCGAAATAGATATAATATATTTATCGGTAAAAGAAATCCAAAATAGATAGTTCATCCATTGTTTCTTCTTGTGCCTTTTGGTGCTTTGGAAAATAAACTGACCCTCTCATTTTTGTAGGAGCCACTCAAATTTCCTGACAGAATAATTCATCGGTGGAAAAAACTTGTCTCCAGAAGTTGTAAACGCTCCAACACTGGAAGTTTTAAGGAAGAGATTGGATAACCATTTGTCTGAAGTGAAACAGGGTTTCTTGCCTACGTAGGGGGTTGGACTAGAAGACCTCCAAGGTCCCTTCCAACTCTGTTATTCTATTCTATTCTAAATATTGGAACAGTGCTATTTTATTGTGCTATTTTATTGTGAATTGAATTAAGGAGAAATTTGCAAAGGGTGAGACCAATCAAGTTGGCCACGCCCACCCAGTGACATCACCACCCAGCCGATCATTAGGGCAGAGAACCGGTTGTTAAATTATTTGAATCCCACCATTGACTCGTTCCTATAGACTGAATGAATGGAGGCTGAATTCATTGCACACATTAAAAAAACACAGGCTCATTCCAATAGATTGAATGGATGAAGGTTGACATGGAGAATGAAGATGTGAAGGAAGAATCAGTATTAATAAAGTTTTTTTTTTATTAGAAAAGAGATTTGCAGAGCTGCTGTTTGAAATGGGTGGTTTTTGATTGGCTTCACATATACTTCCTCTCACTGTGTCTCTCTCACACAATAATAGACTGCTGTGTCCTCAGGTTTGAGACTGTTCATTTGCAGATACAGCTGGCTTTTGGCATTGTCCCTGGAGATGGTGAAGCGTCCCTTGACTTTGTCAGAGTAGTAAATATATGAAGTCCATATTTGTGCCACCCATTCCAGTCCTTTCCCTGGAGCCTGTCTCACCCAGCCCATGAAATAGTTGCTGAAGGTGAATCCAGAGGCTTGGCAGGACAGACGGAGGGACTCTCCAGGTCTTCTCACATCCCCTCCAGATTCCACCAATTGAACCTCAGATTGGACACCTAAAAAGAAAGGTTGTTTAGTAAAGCATCCTGCAGGTAAACACAAGAAACTGAGGAATAACACCTCTCTTTGGAGGTGAAAATAATACCTGTGAGGACAACTAACAAGAACATGAGGTTCAGCCAGAGTGCCATTATTGCTGCTTCAAAAGATTGGAGGATTCTTACTGATGGGAAAACATTTAGACAAGCACTCACACTTTGAGATGTTGAAGGCATCAGGAGAGCAGGAAGATATGGTTCTATTGAACAGGAAGCTGTCACTGAATTTACATAGCCCTCAGGATAAAAGAGACACACACATGTTTGACCTTCAAAGTGCCTTCATCCTCCATTGTAGACGTGCTGAAAATGTTCCAACATCAGTTAAAGTGTATTTATTTCCATCCTTCAGAAACATGTGAAACAACAGGTTGATATTGTCAGAAGGAAAGTCATGTGTTGAAATTTCAATGTACTGCATCATTTGAACATTTTGGGAATTTCATTGCTGGTAGAAAACTGATGGTCTTTTTCTCTGCATGTGGAAATGTAAATCGCATATATTGTAAATATTTCCCACAATTACAAGGAAAGAAACAGAGTCAAAATTGAAATCCATATTTTAGTCAGAGTCCCATAATTGTTCATTTATCAATGATAGTTCCTTACCTTGTTCCCCGATCTTTGGGATCGTCAGCTACTTTTCCTGACCTGATCAATAGTTTAGAGCCACTTTCAATGGATGGATGAATCAGCACATCAAATTTTCCTTGGAAATTAATTGTATGGTCTGAAAAATTGACGAAATATTTGCCCACTGGAAGCACATAAGGATTATCCCAAACAGACCCTCCAATATCCAGTCCGACTGCCTGTCCAGCTCAATATGATGGGTTATAACTATTTTGTGTTTGTTGTTGTTTCCACTGCTTGTACAACATTTTCCCATTCCTTCCAATTCCCTTCCCTTCCTCAGCATTGGCAGTCTCCGACTGATGATTCATGATACACTGCTAGGTTTGTCCCATGCAATGTATTTTTTCATGTTTCTGTCATCCCCGTCCGTAGTTATGAGTAAATAAAGAGGGCAGGGAGTGAGTGAAGAGAGAGGAACTGTTTCGAAGAAATCAAGCTGGGTCTGCAAATGAAAAAGGAAGAAAGGGAAACAATTTTATTTCAGAGCTATAAACAGAATTATGAGAACGTCTCTTGGGGAAGGAGGGTCACCAGAGAACAATTGAGTGATAGTTTGGAAGCAGCAGAGGAAATCAACAGGCTAACGGATGAAACCACATTTTAATTTATGTTAAGTGGAGAATGTCAGTTTGTTAGGCACTGCTGCCCTCTTCTGCCAAGCAGCATCAGGTTCAGGATCAGAAGAGGCCTTCACTATATAGGCAAGAAAATAGGGATTGGGACAATAATTTATTTATTTATTTTTTATTATGTCGAGTACATATTCGATAATATATCGAAGTATAAGCATGAATTGAGTACCTAACATGAATACAATTAAAGGGAACATTAGGACAGGGACGGTAGGCACACTGGTGCTCTTATGCACGCCCCTTCCAGACCTCTTAGGAATCCTGATCTCCAGGAATTCTCCAGAGTTTACAGATTGAAAGAAAAGAGCTCAATAGCCCCAACTCAAAAAATAAAGAAAACTAAAATAATATGATGTATTTATTCAGTTGTAATCAGTCTCCAGAAAGTTTAGTTATAAAAAAATATTTAATATATCCACATAATTGGTATAAGCACTTGTCCCTTTAGAACTAGCAGAGAGCCACACTCTTAGATGTAATATGTAGTTCAGCCCTGATGAAACAACTATCAGTGAAGTAGAACTCTTTGTTGATCTGATTCTTTGTGTTCCTACCATCTCACAAACTTAATGAGATTGTTTGAAAACCAGTACACACCCAGGTATACAGAGGACAAACGGCAAAGGTTTACATGATTCTAAGGACTTGTTAGTCAATCCAACTACACTGTATCTTTAAATCCTTGTCCCTGACAATGAAGTTGCAGCCAGTTCTTGAGAAAACTGTGGAAACAGGGGAACAGAAAGAAAAGAAAGATTAAAGAAAGATGATGCGTGCTATTTGCTGTTTGCAATACGTGCAGCTACTCTGAAGTCTAGTACTACTTCTTATTGAGCTGGAATAGGAGTTTATTGCACTCTGTGGACAAAAGAAACCTGGAGGAAGAGATGAATTATCTCAATCCATTTGTGTTGAATGCATACAATTTCTTCAGAGAAAAGCTGAGAAATTTTTCACACTTCCTCCTTTGCTTTCTCACTGTGACCGTCCTGCACAGTAATATGTGGCTGAGTCTGCAGCTGTCAGCAGGGTGAAATCTAAAATTTGTTACTACCGGTTCTGTGGGCGTGGCTTGGGGGGGTAATTTGACTGCGTGGGCGTGGCCAACTTTTTTTTTTTTAAAAAAAGCATTTTTTCTACAACGTCTTCGGCCGAAGAGGTTGCAGAAAAAAATGCTTTTAGAAGCCTCTGATGATCAGGCAACTCAGCTGGGCTCATCAGAGGCTTTTAAAGGCATTTTTTTTCTACAACCTCTTAGGCCGAAGAGGTTGCTGAAAATAATGCTTTAGAAAGGCTCTGACGATCCCAGCTGAGCCGCACGATCATCAAAGCCTTTTTTTTAACTTTTAAAAGCATTTTTTCTACAACCTCTTTGCTGAAAAAATGCTTTTAAAAGTTAAAAAAAAACAGCCTCTGATGATCGTGCGGCTCAGCTGAGCATGGTGGAGGGGGGTGCAGGGATTTTTGTTATCCGTTCTCCGAACCACCACCCACCATCGCTACCAGATGAGGCGATGCGGTCCGAACTGGGAGCATTTCACCCTTAGCTGTCAGGGACTTCATTGTCAAATAATATTCATTGCGGGAAGAATCGGCTGTCAAATTTGTTCGGCTTTGGAGGGATGAGGAATAGTATGTAACCATTTGTCTGAAGTGGAATAGGGTTTATTGCCTAAGCAGGGGGTTGGACTAGAAGACCTCCAAGGTCCCTTCCTACTCTTTTATTCTATTCTATTCTAAATATTGGAACAGTTCTATTTTATTGTGCTATTTTATTATGAATTGGACTAAGGAGGAATTTCCAAAGGGTGAGACCAATCAAGCTGGCCACGCCCACCCAGTCACATCACCACCCAGCCGATCATTAGGACAAAGAACCGGTTGTTAAATTATTTGAATCCCACCATTGACTCGTTCCTATAGACTGAATGAATGGAGGCTGAATTCATTGCACACATAAAAAAAACACAGGCTCATTCCTGTAGATAGAATGGATGAAGGTTGACATGGAGAATGAAGATGTGAAGGAAGAATCCGTATTAATAAAGTTTTTTTTTTATTATTAGAAAAGACATTTGCAGAGCTGCTGTTTGAAAAGGGAGGTTTTTGATTGGCTTCACATATACTTCCTCTCACTGTGTCTCTCACACAATAATAGACTGCTGTGTCCTCAGATTTGAGACTGTTCATTTGCAGATACAGCTGGCTTTTGGCATTGTCCCTGGAGATGGTGAAGCGCCCCTTGACTTTGTCAAAGTAGTAAATATATGAAGGGTATATACATGCCACCCATTCCAGTCCTTTCCCTGGAGCCTGTCTCACCCAGATCATCTCATAGCTGCTGAAGGTGAATCCGGAGGCTTGGCAGGAGAGACGGAGGGACTCTCCAGGTCTTCTCACATCCCCTCCAGATTCGACCAATTGAACCTGAGACTGGACACCTAAAAAGAAAGGTGGTTTCGTAAGATACATCTGCTGTTAACGACAAGAAACTGAGGAATAACACCTCTCTTTGGAGGTGAAAATAATACCTCTGAGGACAACATACAAGGACAGGAGGTTTATCCAGAGTGCCATTATTGCTAGTTGAAAAGATTGGAGGATTCTTACTGATGGGAAAACATTCACTCAACACTCGACCTTTCAGGCTTTGAGTGCAGCAGGAGAACAGGAAAATATGGTTCCTTTGAACAGGAAGCTGTCACTGAATTTGCATAGCCCTCAGGTTAAAAGAGACACATGCATCTCTGACCTTCAAGAGTGCCTTCATCCTACTTTGCAGACATGACTGAAAATGTCTCAATATCAGTTAAAGTATATTTATTTTAGTCCTTAAGAAATATGTAAACCAAAAGGTTGATTTCGTCAGAAATAAGGTCATATCTTGAAAATTCAACATGATGCATTATTTGAGCATTTGGGGAACATTGAGGCTGGTAGATAACCAATTTTCTACTTTTCTGCATGATGGAAATTTAAATCACATTCAGTGGAGCTGTTTCCCACATTTGCAAGTAAAAAAAATGGAATCAAAATTGAAATCCGTATGTTAGGCCCGGTCCCCTGAGTGAACTCCTATCAATGATGCATTTTCTTACCTTGTACCAATTTTTTGGATTCTCGTCAAAAGGTTGTTATTGTCTCAGCTTGTAATCTGGTATCATATGTTCATCTCCTTCTTGCTTCAAATTTCTTTTTTTATATATAAATATAGAAGCGAAAGACATTACTTACACTTTTTGGTTTGTTCAAAGGTGACCCAAACACCTGTAACAAAATGAAGGAATAGTCCAGTCAGTCCAAATGATTTAATAAAGGAATTAGAATTTTATTAAGATGATCAGAACTTAACATCTGATTCTGAAGTGTAACTTCAGTGAACAAATTTTTGCTATGGTGGTTATTGTTGATGATGATATCCATTCAGTTGTACCTGACATTTGATGATATTGTGGATCAGGTCTCTCCACAACAGGGGTGTCAAACTCACGTGGTCATGACAGCATCATGGGACATATCGGGAGTTTTTTTCCTTTCGCTAAACTGGGCGGGGGCGTGGCCAAGGCATGACGCATCCGGCCCATGGGCAGGGAGTTTGACAGTCCTGCTCCACATCTTCTGATTTTGCACTTCTTCTTTGAGTTTTTCTATCTTTTGGCTGTTGTCAGCTTTGATGGTGTCCAGCCACCATGTTTTTTGACAGCCTGCTTTCCTTTTCCCACTAACTCTTCCAAATATAATTGCTTTCTCTAGTGAATTCCCCCGCCCCAACGAACAAATGTAGCCTGACAAAAATATCACTTTGTATGACTGGAAGAAAAAGAAATCCTAGTTTCTTTTCTTTTCTTCATACCCCACACAAACACACAAACACACACACACACAAATACACACACACAAACCATTTCTTTTTTTGTACAGACTAGAAAAGATTCAGGTTCTTGCTATTCATTTATATTGATTGATTGGTATATTACATGAGTATTCCAGTGCAATTCTATATAGATTCTTGGAAGTTCACACTATAAAAAAGGAAAATAAAAAAAGGAAAATATAAATCTACCCAGGCTCAAGGTTGACTCATCCTTCCATCCTTTCTAAGGTAGGTGAAATGAGGACCCAGTTTGTGGGGGCAATAAGCTGACTTTGTATAAATATACAAAAGTATGAAGGCTATTGCTTAACGCATTGTAAGCCACCCTGAGTCTCTGGAGAAGGGTGGCATATAAATCAAAACAACAACAACAACAACAACATAGAAATCTATTGTCAAAATTACATAAATGCCTTCCGGATACTTTCTCTTTTCCTCCTCCAAAGACCCTCCAACAATCTTCCATTTTCTGAACCTTCCAGATAGCAATCAGGCTTGGAATGAAAGATGTTTCTTCTAGGAGACCATTCCAGTGAGCCATTCCCATGAATATTCCCATGAAGCTTTCAAGAAGAGACTGGAATGCCTTCTGTCAGAAACGGTGTAGGCCCATGATGGCACGGCAGCTCAGCTCTGGCCAGCTGATTTTCAGGCCTTCTGGGCCCACCAGAAATAGGGAAACAGGCTGTTTCCTGCCTCCAGAGGACCTCCAAAGTGGTGGGGAAGGCTGTTTTCACCCTCCCCAGATGCATAGAGAGGATCTGAAGCCAGGTGAGAAAGAATAGCGGGCCTACGGGGCCATCACGTGCCAGGAGCAGGGGGGAGGGGGTTGTTCATGCATGCACAGGGCGGGGTGTATAAAATTATGGGTGTGGGCTCACGCACATGCGAAGCCCCCACGTCTCCCCTTCCTGGCACGCAATAGCAAAAAGGTTATCCATCACTGGTATAAGCTCTCCTGCTTGGGTGAGGGGTTGGACTAGATGACCTATCACCTATATGAGCTGTGGTGGCACAGTTGTTTGGCTGCAGTACTGCAGGATACTTCTGCTGACTGCCAGCTGCCTGCAATTTGGCAGTTTGAATCTCACCAGGCTCAAGGTTGACTCGGCCCCCCTTCCTTCCGAGGTAGGTAAAATGAAGCCCCAGATCCTTGTGGGTAATATGCTGACTCTGTAAACCACTTAGAGAGGGCTGTAAAGCAATGTGAAGCGGTATATAAGTCCAAGTGTTATTGATATTTCTACAAGGTCCCTTCCAACTCTGTTAATCTGAAGTAAACGAATGCCTGCAGGCCCCATCAGAATATAAAACAACCAGTTGCTTTTCTTGACATTAAGGGGGTCAATCCAAGTCTGGTGGACAGACAAATTCTGTAAGGTGACCAATTTTCTTAGTTTGAAAACCTTAAATTGCCCCGGATTATAACTAGAAGCCATTGCATACATAGTCTGCAAAATGGGCATAAAATGTTCCCACTAGGCAGCAAATCGTGATTAACTGGAATCAGCCACTGAGGAAGGAATTAAATACTCTAAACAGCCCCACCAAAACCCAACTCCACAGCCTGTCTAGCACGATACGATGGTTGATAACCAGTTTTGTGTTTGCTGTTGCTTCCATTGCATCTAATACATTTTTTTTTCCATTCCTTCCAATTCCCTTCTGATTCCTTTGCAATTCCCTTCCCTTCCTGGCTCTTCCTGCACCATCCTGTCCTCAGCACAAAGTAAGAATGGACCAAAATATACCTGCTTGGTTTCTTCCATGCAAATCTCTGCATGTTTTTGTCATCCCCAACCATAATTATGAATGAGGAAAGAGGGCAGGCAGTGAACCAAGACAGGAAAACTGTTTCAAACATATTAAGCTTGGCCTGCAACTGGAAAAGAAAGAAAGAGGTTTTCATCTGAGAAAGAGAGAGGGCAAAAGGAGGGAGAGAGGGAGAGAAAGAGAGAGAGAGAGAGGGAGGGAGGGAGGAAGAGAAAAAGGGAGAGAGGGAGGGAGGGAGAGAGGGAGAGGGAGAGGGAGAGGGAGAGAGGGAGGGAGGGAGGGAGGCATTCTCTTGCGGAAGGATGGTCTCCAGGGACCTACTGAATGATAATTTAGAAGCAGCAGAGGAAACCATCCCTCTAACCGCTGAAACCACAGTTTTATTGGTGTTAAGTGGAGAATGTCAGGTTGTTGGGCACTGCTGCCCTCTTGTGCGAAAGCAGATAGAAGGGAGCCATCAGGCGCAAGGTCTGAAGAAATCATCATTATATAGGTATGAAAATGTGGATGGAGACAATGTTTCTGATCTCCAGGAGTTCTCCAGAGTTTGCAGAATGAATAGAATGAGCTCCAAACCCACCTCAAGATATACAGTAAATAAAAATAAAATAATACTCTTGGTACCAATAATTGGTACTAGTCTTCATAAATATTTATTCTGTGAACATTTAATGTATCCATTTAATGATAAAAAATATAGATACCATATATGTGTATGTATATATACGTATATGTGTATGTGTACATATCTCTATCTCTATATGTCTCTATCTCTATCTCTATCTCTATCAATCTATCTATCTATCTATCTATCTATCTATCTATCTATCGACACACACACAGAGATACAGACAGACAGACAGACAGGTGTGTATGTGTGAGAGAGAGTAATGGTTTTTATTTGAGAGGGGGAGGGAGGGAGGGAGAGAGGGAGAGGGAGAAGGAGAGGGAGGGGGAGGGAGGGGGACATTCTCTTGCAGAAGGATGGTCTCCATGGACCATCCATCTGGTTTACTAAGAACCAGAAGATATCATATTCTCAAATGTAATCTGTAGTTCGGCTAATATCAAACTGCTGTTTATGAAATAGAATTCTGTTCATTGACTGACTTGCATTCTTCCATTCCTGCTATCTCATTTCTGTATGGTCCTCATTTGAAAACCAAAACACACATGGACATTGCAAGGAGGAATAGGAAGAGAAAAGTTCAGAAGCCTCTTAGGACTTACAATCAACCCAACTAATAGAGCACTGCATCTCTTACTCTTTTGTCCATGACAATGATGTTGCAGCCGCACCTCGAAAATACTGTGCAAGTATTAGAAAGGAAACAAAAAGAAATAAGAAGCAAATAGCAAGCTATGTGTCTTCTGAATACGAGCAACTACTCTGAATTCCAGTTCTACTTCTTGTTAACCTGGAAGAGTAGCTTGTTCCTCTCTGCAGAGAAGAGCAGCCTGGAGGAAGAATTAAGTTATCTCAATCCATTCATGTCAATGCATAAAGTTTCATCAAACAAAGGCCCAGCGGTTTTTCACACTTCCTCCTTTGCTTTCTCTCACTGTGACCTTCGTGCACAGTAATATGTGGCTGTGTCTGCAGCTGTCAGGGACCTCATGGCCAAATAATATTCATTGCTGGAGTCATCGGCTGTCAAGGTTGTTCGGCTTTGGAGGGATGAGGCATAGTATGTCCTCCACTCACTACCATCCCAGTCTATCTGGCCCACCCATTCCAATCCTTTTCCTGGAGCCTGGCGGATCCACTCCCAGTATACACTTGTGATGGAGTCCCCTGTCACTTTGCAGGTCAATTTGATGGATCCTCCAGGGCTCACTGTTCCTGGCCCAGATTCCACAAGTTGGACAGTGGAGTGGACATCTAAATAAATGAAAAAGCAGGAATTAGAACACAACCTTCCTTTTGTTTTTATCTCATTGTTCAGGTCAATCTGGAAGATACTCACACAAAGGAGCTGCTACTAAGCAAAGAAGGAGAATGGCAAGATCCATTGGGGAGTTAGGAAAGCTCATTAACTTCAGAGCAATGACAGCTTTGGTTCTGTGATGCCCTTTTGTGTGTTTGTGATTATTTAAAGGAGAAACAGCTCAGTGGCTTCATTTGCATAGGAGTTTCATGTGGAAGTTAAAACCAGTTTATAAGAAAGGTAGGTTAAGTCAGTCAATCAGTCCTATCCCAGAATTTTACTTTAAGTGTGGTATTCACATCTCCAACACCAACTATTTATCCTGATTAAATTTAAATAAATTTATGACAGCATTACTAACTTAAGGGCTAAGAAATATGGGTGGTGAAGTGAGAGAGGATCAGGAATGATTAGATTGAGTAAATATCCACCTGTATTGAGCATGAAATTGAAGCATGGAGCTCCTTTCATGAAAATAGAAAGGGAGGCTTATTCCAGAGATGGTATTCAGCAGGTTCTGACCAGTTCTGGAGAACAGGTAGTGGAAATTTTGAGTAGTTTGGAGAACCGGCAAATATCACCTCTGACTGGCCCTGTCCCCATCTATTCTCTACATGAAATTGCCTTTGGCAGTTAATCTGATGTAATTGCATGGTCTTCAAAACTGGTGTAATATATGCACTCAGGAAGCACATCAAGATTATCAGGATTTAGCCACTGAGAAAAGCATTAAACCATTCAAACTGACCTCCCAAGACCCAGTTCCACAGCCTGTCCATCATAATATGTTAGTTGATAAAATTTTGTATTTATTGTTGTTTCCATTGCTTGCAAAACATTTTAATATTCCTTCCAGTGACATTCCTATTCCTTTCCAAATCCCTTCCTGATTCCCTTCCCTTCCCTTCCCTTCCCTTCCCTTCCCTTCCCTTCCCTTCCCTTCCCCTTCCCTTCCCTTCCCTTCCCTTCCCTTCCCTTTCCCTTCCCTTCCCTTCCCTTCCCTTCCCTTCCCTTCCCTCCCCTCCCCTCCCCTCCCCTTCCCTTCCCTTCCCTTCTTTTTCCCTTTCCCTTCCCTTCCCTTCCCTTCCCTTTCCTTCCCTTTCCCTTCCCTTCTCTTCCCTTCCCTTCCCTTCCCTTCCCTTCCCTTCCCTTCCCTTTCCCTTCCCTTACTCAGGATTCATAGTTTCTCTCTGAGGATTCACCAATATATTGTTAGGGTTTCTTTTTTCATGGTTTTGTCATCCATATCCATAGTTCTGAATAAATAAAGAGGGCAGGCAGTGAAAAATTGAGAGAGAAACATATCAAGCTTGGTCTGCAAATGGAAAAAGAAGAAAGGGAAACAATTTTATCTCAAAGCTATAAAAAGAATTATGAGAAAGTCTCTAGGGGAAGGAGGGTCTCCAGAGACCTATTGAGCGATATTTAAGGAACAGCAGGGGAAACCATCTAACTAACTGATGAAACCACACTTTCTATTTGTGTTCAATGGAGAATTTCATTTTGTTAGACACTGCTGCCCCCTTCAGTCGAGCAGATAGAAGGAGCCCATCAGGCTCAGGGTTGGAATAGACCTTCAGTATATAGGTTAGAAAATAGGGATTGGGACAGTGGTGGGTTCCTCCCGGTACGGTCCGGTTCAGCCAAGCTGGTAGCGGTGACAATATGACGTCACCGAACCGGTTCTCCACCCCCCGCCCCCCCACCCACATTATTCTTACCTTTTATTTGGTCCCACCCCCAATCTATTGCTGCCTCCTGAGTCCCAGCTGATGACTAGAGGGAAAAAAAAACTGTTTAAACTCTTGCCGCGGGGCTTCAAAGGGCCGTCCTACAGCTGATCAGTGTTAAAAGCAAACAAATGAGTTGGGTCATAAGTGCGAGGACTGGTCGTAAGTGCGAGGACCTTCCAGAAATGACTCTGACCAGCTAGCCACGCCCACCTAGTCACATGACCTCCAGGCCACACCCACAAAATAAGCCACGCCCACAGAACCGGTAGGTAAAAAATTAGAACCCACCCCTGGATTGGGAGAATGATTCTGTTCTCGAGGAGTTCTCCAGAGTTTCCAGATTGAAAGAAATGAGCTCAATAGCCCCAAGTCAAGAAATAAATAAAACTAAAATAATACGATGTATTTATTCGCTGGCAATCAGTCTCCATAAAGTTTCCTCAGGAAAATATGTAATATATCCATTTAATTGATAATGATGTAAACTATACATTATAAGCACTTGTTTCCTTAGAACGAGCAGATTCTCATGTTCTCAGTTGTAATGTGCAGTTCAGCTTTGATGAAAGTGCTGTCAGTGAAGGACAATTTGGTACAATGCCTGATCAGATTCTTTCCATTCCTACCACTTCACACCCTTGCTGACCTCATTTGAAAACCAGTACATACCTGGGCATACAGAGGACAAATGGCAAAGGTTTACACGACTCTTAGGATGTTTTAATCAATCCAACTGCCAGGACACTGTATCTCTAAATCCTTGTCCATGACAATGATGTTGCAGCCAGTTCCTGAGAAAAAGGAAATAGTACGCTCTATCCTATTCTGAATATGAGCAGCTTCTCTGAAGTCTATTACTACTTCTTGTTGAGCTGGAATAGTAGTTTATTCCACTCTGCAGACAACAGAAACCTGGAGGAAGAGATAAATTATCTCAATCCATTCATGTGAATTCATAAAATTTCTTTAGGTAAAAGCCAAGAAGTTTTTCACACTTCATTCTTTGCTTCCTCTCACTGTGACTCTCCAGCACAGTAATATGTGGCTGTGTCTGAAGCTGTCAGGGACCTCATGGTCAAATAATATTCATTGCTGGAGTCATCGGCTGTCAAGGTTGTTCGGCTTTGGAGGGATGAGGCATAGTATGTCCTCCACTCACTACCATCCCAGTCTATCTGACCCACCCATTCCAATCCTTTTCCTGGAACCTGGCGGATCCACTGCCAGTAATAATTTGTGATGGAGTCCCCTGTCACTTTGCACGTTAATTTGAAGGATCCTCCAGGGCTCACTGTTCCTGGACCAGATTCCACAAGTTGGATGGTGGAGTGGACGTCTAAATGAATGACAAAGCAGGAATTAGAACACAACCTTCCTTTTGTTTTTATCTCATTGTTCAGGTCAATCTGGAAGATACTCACACACAGGAGCGGCTACTAAGCAAAGAAGGAGAATGGCAAGATCCATTGGGGAGTAAGGAAATATCATTGCATTTAGAGAAATGACAGCTTTGGTTCTGTGATGCCCTTTTGTGTGTTTGTGATTATTTAAAGGAGAAACAGCTCAGTGGCTTCATTTGCATAGGAGTTTCATGTGGAAGTTAAAACCAGTTTATAAGAACGGTAGGTTAAGTCAGTCAATCAGTCCTATCCCAGAATTTTACTTTGACTGTGGTATTCACATCTCCAACCCCAACTATTTATCCTGATTAAATTTAAATAAATTTATGATAGCGTTACTAACTTAAGAGCTTAGAAATATGGGTGGTGAAGTGGGAGAGGATCAGGAATGATTAGATTGAGTAAATATACACCTGTATTGAGCATGAGATTGAAGCATGGAGCTCCTTTCATGAAAATAGAAAGGGAGGCTTATTCCAGAGATGGTATTCAGCAGGTTCTGACCAGTTCTGGAGAACAGGTAGTGGAAATTTTGAGTAGATTGGAGAACCTGCAAATACCACCTCTGACTGTCCCTGTCCCCATCTATTCTCTACATGAAATTGCCTTTGGCAGTTAATCTGATGTAATTGCATGGTCTTCAAAACTGGTGTAATATATGCACTCAGGAAGCACATCAAGATTATCAGGATTTAGCCACGGAGAAAAGCATTAAACCATTCAAACTGACCTCCCAAGACCCAGTTCCACAGCCTGTCCATCATAATATGTCAGTTGATAAGTATTTTGTGTTTATTGTTGTTTCCACGGCTTGCAAAACATTTTAACATTCCTTCCAGTGACCTTTCTATTCCTTTCCAAATCCCTTCCTGATTCCCTTCTGATTCCCTTCCCTTCCCTTCCCTCCCCTCCCCTTCCCTTCCCTTCCCTTCCCTTCCCTTCCCTTCCCTTCCCTTCCCATTTTCCCTTCCCTTCCCTTCCCTTCCCTTCCCTTCCCTTCCCTTCCCTTCCCTTACTCAGGATTCACAGTTTCTGTCTGAGGATTCACCAATATATTGCTAGGGTTTCTTTTTTCATGGTTTTGTCATCCATATCCGTAGTTCTGAATAAATAAAGAGGGCAGGCAGTGAAAAATTGAGAGAGAAACATATCAAGCTTGGTCTGCAAATGGAAAAAGAAGAAAGGGAAACAATTTTATCTCAAAGCTATAAAAAGAATTATGAGAAAGTCTCTAGGGGAAGGAGGGTCTCCAGAGACCTATTGAGCGATATTTGGGGAACAGCAGAGGAAACCATCTAACTAACTGATGAAACCATACTTTCTATTTGTGTTCAATGGAGAATTTCATTTTGTTAGACACTGCTGCCCCCTTCAGCCGAGCAGATAGAAGGAGCCCATCAGGCTCAGGGTTGGAAACACAGGGGAGCTGCTACTAAGCAAAGAAGAAGAATGGCAAGATCCATTGGGCAGTGAGAAATACAACCCTTCCTTTAGGCCAATGAGAACTTTGGGTCTGTGATGCCCTTTTGTGTGTTTGTGATGATTTAAAGGAGAATCAGCTCAGTAGCCTCATTTGCATCTGAGTTTCATGGGGAAGATAAAAGCAGCTTAAAAGCAAGGTAGGTTAAGTCTATGAAACAATGCTGGCTAAGAATTTGGACTTTGAGAGTAGTTTTCCAATCTACATCACCAACTCTTTATCCTGATTTAGATAAATTTACGATATGATCAATAAATTAACAGCTAATAAAAATGGGTGGTGAAAAGAGAGGGAGAGGATCTGGAATGAGTAAACTGAGTAAATATCAACCTGGATTGAGTATGAAATTGAAATATGGGGTTCATTACATGGGGGAAAAAAGGATCAGTCATAACTGTTCATCTATCAATGATAGTTCCTTACCTTGTAACAATGTTTAGATGCTTCTCAATATATGGTTATTGTTGTAGTTTGTAATCTGAAGCATCTATTCATTTTTCCTTCTCTCTCTCATGCTTCAAATTTACTACTTTTATACAAATATTGAAGTGAAAAATTTGACTTACACTTTTGTATTTGCTCTGCCCTCCACAATGTGGGGGAGAACCAGCTACTTTTCCTTACCTGATCAATAGAGTAGAGCCACTTCCAATGGATGAATGAATTCTTTAGTTCCCTTTGTGACAAGCCAAAGGTTTGCACAGGTTGAAATAAGCACATTAAATTGCCTTTGAAAGTTAATCAGAGATCATTGCATGGTCTGAAAAATTGACGTAATATAGTATGTGCCCACTGGAAGCACATCAGGATTATCACTGCGGAGTGAATTAAACTATTCAAAACAGACCAGCCAATATCCAGTCCCACAGCCCTTCCAGCTCAATATGATGGGTTATAACTATTTTGTGTTTGTTGTTGTTTCCACTTCTTGCACAACATTTTCCCATCCCTTCCAATTCCCTTCCCTTTCCTTCCTTAGCATTGACAGTCTCCGACTGATGATTCACGATACATTGCTAGGTTTTGTAGGAAGTTAGCACCCACCCCTTTCCTAGAAGAATGAAATATTTTAGGAAATATTAAAAAGGCAGAATATTATATTTCCCTGGTTGAGAAATGGAGAAACATGTTTTAAAGACAAAGCAGCTCCCACCTTCCTGCCCCCACCACCCTTTGTCAATGGACCATCATCTGCAACATGATAGGACCCATCTAGCAACAGAAACTAACACAATAGGACCCATCTAGCAACAGAAACTCACCACATGGCACCTGGGAAGATTACATCAGCCAGCAAGGCTAGCTAAGATCTTCACCCCCTGGGAGTCTGACAACCAATCAGGATACTCTTTTGGGGCCCCAGGAAGTTCAAAACCAGAGAGGACATAAAATCCAGGGACTCCCTGCATCTCGACCCTTTTCTGTTCAGGAACTCAAACCATGTGATCCTGTCCACCATTAAGCCATCTTTCCAAGCAGTCTCGATGTTTCCAGTGTCTTTTTCCCCACTTGGAGCTGAACCCAGAAGGATATTTCTTCCTAGAGTTTGCTCCATGTAATACATTTTTTCATCTTTCTATCATCCACATCTGTAGTTATGAATAAATAAAGAGGGCAGGCAGTGAACAAAGAGAGAGGAACTGTTTTGAACATATCAAGCTTGGTCTGTAAATGAAAAAGGAAGAAAGGGAAACAATTGTATGTCAAAGCTATAAAAAGACATGAGAAAGTCTCCTGGTGAAGGAGGGTCTCCAGAGACCTATTGAGTAATATTTGGGAAACAGCAGAGGAAACCACAGGCTAACAGATGAAACTACACTTTTTCAATGGAGAATTTCATTTTGTTAGACACTGCTGCCCTCTTCAGCCAAGCAGATAGAAGGGGCCCATCAGGCTCAGGGTCTGAAGAGACCTTCATTATATAGGTTAGAAAATAGGGATTGGGAGAATGTTTCTGATCTCCAGGAGTTCTGCAGAGTTTCCAGATTGAAAGAAATGAGCTCAATAGTCCCAAATCAAGAAATTAAAAAAAACTAAAATAATATCTTTATTCACTGGCAATCAATCTCCATAAAGTTTCCTTGTAAAAATATGTAATTGATAATGATGTAATCTATATTATAAGCACTTGTTTCCTTAGAACAAGCAGATATTCATGTTCTTAGCTGTAATGTATAGTTCAGCTTTGATGAAACTACTGTCAGTGAAGGACAATTCGGTACAATGCCTGATCAGATTCTTTCCATTCCTACCACTTCACACCCTTCTTGACCTCTTTTGAAAGCCAGTATACACTTGGGCATACAGAGGACAAATGGCCAAGGTTTATACAACTCTTAGGATGTTTTAATCAATCCAACTACCAGGACACTGTATCTCTAAATCCTTGTCCATGACAATGATGTTGCAGCCCGTTCTTGGGAAAACTGTGGAAACAAGGGAAAGGAAACAAAAGAAAGAGCAAATAGCATGCTATGTGCTATTCTGAATATGAGCAGCTACTCTGAAGTCTAGTATTACTTTTCGTTGAGCTGGAATAGTAGTTTATTCCACTCTGCAGATAACAGAAACCTGAAGGAAGAGATAAATTATCTGAATCCATTCATGTGATAAAAAAATTTCTTCAGGCAAAAGCCAAGAAGTTTTTCACACTTCCTCCTTTGCTTTCTCTCACTGTGACTCTCCAGCACAGTAATATGTGGCTGTGTCTGCAGCTGTCAGGGACCTCATTGTCAAATAGCATTCATTGCTGGAGGCATCGGCTGTCAAATCTGTTCGATTTTGGAGGGATGGCGCATAGTCTGTATCCCATTCATCACCAACCATGGCTATGTCAGCCACCCATTCCAATCCTTTTCCTGGAGCCTGGCGGATCCATGCCAAGTACATATTCTCGATGGATTCCCCTGTCACTTTGCAAGTTAATTTGAACGATCCTCCATGGCTCACTCCTCCTGGCCCAGATTCCACAAGTTGGACAGTGGAGTGGACATCTAAACAAATGACAAAGCAGGAATTAGTACACAACTCTGCCTTTGTTTTATCTCATAGTTAAGGTCTACCGGGAAGATACTCACACAGAGGAGCTGCTACTAAGGAAAGAAGAAGAATGGCAAGATCCATTGGGCAGTGAGAAAGACAACCCTTCCTTTAGGCCAATGAGAACTTTGGGTCTGTGATGCTCTTTTGTGTGTTTGTGATGATTTAAAGGAGAATCAGCTCAGTAGCCTCATTTGCATCTGGTTTACATGGGAAAAATAAAACCAGTTTATAAGAAAGGTAGGTTGAATCTATCAAAGGTAACTTGTACCTAAGATGTACTTTGACTCTTTCATTTTTCAAATCTACAACCCCACCTATTTGTCCTGATTTAATTTAGATAAGTTTACAATCACATTATTCAATGAAGGGCTAAAAAATATGGGTGGTGAGATGAGAGAGAAAGAGTCAGGAATGAGTTGATTGAGTAAATATCAAGCTGTGTTGTGAAGGAAATTGAGGTGTGGAGCTCCTTATAGGAAAGTGAACAAGGAGACTTGTTCCTACAGACTGAATGAATGAAGGTTGAAGTGCCGAATGATGACAAGAAGAGAGAATCGGAATTAATGAAGTTGTATATTGTTCCAAAGGCAAATTTCAGAGCTTCTGTGTGAAATGGGCAGTTTGTGCTTGGCTTCCTCTCACCGTGTCTCTCAAGCAGTAATAGACTGCCGTATCCTCTAGTTTGAGGCTGTTCCTTTGCAGATACAACTGGTTTTTGGCATTGTCCCTGGAGAATGTGAAGCGTCCCCTCACTTTGTCATTACGGTTTTTTTTCCCCATTCCTTCCAATTCCCTTCTGATTCCCTTGCAATTCCCTTCCCTTCCTGACTCTTCCTGCATCATCCTGTCTTTAGCACAAAGTAAAAATGGACCAATATAGACCTGCTTGGTTTCTTCCATGCAAATCTCTGCATGTTTTTGTCACCCCCAACCATAATTATGAATGAGGAAAGAGGGCATGCAGTGAACCAAGACAGAAAAACTGTTTCAAACATATTAAGCTTGGCCTGTAACTGGAAAAGAAAGAAAGAGGTTTTCATCTGAGAAAGAGAGGGGGGGAAGGGAGGAAGAGAGTGAGAGAAAGAGAGAGAGAGAGAGAGGGAGGGAGGGAGGGAGGGAGAGAGAGAGAGAGGGAGAGGGGGAGGGAGAGAGAGGGGGGAGGGGGAGGGAGGGAGGGAGAGAAGGAGAGGGAGAGGGAGGGAGGGGGACATTCTCTTGCGGAAGGATGGTCTCCAGGGACCTACTGAATGATAATTTAGAAGCAGCAGAGGAAACCATCCCTCTAACCGCTGAAACCACAGTTTTATTGGTGTTAAGTGGAGAATGTCAGGTTGTTGGGCACTGCTGCCCTCTTGTGCGAAAGCAGATAGAAGGGAGCCATCAGGCGCAAGGTCTGAAGAAATCATCATTATATAGGTATGAAAATGTGGATGGAGACAATGTTTCTGATCTCCAGGAGTTCTCCAGAGTTTGCAGAATGAATAGAATGAGCTCCAAACCCACCTCAAGATATACAGTAAATAAAAATAAAATAATACTCTTGGTACCAATAATTGGTACTAGTCTTCATAAATATTTATTCTGTGAACATTTAATGTATCCATTTAATGATAAAAAATATAGATACCATAGATGTGTATGTATATATACGTATATGTCTATGTGTACATATCTATATCTCTCTATGTCTCTATCTCTATATCTATCATCTATCTATCTATCGATCTATCTATCTATCTATCTATTGACACACACACAGAGATACAGACAGACAGACAGGTGTGTGTGTGAGAGAGAGAGTAACGGTTTTTATCTGAGAGAGAGAGAGGGAGGGAGGGAGGGAGAGAGAGGGAGAGAGGGAGAGAGGGAGAAGGAGAGGGAGAGGGAAGGAGGGAGGGGGACATTCTCTTGCAGAAGGATGGTCTCCATGGACCATCCATCTGGTTTACTAAGAACCAAAAGATATCATATTCTCAAATGTAATCTGTAGTTCGGCTAATATCAAACTGCTATTTATGAAATAGAATTCTGTTCATTGACTGACTTGCATTCTTCCATTCCTGCCATCTCATTTCTATATGGTCCTCATTTGAAAACCAAAACACACATGGACATTGCAAGGAGGAATAGAAAGAGAAAAGTTCAGAAGCCTCTTAGGATTTACAATCAACCCAACTAATAGAGCACTGCATCTCTTACTCTTTTGTCCATGACAATGATGTTGCAGCCGCACCTCGAAAATACTGTGCAAGTATTAGAAAGGAAACAAAAAGAAATAAGAAGCAAATAGCAAGCTATGTGTCTTCTGAATACAAGCAACTACTCTGAAGTCCAGTACTACTTCTTGTTGACTTGGAAGAGTAGCTTGTTCCTCCCTGCAGAGAAGAGCAGCCTGGAGGAAGAATTAAGTTATCTCAATCCATTCATGTCAATGCATAAAGTTTCATCAAACAAAGGCCCAGAGGTTTTTCACACTTCCTCCTTTGCTTTCTCTCACTGTGATCTTCGTGCACAGTAATATGTGGCTGTGTCTGCAGCTGCCAGGGACCTCATGGCCAAATAATATTCATTGCGGGAGGAATCGGCTGTCAAGGTTGTTCGGCTTTGGAGGGATGAGGCATAGTATGTCTTCCAGTTATTACTAGACCAATCTATCTGGCCCACCCATTCCAATCCTTTTCCTGGAGCCTGGCGGATCCACTCCCAGTATGCATTTGTGATGGAGTCCCCTGTCACTTTGCAAGTCAATTTGATGGATCCTCCAGGGCTCACTGTTCCTGGCCCAGATTCCACAAGTTGGACGGTGGAGTGGACGTCTAAATGAATGACAAAGCAGGAATTAGAACACAACCTTCCTTTTGTTTTTTATCTCATTATTCAGGTCTATCTGGAAGATACTCACACACAGGAGCAGCTACTAAGCAAAGAAGGAGAATGGCAAGATCCATTGGGGAGTAAGGAAATATCATTGCCTTTAGAGCAATGACAGCTTTGGCTCTGTGATGCCCTTTTGTGTGTTTGTGATTATTTAAAGGAGAAACAGCTCAGTGGCTTCATTTGCATAGGAGTTTCATGTGGAAGTTAAAACCAGTTTATAAGAACGGTAGGTTAAGTCAGTCAATCAGTCCTATCCCAGAATTTTACTTTGACTGTGGTATTCACATCTCCAACCCCAACTATTTATCCTGATTAAATTTAAATAAATTTATGATAGCATTACTAACTTAAGGGCTAAGAAATATGGGTGGTGAAGCGGGAGAGGATCAGGAATGATTAGATTGAGTAAATATACACCTGTATTGAGCATGAGATTGAAGCATGGAGCTCCTTTCATGAAAATAGAAAGGGAGGCTCATTCCAGAGTCTCCAAACTACTCAAAATTTCCACTACCTGTTCTCCAGAACTGGTCAGAACCTGCTGAATACCAATTCAGCAGGTTCTGACCAGTTCTGGAGAACAGGTAGTGGAAATTTTGAGTAGTTTGGAGAACCTGCAAATACCACCTCTGACTGTCCCTGTCCCCATCTATTCTCTACATGAAATTGCCTTTGGCAGTTAATCTGATGTAATTGTGTGGTCTTCAAAACTGGTGTAATATATGCACTCAGGAAGCACATCAAGATTATCAGGATTTAGCCACTGAGAAAAGCATTAAACCATTCAAACTGACCTCCCAATACCCATTTCCACAGCCTGTCCATCATAATATGTTAGTTGATAAGTATTTTGTATTTATTGTTGTTTCCATTGCTTGCAAAACATTTTAATATTCCTTCCAGTGACATTCCTATTCCTTTCCAAATCCCTTCCTGATTCCCTTCCCTTCCCTTCCCTTCCCTTCCCTTCCCTTCCCTTCCCTTCCCTTCCCTTCCCTTCCCTTCCCTTCTTTTTCCCTTTCCCTTCCCTTCCCTTCCCTTCCCTTCCCTTACTCAGGATTCACAGTTTCTGTCTGAGGATTCACCAATATATTGCTAGGGTTTCTTTTTTCATGATTTTGTCATCCATATCCGTAGTTCTGAATAAATAAAGAGGGCAGGCAGTGAAAAATTGAGAGAGAAACATATCAAGCTTGGTCTGCAAATGGAAAAAGAAGAAAGGGAAACAATTTTATCTCAAAGCTATAAAAAGAATTATGAGAAAGTCTCTAGGGGAAGGAGGGTCTCCAGAGACCTATTGAGTGATATTTGAGGAACAGCAGGGGAAACCATCTAACTAACTGATGAAACCACACTTTCTATTTGTGTTCAATGGATAATTTCATTTTGTTAGACACTGCTGCCCCCTTCAGCCGAGCAGATAGAAGGAGCCCATCAGGGTCAGGGTTGGAATAGACCTTCAGTATATAGGTTAGAAAATAGGGATTGGGACAGTGGTGGGTTCCTCCCGGTTCGGTCCGGTTTGGCCAAGCCGGTAGCGGTGACGATATGATGTCACCGAACTGGTTCTCCACCCCCCTGCCCTCCCACCCCCACCCCCCCACCCACGTTATTCTTACCTTTTACTTGGTCCCACCCCCTATCTATTGCTGCCTCCTGAGTCCCAGCTGATGACTAGAGGGAAAAAAAACGAGGACCTTCCAGAAATGACTCTGACCAGCTAGCCATGCCCACCTAGTCACATGACCTCCAAGCCACACCCACAAAATAAGCCACGCCCACAGAACCAGTAGTAAAAAAATTTAGAACCCACCCCTGAATTGGGAGAATGATTCTGTTCTCGAGGAGTTCTCCAGAGTTTCCAGATAGAAAGAAATGAGCTCAATAGCCCCAAGTCAAGAAATAAATAAATCTAAAATAATACAATGTATTTATTCGCTGGCAATCAGTCTCCATAAAGTTTCCTCATGAAAATATGTAATATATCCATTTAATTGATAATGATGACTATACATTATAAGCACTTGTTTCCTTAGAATGAGCAGATTCTCATGTTCTCAGTTGTAATGTGCAGTTCAGCTTTGATGAAACTGCTGTCAGTGAAGGACAATTTGGTACAATGCCTGATCAGATTCTTTCCATTCCTACCACTTCACACCCTTACTGATCTCATTTGAAAACAAGTACACACCTGGGCATACAGAGGACAAATGGCAAAGGTTTACACGACTCTTAGGACTTGTTACTCAATCCAACTGCCAGGACACTGTATCTCTAAATCCTTGTCCATGAAAATGATGTTGCAGCCCGTTCCTGAGAAAACTGCAAACATGAGAAAAGAAAGAAAGAGAAAAGAAAGAAGAAGCAGATAGTATGCTCTATGCTATTCTGAATATGAGCAGCTTCTCTGAAGTCTATTACTACTTCTTGTTGAGCTGGAATAGTAGTTTATTCCACTCTGCGGACAACAGAAACCTGGAGGAAGAGATAAATTTTCTCAATCAATTCATGTGAATGCATAAAATTTCTTCAGAGAAAAGCTGAGATGTTTTTCACACTTCCTCCTTTGCTTTGTCTCACTGTGACTCTCCAGCACAGTAATATGTGGCTGAGTCTGCAGCTGTCAGGGACCTCATGGTCAAATAAAATTCATTGACGGAGGAATCGGCAGTCAAGGTTGTTCGGCTTTGGAGGGATGAGGAATAGTATGTACTCAATTCACCATCATCCCAGTCTATCCCACCCACCCATTCCAATCCTTTTCCTGGAGCCTGGCGGATCCAATCCCACCCTGCATTCTCGATGGATTCCCCCGTCACTTTGCAAGTTAATTTGAAGGATCCTCCAGGGCTCACTCCTCCTGGCCCAGATTCCACAAGTTGGAGAGTGGAGTGGACATCTAAACAAATGACAAAGCAGGAATTAGTACACAACTCTGCTTTTCTTTTATCCCATTGTTAAGGTCTACCGGGAAGATACTCACACAGAGGAGCTGCTACTAAGCAAAGAAGAAGAATGGCAAGATCCATTGGGCAGTGAGAAATACAACCCTTCCTTTAGGCCAATGAGAACTTTGGGTCTGTGATGCCCTTTTGTGTGTTTGTGATTATTTAAAGGAGAAGCAGCTCAATGACCTCATTTGCATATGAGTTTCATGTGGAAGTTAAAACCAGTTTATAAGAAAGGTAGGTTAAGTCTACCTCATGATCAAACATTCATTGCGGGAGTCATGGGCTGTCAAGGTTGTTAAGCTTTGGATAGACGAGGCATAGAATGTCCTCCAGTTACAGATAGACCAGTCTATCTTGCTCACCCATTTCAATCCTGATTCTTCCCGCCCCATCCTGTCCTCAGCACTATGTAAGAATGGGACGATATACCTGCCTGGCTTGTTCCATGCACATATCTGCATTTTTTGTCATTCCCAACCATAGTTATGAATGAACAGAGGGCAGGCATTGAACCAAGAGGGAAAAACTGTTTCAATCATATCAAGCTTGGACTACAATTGAAAAAGGAAGAAAAGAGTTGTTAAGAGAGGGAGGGAAGGACAGAGAGAGACAGAGAGAGAGAGAGGGAGAGGGAGAGGGAGAGGGAGAGGGAGGGAGGGAGGGAGGGAGAGAGAGAGAGAGAAGGCATTCTCTTGCAGAAGGATGGTCTCCAAGGACCTATTGAATGATTGTTTGGAAAGAACAGAGGAAACCATCTGTCTAACAACATTTTCATTTGTGTTAAGTGAAGAATGTCAGATTGTTGGACACTGCTGCCCTCTTATGGAAAAGCAGATAGAAGGGAGCCATCCGGTGCAGGTTCTGAAGAGACCATCATTATATAGGTATGAAAATGTGGATTGGAACAATGTTTCTGATCTCCAGGAGTTAGTTCTCCAGAGTTTGCAGAATGAATAGAACAAGCTCAATAGAGCAGAAAGAGCTAAATATGGCACCTCAAGACATACAGTTAATAAAAATAAAACAATACAATACAATACATTTATTCATTGGTACTAGTCTTCATAAATGTTCATTTTGTGAACATTTAATATATCCATTTAATGTGTGTGTGTGTGTGTGTGTATGTGTACAGTTAATATTTCGGGTTTCTTCCCGTGTAATTGTGAACATATCCCTAAAAGGGTAGAAGCGACGTTTCAACAGAATCTCATCTGCCATCATCAGGCTTATGTGAGGAGTCTTTTGCAGTAACAGTAACAAAAGACCCCTCACATAAGCCTGATGATGGCAGATGAGATTTTGTCGAAACGTTGCTTCTACCCTTTTAGGGATATGTTCACAATTACACGGGAAGAAACCCGAAATATTAACTGTACACACACACAGACACAAACACACACACACACACACATATATATAATTATAATTGTAATTATCTTACCGATAAAGAAATAAAGGAAGACTAGTATAGATCTATTTCGAGCTATTTAGCTCTCATCAGCTAGCCATACCCTTACTTGGATTTGAACTTGGGCTCCCTGCATGTTAGCCAGTTGTATTAACCTCTGAGCCACAAGTTCTCCTCCCTTCATCAGCTTGAGCCACAATCAGGAGGCTGTGAGTTCGATCCTAGGTAGAGGCAGATAATTCTCTCTCTGGGCACTATGTGAATACATCTGTTGAATATAACTCCACAGTGGCAACAGGAAGGGCATCTAGCCAGTAAAGACTCAGTTCCATTCAGTTGCCCAGACTCCACCCTGATGATGGGGTCATTAAAACAGGATGATATATGATATAGGATGATATATATACACACATACAATATATACACACCTATATATATAGAGAGAGAAAGGCAGTGAGATAGACATGTGTGTGTGTGTATGTATAGCACTTAAAAACACAAACACACACTGTTTTATAAAGAACCAGAAGATATTCCTATTCTACTCATGTAATGTGTAGTTCAGCTATTATCAAACTACTATTTATGAAATAAAATTCTGTACATTGACTGACCGCATTCTTCCATTCCTGCCATCTCATCCCTATATGTGGCTCTCATTGGAAAACCAAAACACACATGGATGTACCAAGGAGGAATAGGAAGAGAAAAGGTCAGAAACCTCTTAGGACTTACAATCAACCCAATTTACACAGCACTGCATCTCTTACTCTTTTTTCCATGACAATGATGTTCCAGCCAGACCTCAAAAATACTGTGCAAATGCAAGAAAGGAAACAAAAGAAAGAAGCAAATAGGAAGCTATGTGACTTCTGAATATGAGCAACTACTCAGAAGTCCAGTATTACTTCTTGTTGACTTGGAAGAGTAGCTTGTTCCTCTCTGCAGAGAAGAGCAGCCTGGAGGAAGAATTAAGTTATCTCAATCCATTCATGTGAACACTTTCCTCAGAGAAAGGACCAGAGGTTTTTCACACTTCCTCCTTTGCTTTCTCCCACTGTGGCCTTCGTGCACAGTAATATGTGGCTGTGTCTGCAGCTGTCAGGGACCTCATGGCCAAATAATATTCATTGCGGGAGGAATCAGCTGTCAAGGTTGTTCGGCTTTGGAGGGATGAGGCATAGTACGTCCTCCAGTTATTTCTATACCAGTCTATCTGGCCCACCCATTCCAATCCTTTTCCTGGAGCCTGGCGGATCCACACCCAGTATACATTTGTGATGGAGTCCCCTGTCACTTTGCACGTTAATTTGATGGATCCTCCAGGGCTCACTGTTCCTGGCCCAGATTCCACAAGTTGGACAGTGGAGTGGACATCTAAATGAATGACAAAGCAGGAATTAGAACTCAACCTTTCTTTTGTTTTTATCTCATTGTTCAAGTCAATCTGGAAGATACTCACACAAAGGAGCGGCTACTAAGCAAAGAAGGAGAATGGCAAGATCCATTGGGGAGTAAGGAAATATCATTGCCTTTAGAGAAATGACAGCTTTGGTTCTGTGATGCCTTTGGTGTGTTTGTGATTATTTAAAGGAGAAACAGCTCAGTGGCTTCATTTGCATAGGAGTTTCATGTGGAACTTAAAACCAATTTATAAGAAAGGTAGGTTAAGTCAGTTAATCAGTCCTATCCCAAAATTTTACTTTGACTGTGGTATTCACATCTCCAACCCCAACTATTTATCCTGATTAAATTTAAATAAATTTATGATAGCATTACTAACTTAAGGGCTAAGAAACATGGGTGGTGAAATGAGAGAGGGCCAGGAATGATTAGATTGAGTAAATATCCACCTGTAGTGAGAATGAAATTGAAGCACGGAGCTCCTTACATGAAAATAGAAAAGGAGGGTCATTCCTATAGACTAAATGGATGAAGGTTGAAGTGCTGAATGATGACATGAAGAGGGATTCCAAATTAATGAAGCTGAATATTGCTCCAAAGGCAAATTTCAGAACTACTCTGTGAAATAGGAAGTTTTTGCTTGGCTTCACATATCCTTCCTCTCACTGTGGCTCTCACACAGTAATAGACTGCTGTGTCCTCTGGTTTGAGGCTGTTCATTTGCAGATACAGCTGACTTTTGGCATCGTCCCTGGAGATGGTGAAGCGTCCCTTGACTTTGTCAGAGTAGTAAATATATGAAGTAGTATATATATATGCCACTCATTCGAGGCCTTTCCCAGGAGGCTGTCTCACCCAGCTCATGCCGTAGCTGCTGAAGGTGAATCCAGAGGCTTGGCAGGAGAGACGGAGGGACTCTCTGGGTCTTCTCACATCCCCTCCAAATTCCACCAATTGAACCTCACATTGGACACCTAAACAGAAAGGTTGTTAGTAAGACTTCCTGCAGGTAAACACAAAAAACTGAGGAATAGCCCATCTCTTTGGAGGGGAAAATAATACCTGTGAGGACAACTAACAAGAACATGAGGTTCACCCAGAGTGCCATTATTTCTTCTTCAAAAGATTGGAGGATTCTTACTGATGGGAAAACAGGCACTCAACATTTGGTTTTGGAGTGCAGAAGGAGAGCAGGAAGATATGGTTCCTTTGAACAGGAAGCTGTCACTGAATTTACATAGCCCTCAGGATAAAAGAGACCCAGGCTACTTTGACCTTCTAGAGTGCCTTCATCTTCCATTGTAGACATGACTGAAAATGTCTCAACGTCAGTTAAAGTCTATTTATTTTCATCCTTAAGAAACATGTAAAACAACGGGTTGATTTTTTAAAAAAATTGATTTATATGCCGCCCTTCTCCGGAGACTCAGGGCGGCTTACAATGCGTTAAGCAATAGCCTTCATACTTTTGTATATTTATACAAAGTCAGCTTATTGCCCCCACAAACTGGGTTCTCAATTTACCTACCTTAGAAAGGAAGGAAGGCTGAGTCAACCTTGAGCCTGGTAAGATTTGAATTTACAGTAATTGCAGACAGCTGGTGTTAATCACAATGCTTTTAGTCTGCTGAGCCACCAGGCCCGTTTTGTCAGAAGGAAAGTCATACTGTATATGCTCTGCCTTCCCCAATCTTTGGAACAATCAGCTACTTTTCCTGGCCTGATCAATAGTGTAGAGCCATTTCCAATATATGGATGAATTCTTCAGTTCACTCTGTGCCAAGACAAACGTTTGCACAGGTTGAAATAAGGACATTAAATTGCCCTTGGAAGTTAATCAGACATCATTGCATGGTTTGAAAAATTGACGTAATACAGTATGTGCCCACTGAAAGCACATCAGGATTATCACTGAGGACTGAATTAAACTATTCAAAACAGACCAGCCAATATCCAGTCCTACATCCTGTCCAGCTCAATAGGATGGGTTATAATTATTTTGTGTTTGTTGTTGTTTCCACTGCTTACACATTTTCCCATCACTTCCAATTCCCTTCCCTTCTCTTCCTCAGCATTGGCAGTCTCCGATTGATGATTCACGGTTTGTTCCATGCAATATATTTTTTCATCTTCCTGTCATCCCCATCTATAGTTATGAATAAATCAAGAGGGCAGGGAGTGAGCAAAGAGAGAGGAACTGTTTCGAACATATCAAGCTTGGTCTGCAAATGAAAAAGGAAGAAAGGGAAACAATTGTATCTCAAAGTTATAAAAAGACATGAGAAAGTCTCTTGGGGAAGGAGGGTCTCCAGAGATCTCTTGAGTGATACTTGGGAATCAGCAGAGAAAACCATCAGGCTAACTGATGAAACCACACTTTCATTTGTGTTCAATGGAGAATTTCATTTTCTTAGACACTGCTGCCTTCTTGCGCAAAGCAGATAGAAGGGGCCCATCAGGCTCAGGGTCTGAAGAGACCTTCATTATATAGGTTAGAAAATAGGGATTGGGAGAAGGATTCTATTCTCTAGGAGTTCTCCAGAGTTTCCAGATTGAAAGAAATGAGCTCAATAGCCCCAAGTCAAGAAATTTAAAAAAACAAAAATAATATCTTTATTCACTGGCAATCAATCTCCACAAAGTTTCCTTGTAAAAATATGTAATATATCCATTTAATTGATAATGATGTAAACTATACATTATTAGCACTTGTTTCCTTAGAATGAGCAGATATTCATGTTCTTAGCTGTAATGGGTAGTTCAGCTTTGATGAAACTGCTGTCTGTGAAGGACAATTCGGTACAATGCCTGATCAGATTCTTTCCATTCCTACCTCTTCACACTCTTGCTGACCTCTTTTGAAAACCAGTACACACCTGGACACACAGAGCACAAATGGCAAAGGTTTACATGACTCTTAGGACTTGTTACTCAATCCAACTACCAGGACACTGTATCTCTAAATCCTTGTCCATGACAATGATGTTGCAGCCCGTTCTTGAGAAAAACTGTGGAAATAGGAAAAAAGAAACAAAAGAAAGAGAAAAGAAAGAAGAAGCAGATCCAACTAAGAGGACACTGTATCTCTTAATCCTTGTTCATGATATTGATGTTGCAGTCCGTTCTTGAGAAAACTGTGCAAACAGGAGAAGAGAAAAGAAAGATAGAGAAAAGAAAGAAGAAGCAAATAGGAAGCTATGTGTCTTCTGCATATGAGCAACTACTCTGAATTCCAGTTCTACTTCTTGTTGACCTGGAAGAGTACCTTGTTCCTCTCTGCAGAGAAGAGCATCCTGGAGGAAGAATTACGTTATCTCAATCCATTCATGTGAATGCATAAGGTTTCATCAGACAAAGGCCCAGAGGTTTTTCACACTTCCTCCTTTGCTTTCTCTCACTGTGGTCCTCGTGCACAGTAATATGTGGCTGTGTCTGCAGCTGTCAGGGACCTCATGGCCAAATAATATTCATTGCGGGAGGAATCAGCTGTCAAGGTTGTTCGGCTTTGGAGGGATGAGGCATAGTATATCCTCCAGTCACTACCATCCCAGTCTATCTGGCCCACCCATTCCAATCCTTTTCCTGGAGCCTGGCGGATCCACTCCCAGTATCTATTCTTAATGGAGTCCCCTGTCACTTTGCAAGTCAATTTGATGGATCCTCCAGGGCTCACTGTTCCTGGCCCAGATTCCACAAGTTGGACAGTGGAGTGGACATCTAAATAAATGACAAAGCAGGAATTAGAACACAACCTTCCTTTTGTTTTTATCTCATTGTTCAAGTCAATCTGGAAGATACTCACACAAAGGAGCGGCTACTAAGCAAAGAAGGAGAATGGCAAGATCCATTGGGGAGTAAGGAAATATCATTGCCTTTAGAGAAATGACAGCTTTGGTTCTGTGATGCCTTTGGTGTGTTTGTGATTATTTAAAGGAGAAACAGCTCAGTGGCTTCATTTGCATAGGAGTTTCATGTGGAACTTAAAACCAATTTATAAGAAAGGTAGGTTAAGTCAGTTAATCAGTCCTATCCCAAAATTTTACTTTGACTGTGGTATTCACATCTCCAACCCCAACTATTTATCCTGATTAAATTTAAATAAATTTATGATAGCATTACTAACTTAAGGGCTAAGAAACATGGGTGGTGAAATGAGAGAGGGCCAGGAATGATTAGATTGAGTAAATATCCACCTGTAGTGAGAATGAAATTGAAGCACGGAGCTCCTTACATGAAAATAGAAAAGGAGGCTCATTCCTATAGACTAAATGGATGAAGGTTGAAGTGCTGAATGATGACATGAAGAGGGATTCCAAATTAATGAAGCTGAATATTGCTCCAAAGGCAAATTTCAGAACTACTCTGTGAAATAGGAAGTTTTTGCTTGGCTTCACATATCCTTCCTCTCACTGTGGCTCTCACACAGTAATAGACTGCTGTGTCCTCTGGTTTGAGGCTGTTCATTTGCAGATACAGCTGACTTTTGGCATCGTCCCTGGAGATGGTGAAGCGTCCCTTGACTTTGTCAGAGTAGTAAATATATGAAGTAGTATATATATATGCCACTCATTCGAGGCCTTTCCCAGGAGGCTGTCTCACCCAGCTCATGCCGTAGCTGCTGAAGGTGAATCCAGAGGCTTGGCAGGAGAGATGGAGGGACTCTCTGGGTCTTCTCACATCCCCTCCAGATTCCACCAATTGAACTTCACATTGGACACCTAAACAGAAAGGTTGTTAGTAAGACTTCCTGCAGGTAAACACAAAAAACTGAGGAATAACCCATCTCTTTGGAGGGGAAAATAATACCTGTGAGGACAACTAACAAGAACATGAGGTTCACCCAGAGTGCCATTATTTCTTCTTCAAAAGATTGGAGGATTCTTACTGATGGGAAAACAGGCACTCAACATTTGGTTTTGGAGTGCAGAAGGAGAGCAGGAAGATATGGTTCCTTTGAACAGGAAGCTGTCACTGAATTTACATAGCCCTCAGGATAAAAGAGACCCAGGCTACTTTGACCTTCTAGAGTGCCTTCATCTTCCATTGTAGACATGACTGAAAATGTCTCAACGTCAGTTAAAGTCTATTTATTTTCATCCTTAAGAAACATGTGAAACAACGGGTTGATTTTTTAAAAAAATTGATTTATATGCCGCCCTTCTCCGGAGACTCAGGCCGGCTTACAATGCGTTAAGCAATAGCCTTCATACTTTTGTATATTTATACAAAGTCAGCTTATTGCCCCCACAAACTGGGTTCTCAATTTACCTACCTTAGAAAGGATGGAAGGCTGAGTCAACCTTGAGCCTGGTGAGATTCGAATTTACAGTAATTGCAGACAGCTGGTGTTAATCACAATGCTTTTAGTCTGCTGAGCCACCAGGCCCGTTTTGTCAGAAGGAAAGTCATACTGTATATGCTCTGCCTTCCCCAATCTTTGGAACAATCAGCTACTTTTCCTGACCTAATCAATAGTGTAGAGCCATTTCCAATATATGGATGAATTCTTTAGTTCACTCTGTGCCAAGACAAACGTTTGCACAGGTTGAAATAAGGACATTAAATTGCCCTTGGAAGTTAATCAGACATGATTGCATGGTTTGAAAAATTGACGTAATAATACAGTATGTGCCCACTGAAGGCACATCAGGATTATCACTGAGGAGTGAATTAAACTATTCAAAACAGACCAGCCAATATCCAGTCCCACAGCCTGTCCAGCTCAATAGGATGGGTTATAATTATTTTGTGTTTCTTGTTGTTTCCACTGCTTGCGCAACGTTTTCCCATCACTTCCAATTCCCTTCCCTTCTCTTCCACAGCATTGGAAGTCTCCGACTGATGATTCATGATACACTGCTAGGTTTGTTCCATGCAATATATTTTTTCATGTTTCTGTCATCCCCATCTGTAGTTATGAATAAATAAAGAGGGCAGGGAGTGAGCGAAGAGAGAGGAACTGTTTCGAACATATCAAGCTTGGTCTGCAAATGAAAAAGGAAGAAAGGGAAACAATTGTATCTCAAAGCTATAAAAAGACATGAGAAAGTCTCTTGGTGAAGGAGGGTCTCCAGAGACCTATTGAGTAATATTTGGGAAGCAGCAGAGGAAACCATCAGGCTAACAGATGAAACCACACTTTCATTTGTGTTCAATGGAGAATTTCATTTTCTTAGATACTGCTGCCTTCTTGCGCAAAGCAGATTGAAGGGGCCCATCAGGCTCAGGGTCTGAAGAGACCTTCATTATATAGGTTAGAAAATAGGGATTGGGAGAATGATTCTGATCTCCAGGAGTTCTCCAGAGTTTCCAGATTGAAAGAAATGAGCCCAATAGCTCCAAGTCAAGAAATTTTAAAAAACGAAAATAATATCTTTATTCACTGGCAATCAATCTCCATAAAGTTTCCTTGTAAAAACATGTAATATATCCATTTAATTGATAATGATGTAAACTATACATTATTAGCACTTGTTTCCTTAGAATGAGCAGATATTCATGTTCTTAGCTGTAATGGGTAGTTCAGCTTTGATGGAACTGCTGTCAGTGAAGGACAATTCGGTACAATGCCTGATCAGATTCTTTCCATTCCTACCTCTTCACACTCTTGCTGACCTCTTTTGAAAACCAGTACACACCTGGACACACAGAGCACAAATGGCAAAGGTTTACATGACTCTTAGGATTTATTAATCAATCCAACTACCAGGACACTGTATCTCTAAATCCTTGTCCATGACAACGATGTTGCAACCAGTTCTTGAGAAACCTGTGCAAACAAGAGAAGAGAAAAGAAAGAGAAAAGAAAGAAGAAGCAAATAGCATGCTATGTGCTCTTTGCAGTGTGAGCAGCTACTCTGAAGTCTAGTACTACTTCTTGTTGAGCTGGAATAGTACTTTATTCCACTCTGCAGACAACAGAAACCTGGAGGAAGAGATAAGTTATCTCAATCCATTCATGTGAATGCATAAAATTTGTTCAGGCAAAAGCCGAGACGTTTTTCACACTTCCTTCTTTGCTTTCTCTCACTGTGACTCTCCTGCACAATAATATGTGGCTGAGTCTGCAGCTGTCACGGACCTCATTGTCAAATATAATTCATCGTGGGAGGAATCAGCTGCCAAGGTTGTTCGGCTTTGGAGGGATGAGGCGTAGTCTGTATTCCAGTTTTCAACCTGATAATCCCAGGCTATCCCACCCACCCATTCCAATCCTTTTCCTGGAGCCTGGCGGATCCATGCCAAGTACATATCCTCGATGGATTCCACTGTCACTTTGCAAGTTAATCTGAAGGATCCTCCAGGGCTCACTCTTCCTGGCCCAGATTCCAGTAGTTGGACACCATCTAAACAAATGACAAAGCAGGAATTAGTACACAACTCTGCTTTTGTTTTATCCCATTGTTAAAGTCTACCTGGAAGATACTCACACGCAGGAGCTGCTACTAAGCAAAGAAGAAGAATGGCAAGATCCATTGGGCAGTGAGAAATACAACCCTTCCTTTAGGCCAATGAGAACTTTGGGTCTGTGATGCCCTTTTGTGTGTTTGTGATTATTTAAAGGAGAAGCAGCTCAATGACCTCATTTGCATATGAGTTTCATGTGGAAGTTAAAACCAGTTTATAAGAAAGGTAGGTTAAGTCTACCTCATGATCAAACATTCATTGCGGGAGTCATGGGCTGTCAAGATTGTTAAGCTTTGGAGAGACGAGGCATAGAATGTCCTCCAGTTACAGATAGACCAGTCTATCTTGCTCACCCATTTCAATCCTGATTCTTCCCGCCCCATCCGTCCTCAGCACTATGTAAGAATGGGACGATATACCTGCCTGGCTTGTTCCATGCACATATCTGCATTTTTTGTCATTCCCAACCATAGTTATGAATGAACAGAGGGCAGGCATTGAACCAAGAGGGAAAAACTGTTTCAATCATATCAAGCTTGGACTACAATTGAAAAAGGAAGAAAAGAGTTGTTAAGAGAGGGAGGGAAGGACAGAGAGAGACAGAGAGAGAGAGAGGGAGAGGGAGAGGGAGAGAGAGAGGGAGGGAGGGAGGGAGAGAGAGAGAGAGAGAGAAGGCATTCTCTTGCAGAAGGATGGTCTCCAAGGACCTATTGAATGATTGTTTGGAAAGAACAGAGGAAACCATCTGTCTAACAACATTTTCATTTGTGTTAAGTGAAGAATGTCAGATTGTTGGACACTGCTGCCCTCTTATGGAAAAGCAGATAGAAGGGAGCCATCCGATGCAGGTTCTGAAGAGACCATCATTATATAGGTATGAAAATGTGGATTGGAACAATGTTTCTGATCTCCAGGAGTTAGTTCTCCAGAGTTTGCAGAATGAATAGAACAAGCTCAATAGAGCAGAAAGAGCTAAATATGGCACCTCAAGACATACAGTTAATAAAAATAAAACAATACAATACAATACATTTATTCATTGGTACTAGTCTTCATAAATATTCATTTTGTGAACATTTAATATATCCATTTAATGTGTGTGTGTGTGTGTGTGTGTGTGTGTGTGTGTGTGTGTGTGTGTGTGTACAGTTAATATTTCGGGTTTCTTCCCGTGTAATTGTGAACATATCCCTAAAAGGGTAGAAGCGACGTTTCGACAGAATCTCATCTGCCATCATCAGGCTTATGTGAGGGGTCTTTTGCAGTAACAGTAACAAAAGACCCCTCACATAAGCCTGATGATGGCAGATGAGATTTTATCGAAACGTTGCTTCTACCCTTTTAGGGATATGTTCACAATTACACGGGAAGAAACCCGAAATATTAACTGTACACACACAGAGACACAAACACACACACACACACACACACACACAGACACACACATATATATAATTATAATTATAATTATCTTACCGATAAAGAAATAAAGGAAGACTAGTATAGATCTATTTCGAGCTATTTAGCTCTCATCAGCTAGCCATACCCTTACTTGGATTTGAACTTGGGCTCCCTGCATGTTAGCCAGTTGTATTAACCTCTGAGCCACAAGTTCTCCTCCCTTCATCAGCTTGAGCCACAATCAGGAGGCTGTGAGTTCGATCCTAGGTAGAGGCAGATAATTCTCTCTCTGGGCACAATGTGAATACATCTGTTGAATATAACTCCACAGTGGCAACAGGAAGGGCATCTAGCCAGTAAAGACTCAGTTCCATTCAGTTGCCCAGACTCCACCCTGATGATGGGGTCATTAAAACAGGATGATATATGATATAGGATGATATATATACACACATACAATATATACACACCTATATATATATAGAGAGAGAGGCAGTGAGATAGACATGTGTGTGTGTGTATGTATAGCACTTAAAAACACAAACACACACTGTTTTATAAAGAACCAGAAGATATTCCTATTCTACTCATGTAATGTGTAGTTCAGCTATTATCAAACTACTATTTATGAAATAAAATTCTGTACATTGACTGACCGCATTCTTCCATTCCTGCCATCTCATCCCTATATGTGGCTCTCATTGGAAAACCAAAACACACATGGATGTACCAAGGAGGAATAGGAAGAGAAAAGGTCAGAAGCCTCTTAGGACTTACAATCAACCCAATTTACACAGCACTGCATCTCTTACTCTTTTTTCCATGACAATGATGTTCCAGCCAGACCTCGAAAATACTGTGCAAATGCAAGAAAGGAAACAAAAGAAAGAAGCAAATAGGAAGCTATGTGACTTCTGAATATGAGCAACTACTCAGAAGTCCAGTATTACTTCTTGTTGACTTGGAAGAGTAGCTTGTTCCTCTCTGCAGAGAAGAGCAGCCTGGAGGAAGAATTAAGTTATCTCAATCCATTCATGTGAACACTTTCCTCAGAGAAAGGACCAGAGGTTTTTCACACTTCCTCCTTTGCTTTCTCCCACTGTGGCTTTCGTGCACAGTAATATGTGGCTGTGTCTGCAGCTGTCAGGGACCTCATGGCCAAATAATATTCATTGCGGGAGGAATCGGCTGTCAAGGTTGTTCGGCTTTGGAGGGATGAGGCATAGTATGTCCTCCACTTATTACTAGACCAATCTATCTGGCCCACCCATTCCAATCCTTTTCCTGGAGCCTGGCGGATCCACTCCCAGTATGCATTTGTGATGGAGTCCCCTGTCACTTTGCAAGTCAATTTGATGGATCCTCCAGGGCTCACTGTTCCTGGCCCAGATTCCACAAGTTGGACGGTCGAGTGGACGTCTAAACGAATGACAAAACAGGAATTAGAACACAACCTTCCTTTTGTTTTAATTCATTGTTCAGGTCAATCTGGAAGATACTCACACACAGGAGTGGCTACTAAGCAAAGAAGGAGAATTGCAGGATCCATTGGGGAGTAAGGGAAACTCATTGACTTCAGAGCAATGACAGCTTTGGTTCTATGATGCCCTTTTGTGTGTTTGTGATTATTTAAAGGAGAAACAGCTCAGTGGCTTCATTTGCATAGGAGTTTCATGTGGAAGTTAAAACCAGTTTATAAGAAAGGTAGGTTAAGTCAGTCTATCTGTCCTAAAGAAACAGAGTCAAAATTGAAATCCATATTTTAGTCAAGTTCCCCTAATTGTTCCTCTATCAACGATAGAATTTCTTACTTGATAGCAATTTAAGATGCTTCTCAATGTATGGTTATTCTTGTAGCTTGTGATCTGTAGCATCTATTAATTTTTCCTTCTCTCTTCTCTCTCTCTCTCTCTTTTGTAGAAATATACAAGTGAAAAGCATTGCTTGCAGTTTTAAATTTGCTCTTCCCTCCACAATATAGACAACCACCTGCTTCCCCTGATCAATACCTCAGAGCCAATTCCAATGGACGGATGAATTTTTAGTTCATTTTGTGCCAAGTCAGATCAGCAGATGAAATTGCCTTTAGTAGTTAATCAGAAGTCATTGCGTGGTCTTCAAAACTTGTGTAATATGTGCCCTCAGGAAGCACCTCAAGATTTTCAGGACTTGGCCACTGAGAAAAGCATTAAACCATTCAAAAAAGACCGCCCAATACACAGTTCCACAGCCTGTCCATCATAATATGTTGTTTGATAACTATTTTGTGTTTATTATTGTTTGCACTGCTTGCAAAACATTTTAAGTTTCCTTCCAATGATCTTCCAATTCCTTTCCAAATCCCTTCCTGATTCCCTTCCCTTCTGATTCCCTTCCCTTCCCTTCCCTTCCCTTCCCTTCCCTTCCCTTCCCTTCCCTTCCCTTCCTCAGCATTCACAGTTTCTGTCTGAAGATTCACCAATATATTGCTAGGGTTTCTTTTTTTCATGGTTTTGTTACCCATATCTGTAGTTATGAATAAATAAAGAGGGCAGACAGTGAAAAAAAGAGAGAGGAGCTGTTTCAAACATATCAAGTTTGGTCTGCAAATAAAAAAGGAAGAAAGGGAAACAATTTTATCTCAAAGCTATAAAAAGAATTATGAGAAAGTCTCTTGGGGAAGGAGGTTCTTCAGAGACCTCTTGAGTGATAATTGGGAAGCAGCAGAGGAAACCATCAGGCTAACTGATGAAACCACACTTTCATTTGTGTTCAATGGAGAATTTCATTTTCGTAGACACTGCTGCCCTTTTGCACAAAGCAGATAGAAGGGGCCCATCGGGCTCAGGGTCGGAAGAGACCTTCATTATATAGGTTAGAAAATAGGGATTGGGAGAATGTTTCTGATCTCCAGGAGTTCTCCAGAGTTTCCAGATTGAAAGAAATGAGCTCAATAGCCCCAACTCAAGAAATAAATAAAACTAAAATAATATCTTTATTCACTGGCAATCAGTTTCCACAAAGTTTCCTTGTAAAAATATGTAATATATCCATTTAATTGATAATGATGTAAACTATACATTATAATCACTTGTTTGCTTAGAATGAACAGATATTCATGTTCTTAGCTGTAATGGGGAGTTCAGCTTTGATGGAACTGCTGTCAGTGAAGGACAATTCGGTAGAATGCCTGATCAGATTCTTTCCATTCCTACCACTTCACACCTTTGCTGACCTCATTTGAGAGCAAACGTTTACATGACTCTTAGGATTTCTTAATCAATCCAACTAAGAGGACACTGTATCTCTCTTTTTTTTTTTTTTAATTTTTATTAATAATAAAAAGAAAAAACAAAACCAACATAAATACATAAAATGACATACAAAACTAACAAACATCGATTCAGTCCAATGACTGACTCTTAGAAGTTACTATAACGGTGGGGTATTTTCCATTTTTCTATTTATATCAATGTCTATAATCATCTGTTTACATGGTTATATATATATATATATATAATTGATTCCTTATTTACTTCTATACATTTCTATTGATTAGTCATAAACTATCTTTGTATTCCTATTTTTGCCTCCAGCCAGCCGTACCATCTTTGCCATACTAAATAGTAATCAGTATCATCTTTCTCTTGTATTTCTTTTGTAAGCTTATCTAATTCTGCGCATTCTGTAATTTTAGCGATTATTTTGTCTTCTGTAGGTAACTGTTCAGATTTCCAATGTTGGGCAAAGAGTATACGTGCTGCTGTGAGGATATGAATAATTAGATATTTTATTTCTTTGGTATAATTTGCTGTGATGATTCCCAATAAAAAGGTTTCCGGTCTCATTTCAAGTTTTTGTTTCGTAATTTCTTCAATCATTGTTTTGATTTGTTGCCAGTATTGTTTTGCCCTTCGGCATAGCCACCAGAGATGATAATATGTCCCTTTCTGTGATTTACATTTCCAGCACATCGGAGATGTATTTGGGAACATCTTGGCTAGGCGCGCCGGTGGGAGGTGCCATCGGTAGAACATTTTGTAAAGGTTTTCTTTGTAGGGTATGGACAGTGTCATCTTATAATTTATCTTCCACACTGTATCTCTTAATCCTTGTCTATGACAATGATGTTGCAGTCCGTTCTTGAGAAAACTGTGCAAACAGGAGAAGAGAAAAGAAAGAAAGAGAAAAGAAAGAAGAAGCAAATAGGAAGCTATGTGTCTTCTGCATATGAGCAACTACTCTGAATTCCAGTTCTACTTCTTGTTGACCTGGAAGAGTAGCTTGTTCCTCTCTGCAGAGAAGAGCAGCCTGGAGGAAGAATTAAGTTATCTCAATCCATTCATGTGAATGCATAAGGTTTCATCAGACAAAGGCCCAGAGGTTTTTCACACTTCCTCCTTTGCTTTCTCCCACTGTGGCCTTCGTGCGCAGTAATATGTGGCTGTGTCTGCAGCTGTCAGGGACCTCATGGCCAAATAATATTCATTGCGGGAGGAATCGGCTGTCAAGGTTGTTCGGCTTTGGAGGGATGAGGCATAGTATGTCCTCCAGTCACTACCATCCCAGTCTATCTGGCCCACCCATTCCAATCCTTTTCCTGGAGCCTGGCGGATCCACTCCCAGTATCTATTCTCGATGGAGTCCCCTGTCACTTTGCAAGTCAATTTGATGGATCCTCCAGGGCTCACTGTTCCTGGCCCAGATTCCATTAGTTGGACGGTGGAATGAACATCTAAATGAATGACAAAGCAGGAATTAGAACTCAACCTTTCTTTTGTTTTTATCTCATTTTTCAGGTCAATCTGGAAGATACTCACACACAGGAGCGGCTACTAAGCAAAGAAGAAGAATGGCAAGATCCATTGGGGAGTAAGGAAAGCTCATTGACTTTAGAGAAATGACAGCTTTGGTTCTGTGATGCCCTTTTGTGTGTTTGTGATTATTTAAAGGAGAAACAGCTCAGTGGCTTCATTTGCATAGGAGTTTCATGTGGAACTTAAAACCAATTTATAAGAAAGGTAGGTTAAGTCAGTTAATCAGTCCTATCCCAAAATTTTACTTTGACTGTGGTATTCACATCTCCAACCCCAACTATTTATCCTGATTAAATTTAAATAAATTTATGATAGCATTACTAACTTAAGGGCTAAGAAACATGGGTGGTGAAATGAGAGAGGGCCAGGAATGATTAGATTGAGTAAATATACACCTGTAGTGAGAATGAAATTGAAGCACGGAGCTCCTTACATGAAAATAGAAAAGGAGGCTCATTCCTATAGACTAAATGGATGAAGGTTGAAGTGCTGAATGATGACATGAAGAGGGATTCCAAATTAATGAAGCTGAATATTGCTCCAAAGGCAAATTTCAGAACTACTCTGTGAAATAGGAAGTTTTTGCTTGGCTTCACATATCCTTCCTCTCACTGTGGCTCTCACACAGTAATAGACTGCTGTGTCCTCTGGTTTGAGGCTGTTCATTTGCAGATACAGCTGACTTTTGGCATCGTCCCTGGAGATGGTGAAGCGTCCCTTGACTTTGTCAGAGTAGTAAATATATGAAGTAGTATATATATATGCCACCCATTCGAGGCCTTTCCCAGGAGCCTGTCTCACCCAGCTCATGCCGTAGCTGCTGAAGGTGAATCCAGAGGCTTGGCAGGAGAGACGGAGGGACTCTCCGGGTCTTCTCACATCCCCTCCAGATTCCACCAATTGAACCTCACATTGGACACCTAAACAGAAAGGTTGTTAGTAAGACTTCCTGCAGGTAAACACAAAAAACTGAGGAATAACCCATCTCTTTGGAGGGGAAAATAATACCTGTGAGGACAACTAACAAGAACATGAGGTTCACCCAGAGTGCCATTATTGCTTCTTCAAAAGATTGGAGGATTCTTACTGATGGGAAAACAGGCACTCAACATTTGGTTTTGGAGTGCAGAAGGAGAGCAGGAAGATATGGTTCCTTTGAACAGGAAGCTGTCACTGAATTTACATAGCCCTCAGGATAAAAGAGACCCAGGCTACTTTGACCTTCTAGAGTGCCTTCATCTTCCATTGTAGACATGACTGAAAATGTCTCAACGTCAGTTAAAGTCTATTTATTTTCATCCTTAAGAAACATGTGAAACAACGGGTTGATTTTTTAAAAAAATTGATTTATATGCCGCCCTTCTCCGGAGACTCAGGGCGGCTTACAATGCGTTAAGCAATAGCCTTCATACTTTTGTATATTTATACAAAGTCAGCTTATTGCCCCCACAAACTGGGTTCTCAATTTACCTACCTTAGAAAGGATGGAAGGCTGAGTCAACCTTGAGCCTGGTGAGATTCGAATTTACAGTAATTGCAGACAGCTGGTGTTAATCACAATGCTTTTAGTCTGCTGAGCCACCAGGCCCGTTTTGTCAGAAGGAAAGTCATACTGTATATGCTCTGCCTTCCCCAATCTTTGGAACAATCAGCCACTTTTCCTGACCTGATCAATAGTGTAGAGCCATTTCCAATATATGGATGAATTCTTTAGTTCACTCTGTGCCAAGACAAACGTTTGCACAGGTTGAAATAAGGACATTAAATTGCCCTTGGAAGTTAATCAGACATCATTGCATGGTTTGAAAAATTGACGTAATACAGTATGTGCCCACTGAAAGCACATCAGGATTATCACTGAGGACTGAATTAAACTATTCAAAACAGACCAGCCAATATCCAGTCATACATCCTGTCCAGCTTAATAGGATGGGTTATAATTATTTTTTGTTTGTTGTTGTTTCCACTGCTTGCACAACGTTTTCCCATCACTTCCAATTCCCTTCCCTTCTCTTCCACAGCATTGGAAGTCTCCGACTGATGATTCATGATACACTGCTAGGTTTGTTCCATGCAATATATTTTTTCATGTTTCTGTCATCCCCATCTGTAGTTATGAATAAATAAAGAGGGCAGGGAGTGAGCGAAGAGAGAGGAACTGTTTCGAACATATCAAGCTTGGTCTGCAAATGAAAAAGGAAGAAAGGGAAACAATTTTATTTCAGAGCTATAAACAGAATTATGAGAAAGTCTCTTGGGGAAGGAGGATCTCCAGAGACCTATTGAGTAATATTTGGGAAGCAGCAGAGGAAACCATCAGGCTAACAGATGAAACCACACTTTCATTTGTGTTCAATGGAGAATTTCATTTTCTTAGACACTGCTGCCTTCTTGCGCAAAGCAGATAGAAGGGACCCATCAGGCTCAGGGTCTGAAGAGACCTTCATTATATAGGTTAGAAAATAGGGATTGGGAGAATGATTCTATTCTCTAGGAGTTCTCCAGAGTTTCCAGATTGAAAGAAATGAGCTCAATAGCCCCAAGTCAAGAAATTTAAAAAAACAAAAATAATATCTTTATTCACTGGCAATCAATCTCCACAAAGTTTCCTTGTAAAAATATGTAATATATCCATTTAATTGATAATGATGTAAACTATACATTATTAGCACTTGTTTCCTTAGAATGAGCAGATATTCATGTTCTTAGCTGTAATGGGGAGTTCAGCTTTGATGAAACTGCTGTCTGTGAAGGACAATTCGGTACAATGCCTGATCAGATTCTTTCCATTCCTACCTCTTCACACTCTTGCTGACCTCTTTTGAAAACCAGTACACACCTGGACACACAGAGCACAAATGGCAAAGGTTTACATGACTCTTAGGACTTGTTACTCAATCCAACTACCAGGACACTGTATCTCTAAATCCTTGTCCATGACAATGATGTTGCAGCCCGTTCTTGAGAAAAACTGTGGAAATAGGAAAAAAGAAACAAAAGAAAGAGAAAAGAAAGAAGAAGCAGATCCAACTAAGAGGACACTGTATCTCTTAATCCTTGTTCATGATATTGATGTTGCAGTCCGTTCTTGAGAAAACTGTGCAAACAGGAGAAGAGAAAAGAAAGATAGAGAAAAGAAAGAAGAAGCAAATAGGAAGCTATGTGTCTTCTGCATATGAGCAACTACTCTGAATTCCAGTTCTACTTCTTGTTGACCTGGAAGAGTACCTTGTTCCCCTCTGCAGAGAAGAGCATCCTGGAGGAAGAATTACGTTATCTCAATCCATTCATGTGAATGCATAAGGTTTCATCAGACAAAGGCCCAGAGGTTTTTCACACTTCCTCCTTTGCTTTCTCTCACTGTGGTCCTCGTGCACAGTAATATGTGGCTGTGTCTGCAGCTGTCAGGGACCTCATGGCCAAATAATATTCATTGCGGGAGGAATCAGCTGTCAAGGTTGTTCGGCTTTGGAGGGATGAGGCATAGTATATCCTCCAGTCACTACCATCCCAGTCTATCTGGCCCACCCATTCCAATCCTTTTCCTGGAGCCTGGCGGATCCACTCCCAGTATGCATTTGTGATGGAGTCCCCTGTCACTTTGCAAGTCAATTTGATGGATCCTCCAGGGCTCACTGTTCCTGGTCCAGATTCCACAAGTTGGACAGTGGAGTGGACATCTAAATAAATGAAAAAGCAGGAATTAGAACACAACCTTCCTTTTGTTTTTATCTCATTGTTCAGGTCAATCTGGAAGATACTCACACAAAGGAGCTGCTACTAAGCAAAGAAGGAGAATGGCAAGATCCATTGGGGAGTAAGGAAATATCATTGCCTTTAGAGAAATGACAGCTTTGGTTCTGTGATGTCCTTTTGTGTGTTTGTGATTATTTAAAGGAGAAACAGCTCAGTGGCTTCATTTGCATAGGAGTTTCATGTGGAACTTAAAACCAATTTATAAGAAAGGTAGGTTAAGTCAGTTAATCAGTCCTATCCCAAAATTTTACTTTGACTATGGTATTCACATCTACAACCCCAACTATTTATCCTGATTAAATTTAAATAAATTTATGATAGCATTACTAACTTAAGGGCTAAGAAACATGGGTGGTGAAATGAGAGAGGGCCAGGAATGATTAGATTGAGTAAATATACACCTGTAGTGAGAATGAAATTGAAGCACAGAGCTCCTTACATGAAAATAGAAAAGGAGGCTCATTCCTATAGACTAAATGGATGAAGGTTGAAGTGCTGAATGATGACATGAAAAGGGATTCCAAATTAATGAAGCTGAATATTGCTCCAAAGGCAAATTTCAGAACTGCTCTGTGAAATAGGAAGTTTTTGCTTGGCTTCACATATCCTTCCTCTCACTGTGGCTCTCACACAGTAATAGACTGCTGTGTCCTCTGGTTTGAGGCTGTTCATTTGCAGATACAGCTGGCTTTTGGCATTGTCCCTGGAGATGGTAAACCTTCCCTTGACTTTGTCAGAGTAGTAAATATATGAACTAGTATATAGATATGCCACCCATTCGAGGCCTTTCCCAGGAGGCTGTCTCACCCAGCTCATGCCGTAGCTGCTGAAGGTGAATCCAGAGGCTTGGCAGGAGAGACGGAGGGACTCTCTGGGTCTTCTCACATCCCCTCCAGATTCCACCAATTGAACCTCACATTGGACACCTAAACAGAAAGGTTGTTTAATAAGACTTCCTGCAGGTAAACACAAAAAAATGAGGAATAACCCATCTCTTTGGAGGGGAAAATAATACCTGTGAGGACAACTAACAAGAACATGAGGTTCATCCAGAGTGCCATTATTGCTTCTTCAAAAGATTGGAGGATTCTTACTGATGGGAAAACAGGCACTCAACATTTGGTTTTGGAGTGCAGAAGGAGAGCAGGAAGATATGGTTCCTTTGAACAGGAAGCTGTCACTGAATTTACATAGCCCTCAGGATAAAAGAGACACACACATCTTTGACCTTCTAGAGTGCCTTCATCTTCCATTGTAGACATGACTGAAAATGTCTCAACATCAGTTAAAGTCTATTTATTTTCATCCTTAAGAAACATGTGAAACAACGGGTTGATTTTTTAAAAAAAATGATTTATATGCCGCCCTTCTCCGGAGACTCAGGGCGGCTTACAATGCGTTAAGCAATAGCCTTCATACTTTTGTATATTTATACAAAGTCAGCTTATTGCCCCCACAAACTGGGTTCTCAATTTACCTACCTTAGAAAGGATGGAAGGCTGAGTCAACCTTGAGCCTGGTGAGATTCGAATTTACAGTAATTGCAGACAGCTGGTGTTAATCACAATGCTTTTAGTCTGCTGAGCCACCAGGCCCGTTTTGTCAGAAGGAAAGTCATACTGTATATGCTCTGCCTTCCCCAATCTTTGGAACAATCAGCTACTTTTCCTGACCTGATCAATAGTGTAGAGCCATTTCCAATATATGGATGAATTCTTTAGTTCACTCTGTGCCAAGACAAACATTTGCACAGGTTGAAATAAGGACATTAAATTGCCCTTGGAAGTTAATCAGACATCATTGCATGGTTTGAAAAATTGACGTAATAATACAGTATGTGCCCACTGAAAGCACATCAGGATTATCACTGAGGAGTGAATTAAACTATTCAAAACAGACCAGCCAATATCCAGTCATACATCCTGTCCAGCTCAATAGGATGGGTTATAATTATTTTGTGTTTCTTGTTGTTTCCACTGCTTGCACAACATTTTCCCATCACTTCCAATTCCCTTCCCTTCTCTTCCACAGCATTGGAAGTCTCCGACTGATGTTTCATGATACACTGCTAGGTTTGTTCCATGCAATATATTTTTTCATGTTTCTGTCATCCCCATCTGTAGTTATGAATAAATAAAGAGGGCAGGGAGTGAGCGAAGAGAGAGGAACTGTTTCGAACATATCAAGCTTGGTCTGCAAATGAAAAAGGAAGAAAGGGAAACAATTGTATCTCAAAGCTATAAAAAGACATGAGAAAGTCTCTTGGTGAAGGAGGGTCTCCAGAGACTTATTGAGTAATATTTGGGAAGCAGCAGAGGAAACCATCAGGCTAACAGATGAAACCACACTTTCATTTGTGTTCAATGGAGAATTTCATTTTCTTAGACACTGCTGCCTTCTTGCGCAAAGCAGATAGAAGGGGCCCATCAGGCTCAGGGTCTGAAGAGACCTTCATTATATAGGTTAGAAAATAGGGATTGGGACAATGAGTCTATTCTCTAGGAGTTCTCCAGAGTTTCCAGATTGAAAGAAATGAGCTCAATAGCCCCAAGTCAAGAAATTTAAAAAAACAAAAATAATATCTTTATTCACTGGCAATCAATCTCCACAAAGTTTCCTTGTAAAAATATGTAATATATCCATTTAATTGATAATGATGTAAACTATACATTATTAGCACTTGTTTCCTTAGAATGAGCAGATATTCATGTTCTTAGCTGTAATGGGGAGTTCAGCTTTGATGAAACTGCTGTCTGTGAAGGACAATTCGGTACAATGCCTGATCAGATTCTTTCCATTCCTACCTCTTCACACTCTTGCTGACCTCTTTTGAAAACCAGTACACACCTGGACACACAGAGCACAAATGGCAAAGGTTTACATGACTCTTAGGACTTGTTACTCAATCCAACTACCAGGACACTGTATCTCTAAATCCTTGTCCGTGACAATGATGTTGCAGCCCGTTCTTGAGAAAAACTGTGGAAATAGGAAAAAAGAAACAAAAGAAAGAGAAAAGAAAGAAGAAGCAGATCCAACTAAGAGGACACTGTATCTCTTAATCCTTGTTCATGATAATGATGTTGCAGTCCGTTCTTGAGAAAACTGTGCAAACAGGAGAAGAGAAAAGAAAGAAAGAGAAAAGAAAGAAGAAGCAAATAGGAAGCTATGTGTCTTCTGCATATGAGCAACTACTCTGAATTCCAGTTCTACTTCTTGTTGACCTGGAAGAGTAGCTTGTTCCTCTCTGCAGAGAAGAGCAGCCTGGAGAAAGAATTAAGTTATCTCAATCCATTCATGTGAATGCATAAGGTTTCATCAGACAAAGGCCCAGAGGTTTTTCACACTTCCTCCTTTGCTTTCTCTCACTGTGGTCCTCGTGCACAGTAATATGTGGCTGTGTCTGCAGCTGCCAAGGACCTCATGGCCAAATAATATTCATTGCGGGAGGAATCGGCTGTCAAGGTTGTTCGGCTTTGGAGGGATGAGGCATAGTATGTCCTCCAGTTATTACTAGCCCAGTCTATCTGGCCCACCCATTCCAATCCTTTTCCTGGAGCCTGGCGGATCCACTCCCAGTATGCATTTGTGATGGAGTCCCCTGTCACTTTGCAAGTCAATTTGATGGATCCTCCAGGGCTCACTGTTCCTGGCCCAGATTCCACTAGTTGGACGGTGGAATGAACATCTAAATGAATGACAAAGCAGGAATTAGAACTCAGCCTTTCTGTTGTTTTTATCTCATTTTTCAGGTCAATCTGGAAGATACTCACACACAGGAGCGGCTACTAAGCAAAGAAGAAGAATGGCAAGATCCATTGGGGAGTAAGGAAAGCTCATTGACTTTAGAGAAATGACAGCTTTGGCTCTGTGATGCCCTTTTCTGTGTTTGCGATTATTTAAAGGAGAAACAGCTCAGTGGCTTCATTTGCATATGAGTTTCATGTGGAACCAGTTTATAAGAAGGATGGCTTAAATCCATCAATAGGACTAAGTCCACAAGTAGAATTTCTACTGTGATTTCATATCTGAAACATCAACTAGTTGTTCCGATTTAATTTCGATTAAATTTTGGACTGTTGTATTTATGGAGCACATAAATCTGATGGCCAAAATGTTCTTCTTTTTCTCTTTGCTTCCATCTTGTGGCTCTCCAGATTTTAACAAAGCCAAACATAGCTCCCTAGTGAAATAAATAATTTTTATTTGCTACCTCCCTATGAACTTGATGTTTTTCCTTTCCTTTCCTTTTTAAATTTAGTGGCAAATGTAGAGTAGATGTAGAAATGGGCCCCTTACTCTAAATTCCTATGATACATAAAGAAGAACTTCAACTTATTATCTCAAGTATCAACCAATTTTGACGGGTATCTTCTGTTTCTTCGCCCTGGAGTAGAGAAGTCTGTGCAAGTCCTAGTGCAGAAGAAATGCCTCCAATAATTGTTGACCGCATCTTGGACATTTCTACTTCTTGGGCAAGGCAGCAAAATAGGACTCCTGTCCTCATGGAGAGTCCAGAGGAGGAGAGAATCTGTCAGGGTTTCAATTAATACACCCATTGCAAACAGACCTCCAAAGCAAGTTGGTTCCTCAAAGGACAGTGATATTTGGAGATACCATTTTGGTGCAAACTGGTAGAAAGCCAATTCTGAATGTTCCTGCGCTTTCCAGCACATGAAAAAGTAAAATTTTCCTGTTTTCTCAAAACAATAAATCACATTGTCCAATCTGGATGTTGGCTGGTTGCCTGGTTATGTCTCTCTTTCTCTGGCCAGCCAGCTATTGGAATGTCTCTGACTTATCAGAGAGCTATTCTGTTTTGGCTACAAAGCAGGGGTGGGATTCAAAAATTTTAGCAACCGGTTCTCTGCCCAGTTGCTGAGTGGGCATTGCCATGGTGGGTGTGACTTACTCGGCCTCCTGAACCACAATGTGTGTGTGTGGGGGGGGGGGTTCACAGTCCCCAAGGTCCGGAGGCTTTCTTTGAGCCTCTGGGAGGGTGAAGACGGCTTTCCATGGGTTCTGGAGGCTATCCAGAGGCCGGAAACAGGCCCATTTATGGACTTCCAGAACTTCCAGGAGACCCATTTTTCAACCTCCCCAAGCTCTGGAGGCTTTCTTCAAGCCTCCGAGAGGGTGAAAATGCCCTCCCCTGGACTCCGGAGGCCTCCGGAGGCCAGAAATAGGCCCAGAACTTCTGGGAGGCCCATTTTCACCCTCCCATAGTCTCCACACTGGCTCTGCACTTACCTGGCATCCAAAATGGAGACCGCATGGAGACTCCTGGGAGGGGCAGGGTGGGGTGGGCAGTCCTTGCAACTACCGGTTCGACGAACCAGATGTAAAATTAGCATCTGGTTCTCCCGAACCAGTCTGAACCAGCTGAATCCCACCCCTACTACAAACCCCATCTATATCTACCCACCTTCAGTTCCAAGATGTGTCAACCTGAAGCCATGAGAAAAGAAACCCTGATAGGAAAAAAAACCCACAGAAAAGAAAACAGCTATAGCTGGGTCAACTTCAGGCTTGACAGAAGCAGGGTATGAAGAGGTGGGTTTCAGCGGGTTCCAACCAGTTCGGGAGAACCGATTGTGGAAATTTTGAGTAGTTCAGAGAACTAGTAGCAGAAATTTTGAGTAGTTCGGACAACCAGTAAATACCACTTCTGACTGGCCCCATCGCCATCTATTCTCTGCCTCCCAAATCCCAGCTGATCAGGAGGAAATGGGGATTTTGCATTAACCTTCCCCTGGCGTGGGGTGGGAATGGAGATTTTACAGTATCCTTCCCCTGCCACGCCCACCAAGCCACACCCACAGAACTGGTAATATAAAGTGTTGAAACCTGCCACTGGTATGAAGACAAATTTCAGAGCAAGATCAGAAAACTGGCACCGAGAAGCTGTTCTCCAATGCTTCTCTTTCTAGTTTAACAAGTTCTTTCAATTCCAAAATATGCATGATTTGAAATCATCTCAATATTAGTAGCATTTTCCCCCAGCCTTCCCTTAAAGTTCGGTGTGTTGAGGAAAGTCATAGAATGGCCAATGTGAGATCATCTGACACAGTTTCAGCCATCCAATTTAATGGAGAATGTTTGAGTGACCAGAAACGACATAACAATTCTCTTTGAATATTGGTAGTCCACTATCTCATGTCCATCATTAGCTTCATAGCTTCTTTCTTTGCTAAGAACTTACTATATGCGCCGAATGTAACAAAGAGTCCATCACTTTTGAATTTGGTGTGGATGTTGGTTTGCTGTCCCGACATAAGCTGACACGAAGGACCATCGCAGGGATTATTCAACCAAAATGGAACGTGAGAAAAATAATCTTTTGAAAGTTTTTGTCACGAGTGTTTTCAGGGTTGCTGTGGCTACTTGATCAGTCACAAACAGTATGGTTTCAATCAACCCATCTCCTGTTTGCAATTACCTGCAAGCCTTCCCCGCCCTAGTTAATTGCAGGTTAACTCCCCATATAAGCAAGGACCTTTTCGCTTGCTCCTTGGGCCTAACGCTGTTTAGGCCTAGATGCAAGAGCTCTTGCTGGAAGCTGCAAGCAGAGCTCAGTGCAACGTTGCAGATGGGAGGAGAAGCACAGATAAGGACTCCAGACGCTGTTGCAGAGAAACTCCTACGGATGCTTGCCTTTTGCTGTTTTGAAGCACGCAAGCTATCATCGGGACTGCTGTTGCTGGACATTCTTCCTCCCACAAACTTCAAGCTACGTTTGCTGTTTGAACTGTTTTTATTTCAGGTGACTTTTAGCTGTGAAGTTTGTGCTGCCGCCCTTCTACTACCTCGATGATGTATCGACACCGAAGCTGCTTATCTTCATGTTAGCTTTATTCTCTTGTGAACTGTTTCGATATTGTGGAGAGGAATCTAAGGAGATAGCCTGGCTTCACATAACCAAGATAAGACTTTGTTTTTAATGTGCTTTCTTAAAGACATAGTGCTTTTTAAATGTTTTAAAGTAAATTATATTTTTACACAAGACGCCTCTGTCAGATTTATTTCAGTCTCAGTGTGTTTGCTCATGAGCTGGTTCACGGTCTGGGGTACCCCTCAACCCCATTCCCTAACAGTTTTCTTCTCCAAAGTTTTCTTCTAAGTCCTTTGAGCAAACTCATCTAATTGCATCCTCATTGAGTCAACTTCCACATGTTTTTTTCTAAATATACAAAAAGAGTTACTCCCTTTTCTGCCGCAAAGAGACCTAGTTTGCATCAGTAGTAATTATCCGGCTTGCAATTATCTGAGGTCATTCGTTCTCCATATTGACTTCACCCGAGGGATTGCTAGACAACATCAAAAACATGAATACATCAGTGAATATTGCAAGGAACTATAAAACCTTTGTTTTGCACAATTCCAAGCTAGGGAAAGACAAAGAAGAAGGCAAAATGCTATCCAGTTGTACATTGTAAATTTCTCCAATTCATTTAGGCAATTATTGCCTTATCTTTGCATTGCTTGAAGTCTAAAGAGTATTTTTCAGAGTTGGGCTGTCCTTAGTTACACTCCTTTTTCTATGGTTATAGTTGTGGAGCCGTTTGTTTGATGATGCAGCTTTCTGATTTTTGCAAAAGCTCTCAACCTACAGATGGCCTGGAATCAACCTCCGTCTAGAGTGATATGGAATCAGATGTTCGTGCTAACAACGCTAGTACTCCTTCCGTCTTATGGGAGAGCTAAAGCAGACATCCAGAAGTGCTCTAGCAAAGAGTCATTTCTGGTTCCACATGAGTGGTACCAGCCTGGCAAGTTCCTGATTGGCGGCATAGTTTCTCATATCTTAAATGTCTATTTCCAATATACTTTTGATGAAGCTCCTTCTAAGAAACTGAACAATGAACTTCCGCTGTAAGTATTTTCTCGCTTGCTTCCTATGCTTTTCCTCTGCCATCAGGAGCTACACTCGCTGAGCTGCTAAGATCTAGTTAGTCATTTAATGGCATAAAAGAACAGGTGGCCATCCTAGCTTCCTTCTACCATTAGTAGTTATGTTTCACCTTAGCATTTATTTGCTCTTTAACTTCCATGTTAAAAAAAGACACATAAGGAGAATATCTGTCTTACACATTGGCAACAAAAATCAGAAGACTAAATACAAGCTGGGTGGATACGACCTTGTAGATGACCCTCACTCTGTCAAGGACCTAGGAATAGTCATCTCAAACAATCTAAGCCCCAGAGCTCACTGTAACAGCATTGCCAAAAAGGCATTAAGAGTTGTTAACCTAATTTTGCGAAGCTTCTTCTCCTGTAACATCAAATTGTTAACTAGGGTGTACAAAACCTTTGCCAGACCAATGCTCGAATACAGCTCATCTGCCTGGAATCCAGACTGTATATCGGACATTAATACAATTGAGCAAGTCCAGAGGTATTTCACGAGAAGAGTCCTCCATTCCTCTGCTCACAACCTTATGCCACCAGGCTCAAAATTTAGGGCTTGGACAACTTAGAACTACGCCAACTACGGTCTGACCTAAGCGTAGTACACAAAATTGTCTGCTACAACATCCTATCTGTCAATGACAACTTTAGCTTCAACCTCAATAATACACAGGCAAACATTAGATACAAACTCAAAGTAAACCGCTCCAAACTCGATTGCAGAAAATACGACTTTAGTAACAGAGTGGTCAATGCCTGGAATGCACTACCTGACTCTGTTGTTACATCCTCAAACCTCCAAAACTTTAATCTTAAACTGTCTACCATGGACCTCACCCCATTCCCATGGGGGCGTGCATAAGCGCACCAGCGTGCCTACCGTCCCTGTCTTACTGTCCCCATTTATTCGTACTCATTTCCTGTGTTCATGTCCATGTTTATACTCATTCCTGTTATCTCGTACATGTTTGACAAACTAATTAACTAACTAAATAAATAAATAAATCAGGGCTACACTCTCTGAGCTGCTAAGATTTAGTCAGTCATTTAATGGCATAAAAGAGCAGATGGCCATCCTAGCTTCCTTCTACCATTAGTAGTTAATTTTCACCTTAGAGCTAGTAGCACTTATATGTTAAACAAGGCACATAAGGAGAATAATTAAGTTAGAAGGAAATTAAGGTAAAGTGGACTGCCTTAATGCCTGGGAGAGATTGCAAGAGGCCAATGATTCTTTGATGTTTAAATTGGAATCATAATAAATAGCTATGAAAGGAGAGAAAAGCACAGCTGGACAAAAAGAGGAAGGATATGGAGGAAAATTGTCCAAAATTGTTTAAAAAACAAAACAAAACCTGGCTCTGGTGAAAGGAATAATATTCTGTTACTTTAGACCAAATATTATGCTTTCCTCTATTTAAAATGTTATGGAAATGACAAGATACACTTCCTGCAGTGCAGTTCATTACAAATTGTAAATACCGCTTCATAGCTAAGGGGATTATATCAGTTGCATTAAGACACTTTCTTCTCCCCCCCCGGCGAGATTAGCTAAAATGTTTCCCGGGACATCTGCCTGCTGTTGGAAGTGCAGTTACAGCAATGGAACCTATTTTCACCAATGATGGACCTGCCCGCAGGCGGTTAAATATTGGAAAAAAATACGGCAATGGATTTTGGAAATTACACAGATTAATTTGGAACTAAGACCTGAGATTTTCCTATTGGGGGCAAAACCTTTGAATGTTAAATCAGATATATGGTTCTTGTTGACTCACATTATCACTGCAGCAAGATTAGCGTATGCGCAGGAGTGGAAAAATCAATACTTACCGATAGATTTGAAAATAATATATAAAATTAATGAGTGTGCGGAATCAGATAGATTAACTAGATTGATCAATGGTAAAAAAGATTCAGAATTTTATAACAGTTGGAAAGTATGGTACGATTGGGTCCAGAAAAGGTGGGATAGAATAGATATATGATGATGTATATATATGATGGCAAATATATATGTATAAAGGAATGACTTTATACTTATGGACAATGTAATCATATTATACCATGGTGGCAGGCTTGTATATTTTATTTGTGTATTAGTGCATAGAATATATTAATAAAAATTATATATAAAAAAAGACACTTTCTTCTATTCAGCTCCCTGATTTTACTAACGAAGGAGCCAATAAGGGTTGGTGGGAAGATTTCCAATTAATTGTGCCTTATTTAAATCTGAGCCATGCAGGAAGGTGGCAATAGAATGGCATGGACTGTAGATTAAATTCACCAAAGATGTATAATTATTTTTTTTGGTAGTATGTTGCCAAAGTTCTACCAACATCTCCTGGCTCTGGCCTTTGCTGTGAATAAAATCAACCAGGATCCAATGATCTTGTCAAATCTCACCCTTGGCTTCCACATCTATGATAGTCATTTTGATTCAAGGATGACCTATCGGATCACTTTGGACTTGCTCTTCAAGTCACAGGCATTTCTCCCCAATTACAAATGTGACCCTCACAGAAGACATATAGCACTCATTGGGGGAATCAGCCCTGATGTCTCCTCCTATGTGGCAGACATCTTAAGTCTGTACAAGATCCCACAGGTAAGATCTGTGCACATCAACAGAGCAGTCCTATCATTTTGGTACAGAACCTGGTTTTGTTTTTCTGCAAGTGAGTCTCGCATTCTCAAAAGAGTGGAAGTGAAATGCAGAAATGAGGAAAGCTTTCAGAGACTGGAAGAGATGCAAGCATACAGTAGAACCTAGATAATATCCTGTCAATAACAAAATAACAGTGCTGAATAACAGGTAGGTAGGAGAGAGAGAGAGAGAGAGAGAGAGAGAGAGAGAGAGAGAGAGAGAGAGAGAGAGAGAGAGAGAGAGAGATGATAGACAGACAGGCAGACAGACAGATAGATGATATAGATAGAGAGATGAGAGAGAGAGAGAGATGATAGATGATAGGCAGACAGACAGATGATAAATAGAGAGATGAGAGAGAGAGAGAGAGAGAGAGAGATGATAGATGATAGACAAACAGGCAGACAGATAGATAGATTATAGATAGAGAGATGATAGAGATAGATAGATAGAGAGATAGATAGAGAGATAGATAGATGATAGACAGATAGATGAGAGAGAGAGGGAGAGAGAGATGATGTTTGAATGACATATGATAGACAAACAGGCAGAGAGATAGATAATAGATAGATAGATGGTAGATAGATAGATAGATAGATAGATAGATAGATAGATAGATAGATAGATAGATAGATAGATAGATAGATAGATGATAGAGACAGACAGGGAGGCAGACAGACAGACAGAGGATGGTTGGATGATAGATGATAAACAGACAGAGACAGATAGATATGGATGGATAGATGGATAGAATTAGAAATAGAGAGATAGAGATGACAGACATGACAAAGATGAGAAAGATGAGAAAGAGGGGGAGAGAGAGAGTGATGTAGAGATAGATGACATATAACACATCTGCTATGTGAACAGCTTGGGTGCCAGTTTGTTTCCAGATCCAACTGAAGATGTTAGCTATCTCCCTTAAAGCTTTTCATGGAATGGGGCCAAGTTACCTGAGAAACTGTTTCATTTCAACTATATTGTTTCATTCAGGTAGATCAGGTAAGGGAGGCATGTTGTATATGCTGTCAGTTAAAGAATTTTGTTTGGAGGGATCCAGGAAGAGACAGTTCTTTGCTGTTGCCCCCACCTCATCCAGAGGTGAGTTGAGCCCCCTGTTAAGACCTGGCTCTTCCAATTGACACGGGGGTCAAAGAGTGATTTGCAACTCTGGAGTGGGTTGGTATCCTTTGTTATCTTCTCAATTTTTTTCACTTTTAATACCATAACCCTGCCTTTTAAATTTCGTTTTTAACTTTGTTCTGATTTATGCTCTTATGCTATGATATCTTTTTTATTACCCTGTTTTCCCCAAAATAAGACATCCCCTGATAATAAGCCCAATCGGGCTTTTGAGTGCATGGCAATAAGGCCAAGCATTTATTTCAGGGTTCAAAAAAATATAAGGCAGGGTCTTATTTTTGGGGAAATACGGTATTATAAGCTGCCCAGAGTCACAGGTGAGATGGGCAGCGTAGAGATGTAATGAATAAGTAAATAAATAATATGTATCTAACTATCTCTGAGCATGTCCTTTCAGCTCCCATATGGATCATTTCCTATGCAAAGAAGCAATATGGTAGAGACATCTTCCTTTTACCACACGGTCTCTAATGAAGGTCATCAATATACAGGCATTATCTATTTACTTAAACATTTTGGGTGGATCTGGGTTGGACTTTTGGCTGGAGACGACGAAAGCGGAGAACGTTTCTTGAAAAAGCTGGAGTCGTTATTTCCCCAGCATAAAATTTGTTCAGCCTTTGTTCAAAGAATGCCAGTTGACAGCCGATTCCCTGAACTCGATGAACTGAACACCATTTCTGCAAATACGAATGAGTTCTACTCAGATCTGAAAGTTAACGCCCTTGTTGTCTATGGTGAGACTCTAACTGTAATGTGGCTAAGCACTGCGTTGTTTTTCGCCGGTGTTAACTATACCGAAAAGGTGTGGATTATGACAGGCCAGATTGACTTTGCTTCAACCGTCATTTCAAGGGATTGGAAATACGAGATATTCCAAGGTAGCCTTATTTTTGCAATCCACTCCAATGAGCACGAAGAGTTTCAGATCTACCTTCAGAATATAAAACCAGCCAAGACACACCTTGATGATTTTTTCAAGGAATTCTGGGCACAAGCCTTTGGTTGCTCTGTTCCGGATCCTAAGGACCTAACAGAGTCTCACAAATTTTGTAGTGGGACAGAATCCTTGAGGGATCTTCCAGGGATTCTGTTTGAGATGGTCATGACTGGCCATAGCTACAGCATCTACAATGCAGTCTTTGCTGTGGCCCACGCTTTACACAACCTGGATTTATCTAGACCAAAACATAAAGCAGTCAGGATGACAAGACCTCTTGAAGAGATAAACCCTTGGCAGGTAATGTCTCCAGAATGAGAAAAAGAAAAGGAGAATGAGAATGAGAAGAAACTCTACATAGCATTGAAAAAATAATTCACATGAAACTAAAATACATAGAAGTTCCTTTTTTTGCTGATAATATATGGCATTCATGGATTATTTAAGATGTTTTCTGTTGGGGGAGGGGAGTCCTCTTATATTTTCCAGTTCTAGGGAGCTAAGTAACTCATGAGCTTAGGATGCCGGGCTGACAATCAGCAAGCTTGTGCTCGAGACCCAGTTGCTGCCGCAGGATGGTGCGAGTTCCCATCAAATGTTCCTGCCAACCTAGCATTTTGGAAGCGGACAACCATCAGTAAACATTTCAGTAACATTTCAGTGGGAAACGTAATGGGGGACATGAAAAGAACCTCCCAATTGTGGGTCCCTTGGGCAATGGCGATGTCACTATTTAATCATTTCAACCTGGAAGTGCTAAAGCACTTTGGTTACAACTGTAGTAGTTCCAATTCTGAAGATGAGCAAAACATTTTCATTCACTTTCACAACTATCCTTTTTAAAGAAGAATTTTCAAAAGTTTTCATATTTGGTCATGAATCAGATTTTTAAAAAGTTATTTTTTTAAAAAAAAAATGTAAAAGTAGAATGTATAGATTCAGGCATTCAGACAGAGATTTCTACATGTACATAGTTCTTAAGAGTTTGATTCAGCTCCTTACATTATTAAAGTTGATTCTCTTATTCTATTATTGCCCTGGTTCAGTCACTTGAAAAAAATAACGATATTTTGTAAACAGCAAGATGAAAAAATGAATCCAAGGGCTTTTCGAAAAACAATGTGGTAGTAGAAATATGTGTAAAATTCAGAGAGGTGGGAGAGCATTACAAAGACACATTTGTTTGTTTGTCAAACATGTACAGGTAGCAGGTGTAAATATAGACGTGGACATGAACAAAAGAAATGAATACATATAAATGGGGACAGTAGGACAGGGACAGTAGGCACGCTGGTGTGCTTATGCCCTTTACGGACCTCTTAGGAATGGGGTGAGGTCCACAGTAGACAGTTTAAGGTTGAAGCTGTGAGGGTTAGAGGATGTAACATTGGAGTTGGGTAGAGCATTCCAGGCATTGACCATTCTGTTGCTGAAGTCATATTTTCTGCAATCGAGTTTGGAGCGGTTTACCTTGAGTTTGTATCTAATGTTTGCCTGTGTATTATTGCAGTTGAAGCTAAAGTTGTCATTGACAGATAGGACATTGTAGCAGACAATTTTGTGTACTATGCTTAGGTCAGACCATAGTTGACGTAGTTCTAGGTCGTCCAAGCCCAAAATTTTGAACCTGGTGGCATAAGGTTATGAGCAGAGGAGTGGAGTACTCTTCTCATGAAATACCACTGGACTCGCTCAATTGTATTAATGTCTGATATACAGTCTGGATTCCAGGCAGATGAGCTGTAATCTCTAAAGGGTTAGAGGATGTAACATTGGAGTCGGGTAGAGCATTCCAGGCGTTGACCACTCTGTTGCTGAAGTCGTATTTTCTGCAATCGAGTTAAGAATGGTTTATCTTGAGTTTGTATCGATTGTTTGCCCGTGTATTATATAACCAACTGGTTCAGGTTAAAAAGGGAGAAAGGGAAGGCACAGGCAGCAGCAATAAGTTGGAAGAGACCTTGGAGGTCTTCTAGTCCAACTCCCTGCTCAAGCAGGAGACCCTATACCATTTCAAATAGGTGGCTGTACTGTTTTTTCTTAAAAACCTCCAGTGATGAAGCACCTACAACTTCTGAAGACAAGGTGTTCCGCTGGTTAATTGTTCTCACTGTTAGGAAGTTTCTCCTTGATTCCAGGTTGCTTGTCTCCTTGATTAGTTTCCATCTATTGTTTCTTGTCTTGCCTTCTGGTGCTTTGGAAAATAAATTGACTCCCTCTTCTTTGTGGCAGCCTCTCAAATACTGACATACTGCTATCATGTTCCCCCGGTCCTTCTTTTCTCTAGACGAGCCATTCCCAGTTCCTGCAAACGTTCTTCATGTGTTTTTATCTCCAGGCCCTTAAACATCTTAGCTGCTTCTTTGCACCTTTTCCTAATTTCTAAGATTTTGTTTTCATAGCTTCTGTAAAGTTTATTATATCTCAATAAAATATAACTCTAGTTATTTCCATATCCGGTGTACTATAAGGAATTAAAATCATTGCAGGTGGAGTCTGGGCAACTGAAATGAGTTGAGTGATTACTGGTCAGATGCTCTTCCTGTTGCCAATGAGGAGTTATATTCAGCAGATATATTCTCATCCACAGAGAGAAATATCTATTTGGATCGAACTCACAGCCTCCTGATTGTGAGGCGAGAGCTCCACCTCTAGGCCAACGCACCACTCACCATGAAGAATTAAAATATTATATAAAATAAAATATTCTTAGTTTGAGTCATGAAAAGATCCATTCTCTTATCTGTTTCTTGCTTTGTTCTTCTTTATCTTCTTAGCTCCACCACTTCCTTCAGACCCTTTCATTGAACAACACAGATGGAGAAACGGTGTCCTTTAATGAGAATAAGGAGATGGGATCCGGATTTGATATAATAAACCTCCTTATTTTCTCTAATAACTCTTTTCATAAAGTAAAGGTTGGAAGGCTCGGGACCAAGGATTCTCAAGGAAAGCAATTCATCATTGAGGACAACAAGATTAAATGGCATGGCAGCGCTAACAAAGTGAGTTATCATAAATCATCTGAAAAGCTCAATTTTAATGGTTGGAATTCTCTCCCTTTCCATTACAACAAATAAATAAACAAACTCAATTACTTTATCAACCAATAGAGAATAGTAACATCTTTATGGGATACTCCTAGATACCACTACTAGGAGAAATGGAATACTTACAATGGAAAGGAAAATATTTTCAGAGAGATGCCCTATTTTTTCATTATTGTTTTAGGGTAGGAGTAGTAATGTGATATAAGGGATGTGGTGGCTCAGTGGCTAAGATGTTGAACTTGTTGATCGAAAGGTCAGCAGTTCAGCAGTTCGAATCCCTAGTGCTGCGTAATGGGGTGAGCTCCCGTTACTTGTCCCAGCTTCTGCCAACCTAGCAGTTCAAAAGCACATAAAAAATGCAAGTAGAAAAATAGGGACCACTTTTGGTGGGAAGGTAACAGCATTCTGTGCACCTTTGGCATTTAGTCATGCTGGCCACATGACCACAGAGACATCTTCGGACAGCACTGGCTCTTCGGCTTTGAAACAGAGATGAGCATTGCCCCCTAGAGTTGGGAATGACTAGCAGTTCCCTAGAGTCAGGAACGACATTTATCTTTACCTTTAGTGATGTGGTGGCCTAGAGGTGGAGGTCTCACCTCACAATCAGGAGGCTGTGATCCTAGGTAATGGTATATATTTCTCTCTCTGGGCACAAAGAGAGAATATCTGCTGTGAACTCCATATAGGAGTCAGGAAGGGCATTCAGCCAGTAAATGCTCAGCTCCACTCAGTTGCTCCAACTTTACCCCAATGCAAGGGATTATAGAGTTGTTAAAAGAAAAAAAAATGTTTTGGGGTAGGAGAAACCATTAAAAAAAAGAGACAATTATGGCTCCTCTATTTTTAGTAGAAAATATAAATGGACAAATCTATCCCTGTCTGGGGGATTTTAATCCTCTGTTTCCTCTTTGTTTTCTGCTTTGTTTGTTCTTTAACCTGTAGACTTTTATCAGCTTTCGGGGGAGGGGAGTTTACAAAGATTTTGCCTACATTTCCCACAGTATAGGAATTCTTTGTTTCCAGAAGCATTTTGACAAAGGAGTAGCATTTGTTCCTTGTCTACTTCTCCCTAAGTAAAACCAACATTTTCTTGGAGGCAAGTTCAGTTTATAGTGAAAGTAGGGATAAATTTAAGGACATTTTTTTTGAAATGGGTGGCATTTTCTGGGTACTCCCCCCCCCTTCTGTCTACCAGCTGTCCTCCAGCTTTGGAGTTTTCTTTCTCCACAGTAATATGCAGATCTGCTGTTTTAAATTCAATTAAGAGGTACAAATAGACTCCAGATTCACAGAGATATAGAGCCTTAGTAAGTCCTTGGGAGGAGGAGGAAGAAAAAGAAAAGAACAAGGAGGAGGAGGAGGAGGAGGAGGAAAAGGGGAGAGGGAAGCAGAAGAGGGAGAAGATTGTTAATAGTTAATTCTACATCAAGAGTTTACTTTAAGATGAATTGTTGTACTTTGTATCATAATTTCAACATTGTCCAGGAAGCATTAATTGCAGTGGCCTATCTTCCTCCCTCCCTATCTATCTACTGTCAGTAGTGAGATTCAAAAATTTTTACTACTGTTCTGTGGGTGTGGCTTGGTGGGCATGGCATGGCTTGGTGGGCGTAGCTTGGTGGGTGCGACAGGGGAAGGATACTGTAAAAATCTCCATTCCCTCCCCACTCCAGGAGAAGGTTACTGCAAAATCTCCATTTCCTCCCGATCAGCTGAGACTCACCAGGATCACCTTCTGCCTGCCTCCAACCGCCCAGTGCGCTCACATAGGATTGCCCTCCTCCGGGTTCCATCGGCCAGACAATGTCGGCTGATGGTGCCCAGGATGAGGGCGTTCTCTGTGGGCGCACTGACCTCTGGAATGGTTTACCCACTGGGCTCCGGATGGCCCCCGACCTCCGCTCTTTCCACGGTGACCTGAAGACATGGCTTTTCCAACAAATTTGCTGATCTGATGGGAGTTTTAACTAATCCTTTGGGGATTGTAATTGAGTATTTTAGTTGTAATTTTACTGTTTTATTGTTTTATCTTTGTGAGCCGCCCCGAGTCCTTCGGGAGAAGGGCAGCATATAAGTATAAATAAACTAAACTAAACTAAACTCAGGAGGCAGAGAATAGATGGGGGTGGGGCCAGTCAGAGGTGGTATTTACCAGTTCTCCAAACTACTCAAAATTTCTGCTACTGGTTCTCCAGAACTGGTCAGAACCTGCTGAATACCACCTCTGCTACTTATTTGCCTATTTACCTTCCAAACATGCGTAAATTGATTATTCATTTGTTATGTCATACCAGATCATCTCTACCTAACTTTTTTTATTAAACATTTTTTTTAAAAAAAAGGTCCATCCCCTTTCCTTGTGTAATCCTTACTGCCAGCCTGGTTATCAAAAGGAAAAAAAAGAAGGAGAGCAATTTTGCTGCTATGATTGTGTTCGGTGTCCAGAAGGAAAGATTTCCAATGAAAGAGGTAAATAGCACTTAGCAATAGCATTTAGATTTATATACCACTTCATAATGCTTTTACAGCGATCTCTAAGCAGTTTACAGAGTCAGCCTATTGCCCCCAACAATCTGGGTCCTCATTTTACCGACCTTGGAAGGATGGAAGGCTGAGTCAAACTTGAGCCGGTGAGATTTGAACTGCCGAACTACAGCTAGCAGTCAGCTGAAGTAGCCTGCAGCACTGCACTCTAACCATTTCGCCATCACAGTACAGCAAATCTTCCAATGTAATTGATATAAATTGGAGAACATCAAAATGTCCATGTTTGACATCATCTCTGCCTGTTATTCTTCTTTTTATCTCTTTTCTCCTGCATGCTTAATAAGAATTGGAAAGATATTCAACATGGCAATTGTTGAGAAGGGTTGTGCCAATATAGCTTGGGCCACACAAATTATATAGCAATATATTCTTGATTAATATATTATTATTACGACTTTGTAGGACTTCATATTTTAAGGAACAATATATTTGGAATGCATGGGTGCATGAACAGAGTACCCACGTGCAGCTTTTTAATTCAAACACAACTTTTCTTGGCAACATCTATCAAAGGGGCGGCACAATGACTCAGTGGTTAAAGACATTGAGCTTGTCAGCTGGAAAGCTGATAGCCTGGGTTAGAAACCTGTGCACCATGCAATGGGATGTTCTCCTGTTACCTGCTCCAGCTCCTGATCACTTAGCAGTTCAAAAGCATGCAAATATGAGCAGATAAATAGGTACCACTTTGATGGGCAAGTAACAGCATTCCGTGGGCCTCAGTATATAGTCATGCTGGCCATGTGACCATGGAAATGTCTTTAGACAAGGTTAGGTCGTTCAACTAAGAAATGGAGATGAGCACCATCCCCTAGAGCCGTGATGGTGAACCTATGACATGCGTGCCAGAGGTGGCACACAGAGCCCTCTCTGTGGGCATGTGTGCCATCGCCAGCTGCTCTTTTAGTTTTTGGCATGCCAACTATGCCGGAGTACCAGAAAACTGCCTGAAAACAGTCAGAAAAATGGCCAAAAAACAGACCAGTTTTTGGGCCATTTTGGGCCATTTTCATAGCCGTTTTACTACTACTACTACTACTACTACTACTACTACTACTACTACTACTACTATTATTATTATTATTATTATTATTATTATTATTATTATTATTATTATTTATTGAATTTATATCCCACCCATCTCCCCGAAGGGACTCAGGGCGGTGAACAGCCGAAAATTAAAATAACATACAATATAAAAGTTAAGATAACTAAAAATAAATTAAATTAATCGGCCTCCCAATTTAAAACCCCAAGCTATACAATTAAAAAACTAACCCATAAAACTAACCCATAAAACCTATTCAGGCCAGGCCAGCTTGCTGAAATAAAAACGTCTTCAGGGCCTTACAGAAAGTGTGGAGATCCAGGATCAGCCATATTCCGGGAGGGAATTTTAGGACAAAACCAGCCGAAAAAAACGGCCTGATAACAGCTCAAAAACAGCCTGAAAATGGCCCAAAAAATGGCCTGAAAATGCCCCAAAATGCCCTGAAAATGCCCCCAAAATGCCCCAAAATCAGGCATTTGCATGCTGGTCAGCTGGTCTTTGGGTTTTTAGTGCTCAGGCACGCACACATGCATGCACATCCGTGCACATTTCAGTTTGGGCACTTGATGCCGAAAAGGTTCGCCATCACTGCCCTAGAGTCAGACATGACTGGAGAAGGGAAACCTTTATCTTTATCTATCAACGGTCATATCACACAGGAGAAGACACAGAAGATATAGAGTAGGGGCTGGCTCATGTCACTTCGGCCCGGTCTACCCAATGCGAAGAGGAAACATTGGGCCAGCGTGGGTTCGGCCCAGTCTACCCAATGCAAAGAGGAAACATGCCAGCAGTTTGGGGAGTGGCGTCAAGCTGGCTACACCCACCCAGTCAGCCAAGCCCACCCAGTTGGCCATGCCCTCCTGCCCGCCTCAAGGTCAACCACAGCCCTGATGTGGCCCTCAATTAAATTGAGTATGACACCCCTGATTTAGAGAGTTGCAGAAGGGCTAACTGAAACAACCTTTCTTCCCTTCAAATCTGAAGCTATACATAATGACTCCTATTCTTTTTCCATCCATTATTCCTTGATGGTATGTGTGCGTTCAAAGGAAACAATGTACATGAAGCAGAATTGAGTTAATGACAGGAAAGCAAAAGGTTGAATTTCCAAATACCCAAATGTTCCTTTAGACTGCTGATGCTTTAGAAAATGTGAAGGACCTCTTATAATTTTAAAACAGTATCTAATTAATTTTCAGAGTTTTGAGATAGCACTGGAGAAGAACATATGTGTAGGTTTTGTGTTTTGTTTTTTTTAAATTTTGATTTATATGCCGCCCTTCTCCGGAGACTCAGGGCGTCTTACAATGCGTTAAGCAATAGCCTTCATACTATTGTATATTTATACAAAGTCAGCTTATTGCCCTCACAAACTGGGTCCTCAATTCACCTACCTTAGAAAGGATGGAAGGCTGAGTCAACCTTGAGCCTGGGGAGATTTGAACTTGCAGTAATTGCAGGCAGCTGAATGTTAATAACAGGCTATTAGTCTGCTGCGCCACCAGAACACATTATGTTTTTAAACTAGCATGAATAATCCAAATCTATATATATAAAAGTGAAAACAACTCACCCATTAATCACGAAATCTCCAGAACCGTAAAGCCTACAAACTTGAAATTTGCCATGTATGTTCCTCTTGGCTTCTAGGTGCTCACTAAGAAAGGATTTTTTGAAATAACCATCAGAGCACTAGTATTCCCTATATTATTATTAACACACTCTGATGCTAAGGAGTTGAATTTCCCCTCCCCACCTGTAAAGAAATCTGTTGCACATTCTGATGCTAAGGAGTTCTACTCCCCCTTCCCACCTCAAAAGAAATCTGTTCCAAATGCAAAACACAAGCAGAAGAGAGGAGTTTCACTTTCAGTTTTACATTCACATCAGCAAGCAGCTTTACTACAGAACAGTTGAGCTAAGCCATACCCAGCCTCCTTCCTGTCTCTTTCTTGCTCACACAGCAAATACTGTTTGAGTTTCCAAACACCCCTCAACTCTCTCTCACACTGACAGGATGCTAGCCAGATGAATACCGATGGATGCTGCGGGCTGGGACATTCTACTCCTCCTCCCCCTCAGATCCACCTGCCAGTTGTATTATATTAATACACTCTGATGCTATGGAGTTACACATTCTACATTAAGTTTCAGGCTGCAAGTGTCAATTTATCAAGCCCAAGAACATAGTTTTGTCCTGCTAGTAATAAATATGCTGGTCTTTCTAGGATAGTGGTTAGAAGGACAATTGGACAATAATGGGTATTTCTTCACAAAATTCGTTTCTCTTGTGGAAATCATGAGTGATGGGCTTCTTTTTAAAAGATTGACATGAGAACTGAGTGATTTCACATAAAAATTAACATTGCCTTTATCTGTTATCCTATATCCAGATACAGAAGATTGCTTCAAATGTCCATCTGATCAGTATCCAAACCAGGAACATGACAAATGTTTCCCCAAAATGATAGTTTTTCTGTCTTATGAAGAACCTTTGGGCATCTCCTTAGCCACGAGTGCCATTTTCTTCTTCTCAGTCACCGTTTTGGTATTAAAAATATTCCACCTGCACAAAGATAGTCCCATAGTCAAAGCCAACAATCGGGACCTCACCTATGCACTCCTTATCTCTCTTTTGCTCTGCTTCCTCTCACCTTTCCTATTTATTGGTAAGCCCGGGGTGAGTACCTGTTTCCTTCGGCAACCAGCCTTTGGTGTCATCTTCTCACTGGCTGTTTCCTGTGTCTTAGCTAAAACCATCACTGTGGTGGTAGCTTTTATGGCTACCAAGCCAGGATCCGGTATGAGGAAGTGGATGGGAAAGAGGCTTACATGTCTCATTGTCTTTTCCAGCTCTTCCATCCCAGTTGGCATGTGTGCTATATGGCTAACGATCTCTCCCCCATTCCCCAATTTGGACATGCACACACTGACCACTGAGATAGTAGCTGAGTGTAAGGAAGGTTCCGTCACTATGTTTTATCTTGTCTTGGGCTACATGGGACTTCTGTCCATCATCAGCTTCAGTGTTGCTTTTCTAGCTAGGAAGTTGCCAGATAGTTTCAACGAAGCCAAATTCATCACCTTCAGCATGCTGGTATTCACCAGTGTTTGGTTGTCCTTTGTTCCAACCTACCTGAGTACCAAGGGAAAATATATGGTAGCTGTGGAGATCTTCTCCATCTTGGCCTCAAGCGCTGGGCTTTTGGGATGCATATTTTTCCCCAAATGTTTCATAATTGTGCTGAGGCCTGAACTGAACAACAAGGAGCACCTCATGAGAAGAAAGCAGATGCAAAAATAATGCACAATGGATACCTCTTTTGGGACAGATACAATGGATTTTATGTATCTTCTGATGAAATAATACATTCAGGTTTAATTTATTTTTCAATTTACTTGTTCATCCCAACCCTCCCCAGAAAATTACAGTGAGGAGGCTCAAAAGGCATGAAAAATGAAAGATGAAGAATAAATTTGTGATTTTCACAATATGGATGCTGTTGAAATATATCTGACTTTCGTTCACGTATGCTTTTGCTGTTTTCTATTAAATAATGCTATTTTTATCATTCTTTTAATACTAGTTCTCTTAAAATTCTTTGATTGTAAGCTTAGACATAGAATTGAGAAACAAAGAGGAAATTTCTCAGACTCCGCAAGATTACTTTAGCAAACTACCTTAGGAATTGATATGCAAAAAGCCATTAAATGAAGAGGTAAAAATGATAGACAGGATATACAGTAGATAAATGGAGCTTTTGATGACTGCATTCCAAAAAATGTGGTTGGAGTAAGTGTTGAGCAAACCTCTTAAGATAGTTTCTCCTTCTCCTCCTCCTCCCCCCCTCGTAGTGGTACATATTGATTTGATACCTTGTTTAAATATTTTTAAAGTGAGCTCACGGACCTAGAATTGTGGGTAGTTCCCTAGCCAAGCACTGTCCCTACTTAATTTGATTTGAGATCAACTGATAACAGCTGGGCATTGCTATATGCTGATGCCAATACATTAACAAAATTTGTACCCCATCTCTGACCTTAAAACCCTGATCAGATTGTCATCCTTAATCTTGTTCTGTCCCCGTCTCACACGCACACACACCAACAGACGTCCAAGAGTTAAAAACCAAGCCAGCCGACAAAATCCTTTTCCTTATGATAACGGAACTTGGCAGTAACCTAGTGACTACCTACCAAGAGTTTATTACTCACGAAGGGAAGAGATAACGTCTCTCCACTTCTGGTACATCAAAGTAAATTGTTCAATAATTACAGAGTAACTTAAGTCCAAATATAATCCAGTAAAGTCTATAGCAAAAGTCCGGCAATGCAGAATGGTGTGGAAGCTTTCAGCTTTGTTCGTCACAAGGCTTGCCTGGCCACCACACTCCCTTTTATACCCTGTGGGGTGTGGTCCAGTGACTCAGCCTAATCTCGGGCATGCCTTTTCTTCTGTTGTGCGCATTTATCTCTGCGACACTGTCGAGGATCCAGCCAAGACTCATTACTCTCATCACTGTCCACCTGTGGCTGCGTGGACGTGCTTGGCCCCCTGCCCTATCTCTTGCCCTTCGGCAGACACCGGAGACATTGCCAAAGAGGAGGGTCCTGGAGAGGGAGGCCTTGCCAACTCCTCTCCTTCACTCTCGGAGTCCTCTCCTGCCGATGACACAGGCTCAGGTAATGGAGCCACAACAAATCTCCTGTTCAATATCTGCAGGAAACATTTGGTGAGATCATCTGTCTGTAAAGGGTGAGGCATAACATCAATATGGAGATGAAACCTAGATATGCAGTACATGTCTGGCTCCTTCCTTCCTTCCTTCCTTCCTTCCTTCCTTCCTTCCTTCCTTCCATCCATCCATCCATCCATCCATGTGAAGCTATCGAGGTTCTGCTCCAATGTCTGGAGGCTATGAGGGTCTGGAGGAGATAGAACAGGTTACAGCTCAACTTTGACAAAACTGAGTCATTCTGGCATCTGGCTATCAGATCTAATAAATTGCAAATAGACTAGAATAGAATTCTTTATTAGCCAAGTGTGATTGGACACACAAGGAATTTGTCTTTGGTGCATATGCTCTCAGTATACATAAAAAGAAAAGATATGTTTATCAAGAATCATAAAGTACAACACTCAATGATAGTCATAGGGTACAAATAAGCAATCAAATCATACTAGGAATATTACAATATAAATCGTAAGGATACAAGCAACAAATTTACAGTCATACAGTTATAAGTGGAAAGAGATGTGTGATGGGAATGATGAGAAGATTAATAGTAGTGCAGACTTAATAAATAGTTTTCCAGTGTTGATGGAATTATTTGTTTAGCAGAGTGATGGTGTTCGGGAATGCAGCTCAAAAAACAGCATCTGGCTATCAGATCTAATAAATCAAGTATTTCCATTTTTTATTTTGGACAGGGCAGCATTGTCCTGTTTGGACTTGGTGGACAATCTGAGGTACTGAATGGTTGAAGAACGTTCAACAGCTATGATCATGGGGGATTTTGCATACATATATGGGGCATCAGTTTTGCCAATTCCTGGACTGGAACAGCATGCTGATTAGTGACTTCTCATTTGTAGTAGTTCAATGCATTCTACAGGGGGCTGTCCTTGAAGACCATCTGGAAACCACAGTTGGTTTGGAGTGCAACACTGCAGGCAGTTATGTGTGCATCTCTTTAGATGCATGTAACACTGCTAGTTAGCATGTTGTACTGGCTTCCAGATATGATTCGAGATGCTGGTTATCACCTTTGAAGTTTTACATGTCATAGAAAGGGGCTTACATGTCATTGAAGTCTTACATGTCATAGAAAGTGGTCCCACAATAAAGTTGTGGGGCTACTTTATTTCAGGATCATCTGCCTGCCCCACATGCTCCTATAGTATGCTCCAAATTTACTCTTTCACACATAGCTCCCATACTACCTCCCATACTACCACCTCTTACAATACTAGACAACACAGTATCAACAGCCGAGACCTTCAAATTTCTAGGTTCTACCATATCTCAAGATCTAAAATGGACACCTAACATCAAAAATGTCATAAAAAAATCACACCAAAGAACTCAGAAAGCTCAAAACTGCCCAAGGAGCTGCTGATCCAGTTCTACAGAGGAATTATTGAGCCTGTCATCTGCACCTCTATTACTGTCTGATTTGGTTCTGAAACCCAACTAGATAGACACAGACCTCAGAGGATAATTAGAACTGCAGAAAAAACAATGGCTACCAACCTGCCTTCCATTGAGGACCTGTATACTGCACGAGTCAAAAAGAGGGCTGTGAAAATATTTACAGACCCCTCGCATCCTGGACATACACTGTTTCAATTCCTACCCTCAAAACAACACTATAGAGCACTGTACAACAAGACAACTAGACACAAGAGCAGTTTTTTCTTGAACGCCATCACTCTGCTAAACAAATAATTCCCTCAACACTGTCAAACTAAGTCTGCACTACCATTAATCTTCTCATGTTCCTATCACCCATCTCCTCCCACTACAGTATGACTGTAACTTTGTTGCTTGTATCCTTATGATTTATATTGACTGTTTCCTAATATGATTTGATTGCTTATTTGTACCCTATGACTATCATTAAGGGTTGTACGTTATGATTCTTGAAGAATGTATCTTTTCTTTTATGTACAGTGAGAGCATATGCACCAAAGACAAATTCCTTGTGTGTCCAATGACACTTGGCCAAGAAAGAATTCTATTCTATTCTATTCTATTCTATTCTATTCTATTCTATTCTATTCTATTCTATTCTATTCTATTCTATTCTATTCTATTCTACCCCACCCCACCCCACCCCACCCCACCCCACCCCACCCCACCCCACCCCACCCCACCCCACCCCACCCCATCCCATCCCATCCCATCCCATCCCATCCCATCCCATCCCATCCCATCCTATTCTATTCTATTCTATTCTATTCTATTCTATTCTATTCTATTCTATTCTATTCTATTCTATTCTATTCTATTCTAGCTGGCAGAGCCTGAAAGCAACCTCATTGCCAGCTGCCAGTCAAAAACAACAAATGACTAAGGATTCACTTTGAGGAAGAGAAGTTTTAGGCTGCTTCAGTAAAGCATTTGCTCACTGTGTCACTTGCACAGTAATAAGTGCCCGTGTCCTCAGTCTTTAACCCAGTCAGTTGAAGGAACACCTGGTTTTTGGATGCATCCCTTGTGATGCTGATCCGATTCTGGAGAGCACTGTTATAGTTAGTGCTTCCACTACCCCAGATGATACCATTCCATTCAATAGCCTTTCCAGGGGTCTGACGGATCCAGGACACTCCGTAGCTTGTGATGGCAAATCCAGAGACTGTACAAGTCAGACGTGGAGTATCTCCTGGCTTCTTCAGGCCATCCCCAGACTCCGTCAGTGTAATCTGTGAGGAAATACCTGTATTCAAGAGTATAAAAGGGGACAAAAGGAAAAATGGGTATGAGAAAAACCACTTGCTGTCTTTAAAAAAATGTGGGTTTTTTTCCCCCCTTACATGCAGGTAAGACCACTAAGAAAGAAATCAAGATATTTAGCTCCATGATGGAGGTATGGAATTTACTCTGGTCACTTGAAACTGATCCTCGATTACGGCATTTAAGAAAAAGCCACACCAGGAGCATTTGCATGAACTCATGGATGGTACAAATATAAGCAAGTCACATCCTCAAATTTAACCTGCTGCGTAACAGTAAGCCTTGAGCTTGTATCAGAAATGGTGCATGTTTGTTTGTTTGTTTGTTTGTTTGTTTGTTTGTTTGTTTGTTTGTTTTTGTTGAGTACGTATTAGATAATATATATATAAATATAAGCATGAATTGAATACATACAATGAATACAATCCACGCTGCATCTACTATGCATTTATATTCTGTTTGGTGGGCAACTCAGGATGAATTCATAAACAAGACCACATTATTTTCTTTGCATTGATACAGAAGAGGTTTGATGAGATGGTCTTCCTGAATTGGTTTTGACATTTCAATCTAGAATAGAAACCTGAGAATTCTACTTGCTTCCATTCAAGTTGTAGAAAAGCCTTATTTTCCTGCCTTGTGGAATATTGATAGATTAATAAATGTATTTTTCTTGTAACAATCAATATACATACATACATGCATACATACATACATACATACATGCATGCATGCATACATACATGTATGTATGTATGTATGTATGTAGGCAGCCCAAGTTCAAATCCAAGTAAGAGTATGGCTAGCTGATGAGAGCTAAATAGCTTGAAATAGATCTATACTAGTCTCCCTTTATTTCTTTATCAGCGAAATATAAATTTTACACACACACACACATATACAGATATAGATATACAGATATATAGATATAAAGATATATTTGTTGTTGTAAGTTGCAAAGCCAAGTCCGACCCATCGCAACCCCATAGACGATGTTCCTCCAGGCCTTCCTGTCCTCTACCATCCATTTGGAGTCCATTTAAGCTCACTCCGACTGCTTCAGTGACTCCATCCAGCCACCTCGTTCTCTGCCGTCCTCTTCTTCTTTTGCCCTCAATTTTTCCCAGCATTAGGCTCTTCTCCAGTGAGTCCTTCCTTCTCATTAGGTGGCCAAAGTATTTGAGTTTTATCTTCAGGATCTGGAGGATCAGGATCTATAGATCTATAGATATAGCTAGCTAGCTAGCTAGCTAGCTAGCTAGCTAGCTAGCTAGATAGATAGATAGATAGATAGATAGATAGATAGATAGATAGATAGATAGATAGAGATATAAATTGATCTCAGAAACTTCAACTATATGAAGATGTTCTTGCCTTATGAACTGAGCACCAATGGGCACCACCCATTTAATAACAGATCTGTTGAGGTACAGACGTTTCCTTTCTTCAGGGCCAAAATAATGGAAAAGGCTGAACGTTCAGGTGGGGGAAGTCTTGGAGAACATGAATGAAGATGCTGAGAAGTATGTATGGCTGCCCACGCTGTCACTATAAACTCTTCCCTTGTTGTTCATCACAACACTGCCTTGTAAATCTATCTGTCTTCTTTTCTTAAAGCGATGCTAAACAAAGAGGTAACCAGGGAGAAGATTAATTTTGTTACTTGCTGTGGACAGGAATATCACTTGATCCTACTTGCCTTTATATTCCCCATCATCAACAAAACCCAGCTGTCCATCAACAGCATCTGCCATTCAAACAGCAGCAGCAAGCAGGAAGTGGGGAGAAGACAAAATGGGAAGGGAAGGGAAGAGGAGAGGAGAGGAGAGGAGAGGAGAAGAGAGGAGAGGAGCGAAGGGAAGGGAAGGGAAGGGAAGGGAAAGGAAGGGACCTTTGTATCAGCCTAGATGTACATACTTAAGAGATGGAAAACCCCAATATAGCCCATATTTCTATCCCAATGGGTCTGGTGGAGGAATTGGAGCTGTATGTTACTACCTTATTCTACTGCCCTAAAAACAGAATTGGAAGTAAATACTTTTCTCTCCCCCCCCCTTTTCCTGTACATTTTTTTATTTCTCCTTTTTTCTCTTACTTTCTCTTTATTTTCATTTTTTTGGGTGTGTTTTATCTTTTGATCAACTAATAAAAATTTAACCTTGATGATTTTCTACAGACCTCTTGCAAGTGCAGTGATATCAACAAGCGATCTACATAAAATATCAATACAATACAATTCTCTCTTTTTTAAAAAAAAAAAATGAAAGCCATAAAATATACAAAACAAAAAGTGGAGAATGGCAACCAGGAGAAACTTCATCAATCGCATATACATACAATAGAATTCCTAAGCTTAATCACCTCCCAGTCCCAGTGAATTCTAAGGAGAATTCATGCTGGCGGGGGAATTGGAGAATTCTCAGGAGAATTCATGCCAGCTGGAGAATTCAGGGAATTGAAATCCAGATATCTAAAACTTGAGAGAGTGGACAAACATTTAAATATATTGAATGAATAAACAATCAATCTATGTCTTTCAGCTCTGAGGACACTCCTGCACAACAGTTACTCCAGATGGTAAACCAATGTTTCCTTCCCTATTTTTGTTCTTCCTTTGTGGTTTCTTCTATTTTTCAATTCTGAACATTTTTTTTCTGAACAAAAGTGTGATGGAACACGAGCTCCACCTCCAGGAACATCCTTCCAAGGTTTAGAGAGGTTTTTACATGAGTTAATGTTAGACTTTCAGCACTGTGTATCTCTAGCGCAGTAATAGACACCTGTGTCTTCTTGCTTCAGATTGTTCATATGCAAATAGAATTGAGGATTGCTTTTTGAAGGCACAGATTAGTAGCACTTAGTACTGCACGCTAACCACTGTGCCACCGGGGCTCATATGGTTTATTTTTCATTGTATGCTGCACAGAACCATGTTTACATAGCCATTTATAAAATAATTGGGTGTCTATATAAACATGAATGAATGAATGAATGAATGAATGAATGAATGAATGAATGAATGAATGCTAGTTCCAAATATTCTCTGCATTGTCCCATAATGACTTTTTGTTTGGCTTCCTTGCTTCCTTCAAAGGGAAACCTTAATTTTTATTTATTTATGTATATGGTTGCCCTATGCTCAGAGAGGTGACCCTGGGGGCTTACAACATTAAAATTTATCAGATCCACATGCTCGCTTCTACTGCCCTTTGCTATGTAATAAACAAGGAAGAAGTTGTCTTTGGGAATAATTCTTCCCCTCTCCATTCCTCTCTTATTTATAACTCACTTTTCATTTCTACAACTGGGAACATGGGATATCTGCATTTCCCTTGTCCATGTCAAGTATGACAGTTGCAGTATGACAGTTCTTATTTCAGTGATTGAGGAACACAGCTGACTAAAAAAAGGATGTATTTAGCAGCTGTGACTTGCACAATTGTGAGCAGGATGGATAGATGTATTTCAGGAAGGGTACTTTTAGAAGGGGCTCAGTCACTGTGTGTCATTTACACAGAAATACAAGGCAGTGTCTTCTCGTTTTAGACCATTGACTTGGACAAAAACTTGATTTTTGGCAGTATCTCTTGTGAAGATTAACCGATTTTGCAAAACACTATTGTAATACACAGTTCCACTCTTTGCAACACGTCCAATCCATTCCAGTCCCTCTCCTGGACGTTGACGGATCCAGTCCATGTATGCCTCTGCTACAGAAAATCCAGACACTGTGCAAGTCAGTCGTATGGACTCCCCTGGCCTCTTAACGTCACCCCCAGATTCAATAATGGTAGAACTGGATGAACTGCCTGTGACAGAACAATGAAAATTAGAAAATTAAAAAAGGAGAAGATGATGGTGCAGCAAGGTAACAGAGTGAAATATTGGAATATTACATGAAGGTAGAAGAGATCCGTATTTTTTTTTTATTTGCCTTACATGCAGGGAATGCAAATAGGAAACATGCTATGATTGTCCATTCCATAATGTTAATATTGCCTAACCAAGATGAGCAGAGAATCTGATCTCCAGCTACAAGGAACCTGATGGTCACGTTAATCCTTGATTGCTCTATGTGGAATAGCATCTTCCCCTTTAAAGAATCCATGTCCTAAAGTAATTTGCATAGTATTCAAAGTGCCCATTATGTAAGTTGTGGGGGCATAAGCTGACTTTGTATAAATATACAAAAGGATGAAGGCTATTGCTGAGCACATTGTAAGCCGCCCTGAGTCTTCGGAGAAGGGCGGCATATAAATCAAATATAATAATACTCTAAATCAGGGGTGTCACACATGTGTCATCATGGTGGCATCACATGATGTCTTGTGACTTTTTTCCCCTTCGCTAAACTGGCTGTGGAGAGCACATGATGCATCCAGCCCACGGGTCATGAGTTTGACAGCCCTGCTCTAAGCACACGGTACTTAAGCAAATAGTGCCATAAGTACCAAGTACTTTAATTGTGCATTGCAATCCAAAGCCATCATGAACAGGGAAGTACACCCAAAAGGACAGTGTCAGGAACCTCAGAAAACAGTGCCAAGAAGCTCAAGCCAGCCTTTCCCCCTTTAAGAAAACCAAGAAGCACCAGCTGAAAGGAAAACTCAGAACAGCCAAGGGCTGTTACAAAAGTAACAGAACTGAGTAACAGAAAAGTAACAGAAACACTTAAGTAGAGCCATTAAGATAAGGGGAATCAGGCTAAAAATAAATTCTTCATGGTAAACCGAAGCCTAGGGAATGGAACTTCATCATGTTTTCTTTCCATTTGATGATCTTTTTCAATGTTACATTTTTTTTGTTTGTTTGTTTGTTTTAAGTTCGGGCTTACAGGTTTGGCTTACAGTTCCACAGAAGTATAAAAGGCCTATCCAAATTTATTGCATGGACAATATGGTCTGGACTTAAAAACAACGCAAGGTAATGACCATTTAGTGCAGTAGATACTCATAGGTAAAGATAAAGGTTCCCCTTGCACTTATGTGCTAGTCGTTCCTGACTCAAGGGGGCGGTGTTCATCTCCGTTTCAAAGCCAAAGAGCCAGTGCTGTCCGAAGTTGTCTCCGGCTTCGGCGGAGTGGCTGGCATGACTAAATGCCAAAGGCATACAGAACGCTGTTACCTTCCCTCCAAAAGTGGTCCCTATTTTTCTACTTGCATTTTTCACATGCTTTCAAACTGCTAGGTTGGCAGAAGCTGGGACAAGTAATGGGAGCTCACCCCGTTACGCGGCACTAGGGATTAGAACTACTGAACTTCCAATCTTTTCATCGACAAGCTCAGCATCTTAGCTTCTGAGCCACCACATCCCTTCTTATTTAAGCATATGGTTGCCCAATTCTCATACAGTTGACTCTGGAGGCCTTACAACATTAAAATTTATCAGATCCACATGCTCGCTTCTACTGGCCTTTACTATGTAGTAAACAAGGAAGAAAAATCATCTACAGTCTTTGAAAATAATTCTTCCCCTCTCATTTCCTCTTTTATTTATAACTCACTTTTAAGTTCTGCAACTGGGAACATGGGATATTTGCATTTCCCTTGTCCATGTCATATATGACAGTTGCAGTATGAAAATAGAATAGAATAGAATAGAATAGAATAGAATAGAATAGAATAGAATAGAATAGAATAGAATAGAATAGAATAGAATAGAATAGAATAGAATAACAGAGTTGGTAGCGACCTTGGAGGTCTTCTGGTCCAACCCCCTGTTTAGGCAGGAAACCTTACACCACTTCAGACAAATGGTTATCCAACATCTTCTTTAAAAAATTTCCAGTGTTGGAGCATTCACAACTTCTGGAGGCTGTTGATGTTATATCATTCTTATCACAATGATTGAGGAATACAGCTGTCTGAAAAAAGGATGTATTTAGCAGCTGTAACATTCACAATTTTGAGCAGGATGGATAGATGCATTTCAGGAAGGATAATTTTAGAAGGGGCTCAGTCACTGTGTGTTATTAACACAGAAATACAAGGCAGTGTCTTCTAGTTTTAGACCATTGACTTGGACAAAAACCTGATTTTTGGCAGTATCTCTCGAGAGGATTAACCGATTTTGCAAAACACTATTGTAAAACACAGTTCCGCTCTTTGCAACACGTCCAATCCATTCCAGTCCCTCTCCTGGACGTTGACGGATCCAGTCCATGTATGCCTCTGCTACAGAAAATCCAGACACTGTGCAAGTCAGTCGTATGGACTCCCCAGGCCTCTTAACGTCACCACCAGATTCAATAATGGTAGAACTGGATGAACTGCCTGTGACAGAACAATGAAAATTAGAAAATTAAAAAAGGAGAAGATGATGGTGCAGCAAGGTAACAGAGTGAAATGTTGGAATATTACATGAAGGTAGAAGAGATCCATATTTTTTTTTTTTGCCTTACATGCAGGGAACGCAAATAGGAAACATGCCATGATTGTCCATTCCATAATGTTAATATTGCCTAACCAAGATGAGCAGAGAATCTGATCTCCAGCTACAAGGAACCTGATGGTCACGTTAATCCTTGATTGCTCTATGTGGAATAGCATCTTCCCCTTTAAAGAATCCATGTCCTAAAGTAATTTGCATAGTATTCAAAGTGCCCATTATGTAAGTACATAATACTCTAAGTCAGGGGTGTTAAACATATGTCGTCATGGTGGTATCACATGATGTCTCGTGACTTTTTTCCCCTTCACTAAACTGGCCATGGCCAGCACGTGATGCATTCAGCCCATGGGTCGTGAGTTTGACAGCCCTGCTCTAAGCACACGGTACTTAAGCAAATAGTGCCATAAGTACCAAGTACTTTAATTGTGCATTTCAATCCAAAACCATCATGAACAGATTGTGGGAAGTACACCCAAAAGGACAGTGTCAGGAACCTCAGAAAACAGTGCCAGGAGGCTCAAGCCAGCCCTCCCCCCTTTAAGAAAACCAAGAAGCACCAGCTGAAAGGAAAACTCAGAACAGCCAAGGGCTGTTACAAAAGTAACAGAGCTGAGTAACAGAAATGTAGCAGAAACACTTAAGTAGAGCCATTAAGATAAGGGGAATCAGGCTAAAAATAAACTCTTGCACATATGTGCTAGTCATTCCTGACTCTAGGTGGCAGTGCTCATCTCCAAGCCAAAAAGCCAGCACTGTCTGAAGAAGTCTCTGTGGTCATGTGGCTGGCATGACAAAATGCCAAAGGCACATGGAACGCTGTTACCTTCCCTCCAAAGGTGGTCCCTCTTTTTCTACTTGCATTTTTAAAATGCTTTCAAACTGCTAGGTTGGCAGAAGCTGGGACAAGTAACTGGAGCTCACCCATTTACACAACACTAGGGATTCGAACTGCTGAACTGCCAATCTTTTGATCGAAAAGTTCAGCATCTTAGCCACTGAACCACCGCGTCCCTTAACTACTCATAGATCAGCCAAATTATGGTTAAGATCAACATTCATGAGTCCACCACAAATATCAGGTCTGTAGAGTGGACTCGGATGGAGAACCATCTGAGAATTCAAATTTTTGGTTAGATTGTTAAATCAAAACACAATCAAGAAGATAGCAGTTGTAAAGACACACACCCATTTTTTTTTTGAGTTGCAAAGAAAACAGCATGAATGCAGTCACTAGAATGTGCATTTCACTCAAAGAATTCCTTTCCTAGAAAGTTAAACTCTGAGAATAAACAAAAATCGCTGCAGTTCCTTTTAGAAGATGCAGGATTGTTGAAGTGGCTTAGTGTTAGGAGCAGTTAAATTGTATTGAATGAAAATGATTAACAAAAATATAGACTAATCAAACATAGATCAATTTGGTAATTTAATACCAGTTGAGTTCTATTGAGTGGATTAATATGGTTACCAAAGAGGTGGCATACCTAGATACATACATACACACATACAAAACACATATCCCTATGATTGAGAGAAAAGCCAGCTCCTAGGAGATTTGCAAATGGCTGGCCAGTATGGTTGGTCTTAATCTGATCTCAGATGGAATAGTGTTCCAAATAGAGCAGATGTTGAGAAGACATGGACCCCACCAGATGCTTCTCTCTAACAGGCTGGATTCAAAGCACACCCATCCTACCAGAACTAATGAGACAGGTCAAAACATATTTTGGACCTCCTCATGAATCTGGAGGATCCACCATAAAGAGTTGCAAACTGAGTGGTTCAACAGGTCTTATAGTGTAAGCATTTTGATCATAAGTATATTTCCAAATTATCTTTTTATTTAATTTTACATGAATTTACATTATTTATTTAGCATATGGCTGGTCACACACAATATTAATACACTTCATTTTTACAGGTTAAAACAATTAAAACAATTAAAAAGAAGCAGTAAGAAAACTTAAGAGGAAAACAGAAATAACATTTCAGAGTTTAATGTCGAGTTTGGAGATCCAGTCAGTAACTGTTGTTGTTACTCAGAGGAAGTCCCTAAAATCTCCAGGCTATCTTCTGTTAGAGCATACCCTCACTATATGTTGGATAGTCTGTCTGTGGGGGGGGGGCGCAATCACATTGTGCTGAAGGTGTCTTTCCCCATTTATACAAGAAGTCGGCACACACCCCATGAGTCATTCTACAATTAAACAGGGACATGGTGGCTCAGTGGCTAAGATGCTGAGCTTGTCGATCAAAATGTCGGCATTTCAGCAGTTCGAATCCCTAGTGCCGCATAACAGGGTGAGCTCCCGTTACTTGTCCCAGCTCCTGCCAACCTAGCAGTTCGAAAGCATGTAAAAAATGCAGGTAGAAAAATAGGGACCACCTTTGGTGGGAAGGTAACAGCGTTCCGTGCGCCTTTGGCATTTAGTCATGCCAGTCACATGACCACGGAGACGTCTTCGGACAGCGCTGGCTCTTCGGCTTTGAAAAAGAGATGAGGACCGCCTCATCTCTTTTTCAGAGATTTCGCACATAGGTGCTAGTTGGGAACGACTAGCACCTATGTGTGAGGGGAACCTTTACCTTTACCTTACAATTAAACAAAGGGTTGTGATAATACATTGTTCCATTTGTTATATTTGTTTGATTTCTGAAATCAAAGGACAGGCACTCAGAACTGAACATGAATGTGCATTCTCCAACATCTGTTTGGGCTGGTCTTTAGACCACATAGTCAACTTTAAGATGTCCAGACTTCAACTCACAGAATTCATGCTGAGTAGGATTACTAGGAGTTGAAATTCAGGCATCCTGAAGTTGACAAGATTGAGAAACATTGATGTGGAGGGTTGTTGATGATCTGTGAGATAAACAAATGGATATGAAAACAGATGGTAACTCACATCTTGGAGTTTTCATGCATGAAGCAATTTTTTTCTCATTGGGAGGGAGATTCCCCTCCCTATTTTCTTTAGAAACAATCGTTTCTAATAATAAATAATCCCTGCCAGCTGTTCAGATCATGAAACATGACTGCTCCAGACCAAGAAGGATTTTTCCCTTGGTCATGATTCTTTTCCACCATTGTGTATATCAGCAGTACAATAATATACAGCGGTGTCGTCCATTTTCAGGTCATTCATTTGGAGGTAGAAGTTGGAACTGTCTTTGGATGCAGTAAATCTTCCTTGTATTGTAGGAGAATAACCACTGTACTTCGGGATACGATAATATACCAACCATTCCAATGGTTTCCCAGGCCTCTGCATCACCCAATGCATATAGTGGTTATTGATATCAAAGCCAGTTATGGAGCATACGAGTTGGGCTGATTCTCCTTGTTTCTTGATTACTAGACTTGACTGAGTGAGAGTAACTTGAGAAAGGGCCCCTGGAAGAAGGAGAAATGGTCAACAGATGATAGAAATGAATTAAGGTAAAGGTAAAGGTTTCCCTTAAACATATGTGCTAGTCGTTCCTGACTCTAGGGGACGGTGCTTATCTCTGTTTCAAAACCAAAGAACCAGCGCTGTCTGAAGACGTCTCCATGGTCATATGACCGGCATGACTAAATGCCAAAGGCGCACGGAACGCTGTTACCTTCCCACCAAAAGTGATCCCTATTTTTCTACTTGCATTTTTTATGTGCTTTCAAGCTACTAGCCTGGCAGAAGTGGGACAAGTAATGGGAGCTCACCCTGTTACATGGCACTAGGGATCCGAACTGCTGACCTGCCGATGTTTTGATCGACAAGCTCAGCATCTTAGCCACTGAGCCATTGCGTCCCTTAGAAATGAATTACTCTATAAGAAAAAAGCGACTATAATAAAAGATCAAGACAATTTTTCTAATCTCTACAGATAATCTTTGAGGATGAACTATGCTATAAAACCTAAAAAAGACATCAGCAGTGACATACCTTTCAAAATTGTTTGAATGAAAATTAAATGCAGGAAATTCATGATCCTCTTTCTTCTATATTATTATCCCCTTTGAAGAGCTTTCTCTAGAAGAGACAGGAGGTCAAGAGTGAATAAAGTTCCAGCAGACAGGGAAATTAATATACGATGGAGTAATTTGCATATGTTTTCCCTTGTAAGAGATTTAAGTCCTTACTGCCACATCATGTAAGGAGGTAGAACCTTCCCTTAGATCAGGGGTGTCAAACCCGCTGTCAACTCGCAAAGCATCCCTGGCCTGCTCTCGAGTTGCCATAGGCTAGGGTGATGGGAAACCAGTGAAATGGCATAGCAGCCAAAGACAGATGCACATTCCATGCTTATCTCTCTCAAGGCTTTGTCCCAGGGTAACCTACAGCAGCCAGAGGGGAGTGACCTCTACAACCTGTGAAATTGCTCCATTGGCGAATGTGATTGATGACACACCCTGGGGAGAGGGGGGAAACAGGGTCATAATTGGACCGTAAATTACGTAGTGTCAGAGCTGAAGCCAGCTTCAGCTTCACTTGGGAGTGTGCCAACATGCAGTTCCTAATAAATAACTGGATTTCTTTTGAAGCTTGGCTTAAGAGTCATGATTTAATTAGGGCATCCGCCAGAACCCTGCCAGCCACTGCGTCACATTGCCATCACGTGACATTTTGCAATGTTTTTTCCCATTTGTGGAGCTGGAGTGGGCATGGCCTGCGCATGACACATGCAGTCTGCTGACAACCCTGCCTTAGATCAATCCTGGGAAGTATATGACTGTACCCTTGTTGATTGACGGGCTTATCACTGTCCAGTGTGATAGAACTATGTAAGTCTATGGTGGAAAAAAAATGCTAAAGAGCCTGGTAGCACATTTTCCCCACTAACAATTTTTTATTATTCAGCTCTTATCAGTTTAGCCACAGTATGTCCCTGTTATAGTATCTTACAAAATATTAGTACTTTCAACAAAATCATTTTTTTAAAAAAAAGACTAGTTTGCTTTGAATTCAATTCCTTGAAGAAACTGGCTTTCTGTTAGGGGCAATTAAATTGTATTTATTTGTTTATTTTTGTTTGTTTGCTGGTTGGTTGGTTGGTTGGTTGGTTGGTTGGTTGGTTGGTTGGTTAGTTTAATTTGTCAAGCATGTGTGAGAAAACAAGTATAAGTATGAACATAACACATAAACATATAAGTATAAACAGGTATTATTGTTGTTGTTAGTTGCAAAGTCCGACCCACCGCGACCCCATGGACAACGTTCCTCCAGACCTTCCTGTCCTCTACCATCCTCTGGAGTCCATTTAAGTTCATGCCTACTACTTCAGTGATTCCATCCAGCCACCTCATTCTGTCATCCCCTTCTTCTTTTGCCCTCAATCTTTCCCAGCATTAGGCTCTTCTCCAGGGAGTCCTTCCTTCTCATATAAACAGGTATAAGTATATACACAAGAAATGAGTACTAATAAATGGGGGCAGTAGGACAGGGATGGTAGGCACACTGGTGTGCTTATGCACGCCCCCTTACAGACCACTTAGGAATGGGGTGAGGTCCACGGTAGACAGTTTAAGGTTAAAGTTTTGGGGGTTTGAGGATGTAACAACAGAATCAGATAGTGCATTCCAGGCACTGACTACTCTGTTGCTGAAGTCGTATTTTCTGCAATCGAGTTTGAAGTGGTATACTTTGAGTTTGTATCAATTGTTTGCCCGTGTATTATTGCGGTTGAAGGTGAAGTAGTCATTGACAGGGAAGGACGTTGTATCACACAATTTTGTGTACTAATATGTCATTATGACTTTCTTTGGAGGGAAGTAAATTGAGACAAAATCAATCATGCTGTGGTCACTGTTAGAAAAAGGTTCTTTTATTTGTAGTCCATAAATTGTGTTTAAAATATTGCAGAAGGTGAGAGCAAGGCAGTTGTTGAGTCTAGTGTTGTTGTTACTAATAGATCCAGTCCCAGAGTAGTAACGGTATTTTACAGGGTTGCATGTATAGGTTCAGTTTAGGGTCCAATTAATTAGAGGTAGATTGAATTGATAGAGGTATTGAATGAAAATAATGCAAAATCATGGACCCAATCAAACAAGATCAATCAGATATTTTGAATACCAATTGATTGGAGTTGAATAGATTCCTAGGGCTACCTTTCTCCCAAAATGGCTGACTTACCTAGATAAAATATCTGTATAATTCCATGTTATTGTTTCATAACTACAAAGCAAATAAGAAAGAATGGCAACCAGGGCTAAATTCATGAATAACACATTCACACAACCCAGAAGCTCACCTCTTCCCAATCTCCATGACTGAGAGAAAAGCCAGCTCTTAGGGAGCTTTGCAAATGGCCAGCAAAGTTGGGACCAATGTAATTTATTCGTCTCCCAGAGAGACATGTGTATTAATGGAGAAGACACACTCCCTGATTTTTCTCTTTCATTGACTGGACTCAAAGTGTATTCCTCCTACAGAACTATGTGAGGAAGTGTTCTGACCCAGCTCCCCAAACATGAAAAACCCTCTGTAGTTAAATCAATGATTCCTTTATTAAGAGCGCCAGCAGCCTCGGCAAAAACTTTCTCTCTCAGCACAGGCTAACAAATCTGTCCAGCACGGAAGTGAATAGTTGTCTGCCACATCTATTCATCTCCTCCCCCTGACTTTTATCCCCAGAGTTACGGTGGGGCTTTGCTAGCACTGGTGGCTCTTCTGTCCCAAGGATCAGCCCACAGATTTCCACTGCTCTCCTCTCCTCTGCATCTGTGAATCAGGCACTGGACCCAGCTGTTCCTCCTCTTCCTCCAGACCTGGGGGCTATTGATTCTCCATCTGAGGGCTGATGGATGGCTCAGGCTCCGCCTCTGTCTCTCTCTCTTCCCCCTCAGAGCGCTCAGGTTGCCTTGATGCTGACCTTGATTCCCACGTCTCCTCCTCATCTGATTTGGCTGCTGAAGGGCCGGCACCAACAGGCCACAGCATAAAGATCAAACTATATTTTGGAGCTTCTTGTGATTCTGAAGGATCCAGCATGAAGGGTTGCAAAGTTCAACAGGTCTTATATTATAAGCATTTTGATCATCGGTATACTTCCACATTCTTTCATTTATTTTACACAGATCAACAATTAAATGAAGGGTTGTGACGATGCATTGTTTCCTTTTACTTTGTTACATTTTCATTTCTGAAATCAAAGGATAAGCACTCAGAAGAGTGGTGGGTTGCTACAGGTTCGCCCCGGATCGGGTAAACTGGTAGCGGCAGTGGCAGACTCTGTCCGCCTCTCCGGATGCTTCTGCGCATGCACAAAAATATCATGCATGCACGCTCACATGAATGTGCATTCTCTAACATCTGTTCAGGTTGATGTTGAGTCAACATTGTCAACTTTAAGATGTCTGGACTTCAACTCCCAGAATTCCCGCTGCCTATGAATACTGGGAGTTTAAGTCCAAACATCTTGAAGTTCACAAGATTGAAAAACACTGATATGTTCATGATCTGTGAGATAGACAGATGGAAACAGATGGTAACTCACTTCCTGGACTTTTCATGCATGAAACAATTATTTGTCATAGAGAGGGAGATTCCCCCTTATATTTTCTTTAGAAACAGTGGTTTCTAATAATAAATAATCCTGCCAGCTGTTCATCTCATGAAACATGAGCTCTCCAGAAGGGTTTTTTCTCCTTGTCATGATTCCTTTCCATCATGGTGTATGGTCTATGTGAGTAGTACAATAATATACAGCTGTGTCCTCCATTTTCAAGTCATTCATTTGGAGGTAGAAGTTGGAACTGTCTTTGGATGAAGTAAATCTTCCTTGTATTGTAGGAGAATAACCACTGTACTTTGGGATACGATAATATACCAGCCATTCCAATGGCTTACTGGGCCTCTTCATCAACCAATTCATATAATGGTGAATAATATCAAATCCAGTTATGGAACATTTGAGTTGGACTGATTCGCCTGGATTTTTTATTACCGGACTTGACTGGGTGAGGGTAATCTGAGAAAGGGCACCTGGAGGGAGGAGAAATGTTCATCAAAGAATGGAAATCAATCATTCTATAAGAAAAAAAAAGCTACCATAATTAAAGCTCAAGATGATTTTTCTGATCTATACAGATGGTCTTTGAGAGTGAGCTGTGCTATAAAACCAAAAGAGGACATCGTTAATAGCAAACCTTTCAAAATAGTTTGAATGAAAATTAGTTGCAGCCAATTCATGATCCCCTTTCCTCTCTGTTGTTTTCTCCTTGAAGATCTTTCTCTAGCAGAGACAGGAGGTCAAGAGTGAATGAAGCTGCAGCAGAAGGGGATATCTAATGAAGTGGTTTGCATATGATTTCCCTTTTAAGAGGTTTAAGTTCTTAAACCTCTTCTTTAAGCTCTTCATCATATAAGGAGATGGAACCTTCCTTTAGATCAAACCTGGAAAGTAGATGAGATGAGGTGAGGTGAGGTGAGGTGAGGTGAGATGAGATGAGATATATATATCAATCACAGTGTCAGACCTGGAAGCCATCTTTTACATTTGGGCCTTCAGGCCTGCCACATTTTCTTCTGTGGGAAAATTGGAGGGTGAATTGCATAGAGTATGGGTGATATGTTGTTGTTGTTGTTGTTGTTGTTGTTGTTGTTGTTGTTGTTGTTGTTGTTATTATTATTATTATTATTATTATTATTATTATTATTATTATTATTATTATTAATTGAATTTGTATACTGCCCTACTCCCGAAGGACTCAGGGCAGTGAACAGCCAAATAAAATACATATAATACAAATGTTAAAAAAACATTAAAATACAATTAAATAATTGGCCCGGAAAACAAAATTTAAAACACCCCAAATTCATAAGACAAATTTAAAATTGAAGAATTTTAAAAATTTTAAGAAAGTTTAAAAGAGAGGTAAGGCTAGGCCGGCCTGCTGGAAAAGAAATGTTTTGATGGCACGGCGGAAAGTGCGCAGGTCCGGGATCATCTGTATCTCCGGGGGGAGCTTGTTCCAGATGGCGGGTGCCCCCACAGAGAAGGCTCTCCCCCTGGGGGCCACCAGTCGACATTGTTTGGCCAACAGCACCCTGAGGAGCCCCTCTCTATGGGAGGGTACTGGTTGGTGAGAGGCTACTGGTGGCAGAAGGCGGTCTTGTAAATACCCCGGTAATCAAAATAACATTCTTTTCTCAGAAAGTCAAGGATGCCTTGCCCTGGCACCTGGAGTCAGATGACTGGGATGTCTCCACTTTGGACGGCGGATAATTGGACCATGTGATGGATATGTGAGTGCTGGGCAGGGACTTGAACTTTCACTTGGGTGGGGAAAACCTAGAAACTTTCAGATTCAGGTTTTCCCAGATGTGCCAATATGACATCTTCAATAAAAAGGAACTTTGAGGAAACTCAACCCTCGGAGTCTTATTTCGTTGGGGGTGTTACTTGGAACCTTGACACACAGAGTATATAGAATACAATAAAAACACTCTTGAGATGAGAAGCAAAACATCTTCAAAGAATAATCAGAAAGTCCAGTTGCCTCTTTGAAAAAGCACCTTTGGGACAACCATGACCTGGATGACTGAGAATCTCCATAGACATTTAGCATTACACTCCAGAGCTGAAGAAGCTTCTTGGATGAGATGTGAAACACCTTCAAAGAAAAACCAGAAAGTCCAGTTGCCTCTTGAAAAAGCACTCTTGAGAATTAACAAAGTTACTGTATGACTGTACCATCATTGTTTGACAGGCTTATCACCATCTGGTGTGACTGTAACAATAGAACCATCTTAGTCTATGGTGGAAGAAAATGATAAAGGATCTGGTAGCACATTCTCAACATGTAATTAAATACTGAAGTGTAACCATTTTCCTAAAGGGATGCGGTAGCTCAGTGGCTAAGATGCTGAGCTTATTGATCGAAAGATCGGCAGTTCAGTGGTTCAAATCCCTAGTGCCGCTTAATGGGGTGAGCTCTTGTTACTTGTCCCAGCTTCTGCCAACCTAACAGTTCGAAAGCACATAAAAATGCAAGTAGAAAAATAGGGACCACCTTTGGTGGGAAGGTAACAGCGTTCCGCGTGCCTTTGGCATTTAGTCATGCCGGCCACATGACCACGGAGATGTCTTCGGACAGCGCTGGCTCTTCGGCTTTGAAACGGAGATGAGCACTGCCCCCTAGAGTCATATGTGCAAGGGGAACCTTTACCTTTACCTTACATTTCTCCATTTTTTAAAAAAATTACTTGTAGCTGTTCATTTTCCTACAGCAGAAACTGTGGCAAACCATTTTAGGAGTCAATCAATCAAGGTTGACTCAGCCTTCCATTCTTTCTAAGGTAGGTAAAATGAGGACCCAGATTGTGGGGGCAATAAGCTGACTTTGTATAAATATACAAAAGTATGAAGGCTATTGCTTAACGCATTGTAAGCTGCCCTGAATCTTTGGAGAAGGGCGGCATATAAATCATTTTTTTTTTAAAAAAAATCAGAATAGAGCTGGAAGGGACCATGGAGGTCTTCTAGTTCAATCTGAGATATGAGTAGGGATTTGGACTAGAAGACCTCCAAGGTCCCGTCCAACTTTGTTACCCTGTTATAATTGCACTTCATGTATCCATACCACTGGTGATAGTTGCAGTATGAAAAAAGAATGATGTTACATACCAGTGATTGTGTAAGCCAACTGACTGAAAAAGAATTTGAATAGAGTAGAGTAGAGTGGAATGGAATGGAATGGAATGGAATGGAATGGAATGGAATAGAATAGAATAGAATAGAATAGAATAGAATAGAATAGAATAGAATAGAATAGAATAGAATAGAATAGAATAGAATAGAATAGAATAGAATAGAATTCTTTATTGGCCAAGTGTGATTGGACACACAAGGAATTTGTCTTGGTGCATACGCTCTCAGTGTACATAAAAGAAAAGATACATTTGTCAAGAATCATAAGGTACAACACTTAATGATAGTCATAGGGTACAAATAAGCAATCAAATCATATTAGGAAACAGTTAATATAAATCGTAAGGATACCAGCAACAAGGTTACAGTCGTACAGTCATAGCTGGGAGGAGATGGGTGATAGGAACGATGACAAGATTAATAGTAGTGCAGACTTAGTAAATAGTTTGACAGTGTTGATGGAATTATTTGTTTAGCAGAGTGATGGAGTTTGAGGAAAAAAAAAACTGTCCTTGTGTCTAGTTGTTCTGGTGTGCAGTGCTCTATAGCATCGTTTTGAGGGTAGGAGTTGAAACAGTTTATGTCCAGGATGCGAGGGGGTCTGTAAATATTTTCACAGCCCTCTTTTTGACTTGTGCAGTATACAGGTCCTCAATGGAGGGCAGGTTGGTACCAATTGTTTTTTCTGCAGTTCTAATTATCCTCTGAAGTCTGTATCTGTCTTGTTGGGTTGCAGAACCAAACCAGATATTTAGCTGCTGTGACATGCAAAATTGTGACCAGGATCCATAGATGTATTTCAGGAAGGATAATTTTAGAAGGGCTGATTCACTGTGTGTCTTCTGTGCAGGAATACAGGGCAGTGTCTTCTGGTTTTAGAGCACTGAGTTGCAGTAAAAACTGATTTTTCGAGGTATCCCTTCTGATGGTTAATCGACTTTGGAGAATACTATTATAATATACACTTCCCCTCTTATCAACACGTCCAACCCATTCCAGACCCTCGCCTGGACGTTGACGGAGCCAGTCCATAAATGCCTGTGCTACAGAAAATCCAGACACTGTACAAGTCAGTTTTATGGACTCCCCAGGCCTCTTAACGTCATCGCCCGATTCAGTGATGGTACGACTGGATGAACTGCCTGTGACACAACAATGCAAATTAAAAAGGAGAAGATGATGGTGCAGCAAGTTGACAAAAAGAATTGTTGTAATAGAATTGAAGCCACCCAGAGTCCCTTGGGAGTTGGGTGGCATAAAAATATGATTAATTAAATTAAATTAAATTGATGATAAAAGAGATCAGAATTTCTTTTTTCCTTACATGCAGGGAATGCCAATATGAAACATGCCAAGATAATCCATTCCATAATGTCATGAGAGACTAGCAGAAATTCCAATCTGCAGCTCAAAGGAACTTAATGGTCACTATAATCCTTCCCCTTTAAAAAAAGACATGCCATAAAATAATTTGCATAATACTCAAAGTGCCCATTACTTAAGTAAATTGTACCTTAAGTGTCCAGTACTTCAATTGTGTATTGAAACCACAAAACATCCAGAACAGATGCCTGCTGCGGAGAACCAAGATTCCATATCTCATCTCACAACTGCATTGCTGATATCTAAAGTTAGTGGCGATTTGATATGGACCGTCTCTCTTTGAGATTCTTCACTAGTCACAGGAATATCCAGTGAAATATGGCATTTGCTAGATAAGAATCTTGATTAAGACCAATGGTGGCGCAGTGGTTAGAATGTGGTATTGCAGGCTAATTCTGCAGACTGCCAGCAGTTCGAATTTCACCTGCTTAAGGTTGACTCAGCCTTCCATCCTTCCGAGATAGTTAAAATGAGGACTCAGATTGTTGGAGGCAATATGCTGACTCTCTAAAAACTGCTTAGAGAGGGCTGTAAAAGCACTGTGAAGAGGTATATAAGTCCAAGTGCTACTGCTATTAAAAATTGGAAGGAAGTCAAATGCAACAGCTAATTATCACTGCCAATATGAATTGCAAATTTACACCTATGGAATTTAAGTCTATCATGTTTTTGTTCTACCATTCACTAAGCATTTGATGGCTCTGTGTAATTTTTTTTACAATACTTGCTCTTAGCTTTTTTGCCATACCTAATGACATCAGGCTTACAGTTCCACAAAAGTGTTGAAGACCTGTTATCTAATTTAAAATATGAACAATCTTATCTGCTCTTATCAAACAACCAGAGTAATGACTCTTTAGTGCCCATGATATGTCAAATTCTGAATAAGACCAATGTTTGTGAGTCTTTAAACTAAAATACCATCAAAAATTTTCCTTGTATTGTGGGAGAATAAGCACTGTACTTGGGGATACGATAGTGTACCAGCCACTTCAGTGGGTCCCCAGGCTTCTTCATCAACCAATCCATATAATGATTGTAAATATCAAACCCAGTTATGGAGCATTTGAGTTGGAACGATTCTCCTTGATTCTTAATTACTGGATTTGACTGAGTGAGAGTAATCTGAGAAAGGGCACCTAGACGAAGGAGAAATGACCATCAAGTGATTGCAATGAATTATTCTATAAGAAAACAAGCTATTATAATTAAAGATCAAGACTATTTTTCTGATCTCTACAGATAATCTGTGACAATGAGCTATGCTATAAAACCAAAAGAGGACACCAGCAATAGAATACCTTTCAAAAGTGTGTAAATGAAAATTAGAGGCAGCCAGTTCATGATACCTTTTCTTCATTCTTACTATTCCTTTGAAGAAGAAGAGAAAGAAAAAGAAAAAGAAGAGGCAGGAGGTCAGGAGCGAATGAAGCTGCAGCAGAGGGAGAAATTAATATATGATGAAGTGGTTTGCATACATTTTCCCTTTTAAGTGGTTCAAGTCCTTACTGCTTCACAATATAAGAAGATGGAACATTCCTTCATTCGACTGTACCATTGATGGATGGATGATTTATCACCTTCTGGTATGATCGTATGAATAAAATCATGTTAGACTAGAAGAAAAGGATAAAGAATCTGGTGGCACCTTTTGGAATGAACATTTTTTTATTAAAGACAGAAGCTTTCAACTCATATTGTTCCAAATGTGCTTTTTCAAGAGGCAACTTGACTTTCTGGATTTTCTTTGAAGATGTTTCAGTTCTCATTCAAGAAGCATCTTCAGCTCTGAAGATAAGAAGTGAAATGTCTTCAAAGAAAAACCAGAAAGTCCAGTTGCACTCTTGAAAAAGTACTTTTGGGACATAGACTTTCAGCTCATATTAATTAATTAATTAATTAATTAATTAATTAATTAATTAATTTAATTTATTCAATTTATTTTATTCAATTTGTATACCGCCCTTCTCCTAGTGGACTCAGGGTGGTGCACAGCCAGAACTAAAACACATACCAATACAAAATTTAAAATTATTAAAAGAATTACATACTTTGGCCCAAATTTAAAACAAGTCAAATTAAAACCCATTGACAGATTAAAAGCTAAAAAACTAAAAAACTAAAAAAAAAGGGGGGGGTTCACGCCAGCCCTGCTTGATGGAAAATAAAAGTTTTCAGGGCACAGCAAAAGACCCAGAGATCCGATATCCTTCTTATCTCCGGGTCAAATCATTCCAGAGGGCAGGAGCTGCCACAGAGAAGGCCCTCCCCCTGGGGGTCACCAGCCGACATTGCCTGGCTGATGGCACCCTGAGGAGTCTCTCTCTGTGGGAGCATACTGGTCAGTGGGAGGCTATCGGCGGCAGAAGGCGGTCCCGCAAATACCCAGGTCCTATGCCATGGAGCACTTTAAAGGTGGTAACCAACACCTTGAAGTGCACCCAGAAGACCACTGGAAGCCAATGCAGCTCACGCAGCCACTCTATATCCTTATTAAAGTGAGCCATGCCTTACAAAACCTTATGTCTTTTGATAGATTTTGAATAGAATAGAATAGAATAGAATAGAATAGAATAGAATAGAATAGAATAGAATAGAATAGAATAGAATAGAATAGAATAGAATAGAATTCTTTATTGGCCAAGTGTGATTGGACACACAAGGAATTTGTCTTTGGTTCATATGCTCTCAGTGTACATAAAAAGAAAAGATACATTAAGAATCAAAAACTAGATTCCTTTTGATTCAGTGGTGAAGGATTTAATAAAGCACGCTTAAGACAATTAGCGTTTAACGTGATGTGTGAAAACTGTCCATGTGTTCATATACAAAAAGATGTATAAATCAGAGATCAACATTCAGAAGAGATGAAGATTTATCTTGATATGCGGCAGTTAAATGCAATACTTTCAAGTAGCTTTATTTAACAAGTTTATCACCTGTTCTCTAAGCTCCACTTTTGTGTAGGACAACTCTATTTGGAACAGTCTTTCCAAAGTCAAATATCTTTTATATCTTTATATTATATTTCAAAGGCCGATCAACTTGGAATTCACATATGCTTTCTAATCTGTATTTGTGTCATGAACTGCAATCATTTTCCTACATCAGAAACTGTACCAATCCTTTTTTAGGAATCCCTTTATTCCAGGGGTGTCAAACTTAAGGCCCACAAGCCAGATCTGGCCCTTGGGGTGCTTAGATATGGCCCATGGGGCCACCCTGGAAACAGTGAAGGACCAACCAGTGGTGCCTCTACAAGTGAAAGCAGAGCTTGGGAAGGCTGTATGTGGCCCAACCGGGCTCCATTTTTGGCTGCGACTGCCTTCTGCAGCAATCTGCCAGCAAAAACAGAGCCTGGAGAGGCTGCGTGCAGCCCACCTAGGCTCTGTTTTCAGCCATGACAGTCTCCTGCAGCCCTCTGCCAGCAAAAACAGAGCCCAGGGAGGCTGACAGTGGCCTGCTCAGGCTCTGTTTTCAGCCACGACAGCCTCCTGCAGCCCTCTATCAGCGAAAATGGAGCCCAGCAGTGGTGGGTTCCTACCAGTTTGCACCGGTTCGTGTGAACCGGTAGCAGCAGTGGAGGCAGGAGGCTTCACCCACCCACTCAGATGTCATCACAGACGGTCTGCGCCTGCGCATTCATGAGAGCAAACCAGTAGCGAAGGTAAGTGGAACACACCCCTGGAGCCTGGGTCTCAGTTTTCACTGGCAGAGGGCTACAGGAGGCCATCAGGGCTGAAAACAGAGCCTCGATGAGTGATGTTCACCTGGCCACACCCACCCTGACTGCGCCCACCACAGCCATGCCCCCCATGCTCCCCAAGGTCAAACACAACCCTGACGCGATCCTCAATGAAATCAAGTTTGACTCCCCTGCTTTATTCTATTCTCAAAAAGATAATGCCAAAGGAGGAGTAAAATATCAAACTTCTAAATACATTGAATGGATAAGCAATCAATCAATGTCTTTTAGTTCTGAGGACACGCTTTCTAGACAGCTGCTTCCAGATGGTAAACCGATGTTTCCTTCTCTATTTTTGGTTCATTTTTTGTGGGTTTTCCCCCTATTTTTGGATTTGGAACATTTTTCTGAATAACAGCAAGGTGGAACACGAGCTCCACCATCAGGAATAGCCTTCAAAGGGTTAGGGAAGGAAAGAGTTTTTATATGAGTTAAAGACAGGATTTCAGCACTGTGTATCTCCAGTGCAGTAATAGACACCTGTGTCTTCTTGCTTTAAATTGTTCATTTGCAGGTAGAATTCAGAGCTGCTTTTGAAGGCAGAGAATCTCCCTTGGATAGCTGGAAAATGGTGTTTGTTTGTTGCTGAATACCTTGTTTTCCCGAAAATAAGACCTATCTCGAAAATAAGCTTTAGCATGTTTTTTACTTGTGCGCATAATATAAGCCCTACCTGTTGTGACCCAGGCCCAAGTAAGTAGTAGGAAAATCAGTCAGTGAAAAAACAAACAAACTTTATTTGAACAGCTGAGAATTACTTCATTCCCAGCATCGTTCAACTAAATTAAAGCAAATTCCTCCCAACACAAATTCCTCAGTCCTATCTCAAACCTTGGTCCAATTAGGCAAACTGCCAAAGGCCTTTCTTGGCAAATGTTCAGAAGTTACAGATACAAAAATAATACCAGACATAGACGTAGATGAAGAAGAAGATGAAGCTACCAACGTTGTTTTCCAGCCAAGCCCAAACATCATTGCTGGTCTATTTTAAGCCTTATGGGAGGGGCCAATCATCTCTTGGCCCTACTCCCGAGTTGTCCTCTTTGCTTGAGCTGCTCTTGCCTTCTAACAGCTCTTCTCATGCGTGCATTAGGAACAGGTTCCTCCTGTTCCTCTGCCTCACTCCTATCAGTCTCTGGAGTCCACACCTCACTCCCTGACAGCCCTGGCCCCATCTCTGCCTCTGACGCAGAGCCCTTATCTGGGCCTTCCCCAGCCTCTAGGACTGGCCCATGTTCTTCCTCAGCCTCATCACTGTCCGACTCCGCTGTCAGCTCGTCAGGCTGCTGATGGACCACAACACTACCCCTCCCCCAAAATAAGCCCTACTTAAGAGCCTGTGCAGCCGGCCACCTACCCATTCCATCTGGTTGCTTGTAGTGCTGTGGCCACGAGGCTGGGGGGTGAAGCTGTTTTATCATGCACCTTGTACCTGCTTACCGACTGAGCTAGCCAGGCTGCTAATCATAAATAAGAGTGAGTGAACGAATGAACAAATGAACAAATGAACGAATGAACGAACGAATGAATGAACGAACGAACGAATGAATGAATGAATGAACAAATGAACAAATGAACGAATGAGTCCTAGTTCCATATCTGCATTTTTCCATAATGATTTTACAGTTTGCTGACCTAATTTCTCCAGTGGGAAGCCACATTTTTATGAATTTATGTATAAAGGTAAAGGTTCCCCTTGCACATATGTGCTAGTCATTCCCGACTCTAGGGGGCGGTGCTCATCTCTGTTCAATGGCGAAGAGTCAGTGCTTTTTGAAGATGTCTCCGTGGTCATGTGGCCAGCATGACTAAACGCCAAAGGTGCATGGAATGCTGTTACCTTCCCACCAAAGGTTGTCCCTATTTTTCTTTTATTATTATTATTAAAAAGTTTTACAAAAAGAAAAAAAAGATTTTTTACAAATATTTCCCCCTCCCCCCTCCCTTCCTTACCCCCACCCACCCACCCCGAACTTCCCAGAACAAAATACAGGGTATAACAGTTAACAATCATATGCTAAACTAAGCTAATTAACTAAGGATTCCTATCCTCCCCTTCACACTTTAACTCCCCTTTTACTTAATTAATTACTCTTAATTTTTCTATTCATTCATAAGCTATTTGATACTTTTTAGTCCGATATTTGTTTTGAATATAATCAATCCATCTTCTCCATTCTGATATATATCTTTCTTGTGAATGATCTTTCAAATATGCTGAAATTTTCGCCATTTCTGCCAAATTCGCTACTTTTAATGTCCATTCTTCAATAGTAGGCAAATCTTCCTTCTTCCAATATTGCGCCACCAAAAGTCTAGCTGCAGTTATTAAATTTAAAATCAATTTAGTCTCTATAACCGTACAATCTGTGATTATACCCAGCAAAAACAATTGTGGAATAAACTTTATCTTCTTTTTAAGGATATTTTGAATAATCCACCATATTTTAATCCAAAATGCTTTAACTTTTTTACAAGTCCACCATATATGATAATAAGTGGCATCATCACAATCACATCTCCAACACTTAGATTACAAATTCGGATACATACAAACTAACTTTTTAGGATCTAAATGCCATCTATAAAACATTTTATAAAAATTTTCTCTTAAATTTTGTGCTTGCGTAAATTTCACATTTCTAACCCATATTTTTTCCCAAGTTTCCATCATTATTGGTTCCTGAATATTTTGTGCCCATTTTATCATGCAGTCCTTAACTAATTCCGTTTCTGAGTCTATTTCTATCAATACATTATATAATCTTTTTATATGCATTTGGCCTTGATCTCTAATTTGTTTTACCAAATTTTCCTTGTTCCGCATGATACCAATTCTCTGATCTTCTTTCCATCTAGCTTGCAACTGTCCATACTAAAACCAAGTTTGAATTATCCATTCTTCTTTTAATGCATTTAAAGACTTTAACTGCAATATACCCCCTTCCATTTTAAGAAGCTCTTTATAGGTAATCACCTCTTGCTTTTGTTCTACACTTATATTCTCTATCGCATGTCTAGGTATTGCCCATATAGGTATCTTATAATTTAACTTATATTGATACTTTTTCCAAACTCGTAACAAAAAGGTTGTCCCCATTTTTCTACTTGCATTTTTATGTGCTTTTGAACTGCTAGGTTGGCAGAAGCTGGGACAAGTAATGGGAGCTCACCCCATTATGCAACACTAGGGATTTGAACTGCTGAACTGCCAACCTTTCGATCGACAAGCTCAGCGTCTTAGCCACTGAGCCACCACATCCCTTATTTATATATATCAGGGATCCCCAACCTTTCGGACCTCAGGGACCACTAAATTCATAATTTTAAATCCTGCGGACCACTAATATGATCTGCCTAATGACTGGCTGGGTAGGCATGGCTAGGTGGTCATGTGACTGGGTGGGCGTGGCCAACTTGATGTCACTCACATGGAGGGGTGACTCACTGGCCTCTACTCACCCCTCCCCTCCCAGTCACTCCTTGACTGCCTGCCCAGGCTCCTTAGGGCCCCAACAGGAAGCAGTTGTTGGAGCTAAGTAGCTACCATGAGAAAGAGTTGGCAAAACAGCTGGCTCAGTTCAAATTGGATCTGACCAAGAAGGCTCAGCAGAAGCACCTCACTGAGGATTACGAGCATAGGCTTTCCAAGCAGAGGGAAGATCTGCAGGAGTGCAAGACCAGGTACCGGCACCTAGAGTCTCAGCGGGCTGAGATAGTCAGCAAGATCCAGACCATGATGCAATTCCACTGGAACATGGTCTCTGACTCTTTGCCACCAGCGGCGCTTCCCTCTAGCCTTTGCCCAAAGGCTGCACCAGGAGGCCGAAGCAGACCCCAAGTCAGAATTTCTGCCCTGCAGAAAAAGACCCCGAAGGGGGAGACTCTGCAGCAACACAAATGTTCATTGCATGTATCTGTCCCAGGGGCCGTAGTTTGAGGACCCCTGATTTAGTGCAATATAAAAAAATGCAAGTAATTTTTCTGTGGACCACCAAAATTTTCTCACGGACCACCAGTTGGTGATCACTGATGTATATGACTGTCTAATTGTCATACAGTGGATTTAGGTGGCTTACAACCAGTGGTGAGTTGCCCCCGGTTCAGACCGGTTCTATAGTAGTAAAACTGGCGGGAGGCTCTGCCCACTGACTCTGACGTCATCAGAAGCGATCTGCGCATGCATGAGCAAGGTAAGCGCACGTGTGCGATACCGTTGCGAACCAGTAGTAAAGGTAAGTAGAACCCACCCCTGCTTACAACATTAAATTTCAAGAAAATTGCCTCCCACCCCCAACCCCCATGGCAGCAGCAATACAAATCTACCACTTAGTGAATTACATCCCCATTCTTGTTCCCCAGGTCTGCTCTGAAAAACCAAGCCTTCAGAAATGCAGTAAGATGGTGGCTAATCATTCCTTGGAGGGAATGATGTCCCATAGAGAAAGGGCCAACACCAAGAAGACCTTTTTTTTATGGTTCCATCAGGTATACCTACATAATATATAGAATACACAACATATCCAGTTCTCCCATTCTGAGGGATTCCATTCTTCTTTTTTTTTAATTTGATTTATATGCCGCCCTTTTCCGGAGACTCAGGGCGGCTTACAATGCGTTAAGCAATAGCCTTCATTCTTTTGTATATTTTATACAAAGTCAGCTTATTGCCCCCACAAACTGGGTCCTCATTTAACCTACCTTAGAAAGGATGGAAGGCTGAGTCAACCTTGAGCCTTGGAGAGATTCGAACCAGCAGTAATTGCAGGCAGCTGTGTTAGTAACAGGGTGCATTAAACCACTGTACTACCAAGGCTCTTCAAACTTCAAGTGATTCTGAAGAACTCCTTCAGTTGTCTCATGAATGCAGCACCTCCCTGCTATTTAATCAAGCAACCTCAAAATATTTCTTCTTCTCCCCCTGCCTCTTTTAATGATAACTCATCTTTCAGTTCTAGGACTAAGGACCGGTGTGTGTGTGTGTGTGTGTGTGTGTGTGTGTGTGTGTGTGTGTGAAGATATCTTCACTTTACTTGTCCATATCATAGATGATATGTTGCAGTATGAAAAAAAGAATGATGTTGTATACCAGTGATTGTGTAACCCGAAAGACTGAAAAAAAGGATTCGTTTAGCAGCTGTGACATGCAAAATTGTGACCAGGATGGATAGATGCATTTCAGGAAGGATGATTTTAGAAGGGCTCAGTCACTGGGTGTCTTCTGTGCAGGAATACAAGGCAGTGTCTTCTCGTTTTAAACTATTGAGTTGGAGGAAAAACTGATTTTTGGAGGTGTCTTTACTGACAGTTAATCGATTTTGGAAAATACTATTATAATAGACGCTTCCACCCTTTGCAACACATCCGACCCATTCCAGTCCCTTTCCTGGACATTGACGGATCCAGTCCATGTGTGCCTCTGCTACAGAAAATCCAGATACTGTACAAGTCAATTTTATGGACTCTGCAGGCTTCTTAACATCACCACCCGATTCAGTAATGGTACGACTAGATGAAATGCCTGTGACACAACAATGCAAATTAGAAGATTAAGGAGGAGAAGATGATAGTACAGCAAAATAACAGAATGAAAAATTGGAATATTATATGAAGACAGAAGTATTTCTTTCCTTACATATAGGGAATGACAATATGAAACATGCCAAGATTGTCCATTCCATAATGTTAACATTGACTAATTGAAATGAGCAGAAAATCTGATCTCCAGCTAAAAGGAACCTAATGGTCACTATAATCCTTCCCCTTTAAAGAAGGTGTGACATAAAATAATTTGCATAATACTCAAGTGCCCATTACTTAAGAACATAGTACTCTAATTAGATAGTACCCAATTAGATGGATCCGCCCCAGGCGCCTGATGGATCCTGATAGGTTCCAGACGGAGCTTGGGCCATTTCCTGAGGATCTAGCACATGACTCGGCCGAGGACCTGGTAGCCGCCTGGGATCGGGCAGCTGGTGCGGCCTTGGACCGAGTTGTGCCTTTGCGGCCTCTGACCCGATGCCGATCCCGGGTGGCTCCTTGGTTTACTGAGGAGCTGAGGGAAATGAAGCGCCGGAAAAGACGCCTGGAGAGCGGTTGGAGGGCCAGTCTCGCTGAATCTGATCGAACACTGGTAAGGTCGCATATTAAGGCCTACCTAGTGGCGATAAAGACGGCAAAGTCTAACTACTTTTCCGCCTCTATTGCGTCATCAGGGAATCGTCCGGCCGCCCTGTTTAGGGTGACCCGCGCCCTGCTCCATCTGGGAGTGCGGGAGGATCCCTTAGAAGGCAGGGCGGAGGATTTCGGACAATACCTGTATGACAAAATCGCTCAGATCCGGGGGGATTTGGACTCTGACTGGGTAGATCAGGGCAGGGTGACGAGGAACAGTCTTGAGAATGTTATCTGGGAGGAGTTTGATGCTGTGACTCCCGATGATGTGGACAGGATTTTGGGGAGACTTAGTGCGGCCACATGTTTACTGGACCCGTGTCCCTCCTGGTTGGTACTGGCTTCCCGGGAGGTTACACGAGGCTGGCTCCAGGGCGTCATTAATGCTTCGTTGAGTGAGGGTCACTTCCCCGCTGCCCTGAAAGAGGCGGTGGTGAGGCCTCTCCTCAAGAAGCCGTCCCTGGATCCAGCAATATTGGCTAACTATCGTCCTGTCTCCAACCTTCGCTTCATTGCGAAGGTTGTTGAGAGTGTGGTCGCGCAACAGTTTCCACAATTCCTGGAGGAAACATCCTATCTAGATCTGTTCCAGTCGGGTTTCAGGTCTGGGCACAGCACGGAAACGGCATTGGTCGCGTTGGTTGATGATCTCTGGAGGGCTCGGGACAGGGGTTATTCCTCTGTTCTGGTCCTATTAGATCTCTCAGCGGCTTTTGATACCATCGACCATGGTATCATGCTGCACCGGCTGGAAGAGTTGGGGGTGGGAGGCACCGTGTTACGGTGGTTCTCCTCCTTTCTCTCCGACCGGTCGCAGTTTGTGTTGGCAGGGGGGCAGAGGTCGACCTCGAGGCCTCTCATTTGTGGAGTGCCACAGGGATCGGTCCTCTCGCCCCTTCTGTTCAACATTTATGTGAAGCCACTGGGCGAGATCATCCGTGGCTTTGGGGTGAGATACCACCAGTACGCTGATGACACCCAGCTGTACATCTCCACCCCAGGCCACCCCAACGATGCCCTTGAAGTGATGTCCCAGTGCCTGGAGGCTGTGCGGATCTGGATGGGGAGGAACAGGCTCAGGCTCAACCCTTCCAAGACTGAGTGGCTGTGGCTCCCGGCATCCCGATATAGTCAGTTGACTCCATCACTGACTATTGGGGGCGAGTCTTTGGCCCCCACTGAAAGGGCTCGCAATCTGGGAGTCCTCCTGGATAGGCAGCTGTCTTTGGAGGAACATCTGACGGCTGTTACCAGGGGGACCTTTTATCAAGTTCGCATGATTCGCCAGTTGCGGCCCTTTCTTGATCGGGATTCCTTGTGCACAGTCACTCACGCCCTCGTCACCTCTCGCCTTGACTACTGTAACGCTCTCTACATGGGGCTCCCCTTGAAGAGCACCCGGAGGCTCCAGCTGGTCCAGAATGCAGCAGCGCGGGTAGTGATGGGAGCAACATGGCGCTCCCATGTAACACCGCTCCTGCGCGAGCTGCACTGGCTCCCGGTGGTCTTCCGGGTGCACTTCAAGGTGTTGGTTATCACCTTTAAAGCGCTCCATGGCATAGGGCCTAGCTATCTCCGAGACCGCCTGCTGCTACCGATGACCTCCCATCGACCCGTGCGCTCCCACAGAGAGGGCCTCCTCAGGGTGCCATCAGCCAAACAATGTAGGCTGGTGGCCCCCAGGGGGAGGGCTTTCTCTGTGGGGGCTCCCACCCTCTGGAATCAGTTGCCCCCGGAGATAAGAAGAATCCAGGACCTCAATGCCTTCCGTCGTTCCCTGAAAACCTATCTTTTTCAGCAAGCCGGGTTGGCTTAAGAAGAAATTTTTAAAATTTTAAAATTCTTTTAATTAGTCTGTGATTCTTAATTTTTGGGCCAAAATTTATATATATTTTAAAATGTTTTAATATTTGTATTCTATGTTTTTTATCTTGGCTGTACACCGCCCTGAGTCCTCAGGGAGAAGGGCGGTATATAAATTCGAAATTAAATTAAATTAAATTAAATTAAATTAAATTAAATTAAATTAAATTAAATTAAATTAAATTAAATTAAATTAAATTAAATTAAATTAAATTAAATTAAATTAAATTAAATTAAATTAAATTAAATTAAATTAAATTAAATTAAATTAAATTAAATTAAATTAAATTAAATTAAATTAAATTAAATTAAATTAAATTAAATTAAATTAAATTAAATTAAATTAAATTAAATTAATGCCCAGTACTTTCATTGTGTATTGAAACCTGCTGCTGAGAATCAAGTGAAGATTTGAAATGGACCATCTCTCTTAGAAATTCTTTACCAGCCACAGGAATATCTAGCATTTGCTAGATAAGAATCTTGATTAAACCAATGGTGGCTCAGTGGTTAGAATGGGTATTGCAAGCTAATTCTGCCGACTGCCAGCAGTTTGATTCTCACCAGTTTAAGATTGACTCAGCCTTCCATCCTTACAAAGTCGGTAAAATGAGGGCCCAAATTGTTGGGGGTAATATGCTGACTCTGTAAAAACTGCTTAGAGAGGGCTGAAAAGCATGGTGAAACAGTATATAAATCTAAGTGCTATTGCTATTACAAATTGGAAGGAAGCCAAATGCAACAGCTAATTGTCACTGCTAATATGAATTGCAAATTTACACCTATGGAATTTAAACCTATCATGTTTTTGTTCTACCATTCACTAAGTATTTGATAGCCCTGTCTAATTTTTGCAATACTTGCTCTTAGCTTTTTTTGTCCTACCTACTGATAAATGACTTAAAGGTAAAAATATGTGCTAGTCGTTCCCGACTCTAAGGAGAAGTGATCATCTCTGTTTCAAAGCCGAAGAGCCAGCGCTGCCCAAAGATGTCTCCCTGGACACGTGGCCAGCATGACTAAATGCCAAAGGTACATGGAACGCTGTTACCTTCCCACCAAAGGTGGTCCCTATTTTTCTACTTGCATTTTTTATGTGCTTTCAAACTGCTAGGTTGGCAGAAACTGGGGCAAGTAACGGAAGCTCACCCCGTTACGTGGCACTAGGGAGTTGAACCACTGACTGCCAACCTTTCGATCAACAAGCTCAGTGTCTTAGTCACTGAGCCTCCGCATCGCTTTTGATATATGGCTTAAAGTTTTACAAAAGTATAGACCTATTATCTAATTTAAAATATGGACAATCTTATTTGCTCTTATCAACAAAGCAGTATAACCGTTCAGTATAACCAGTACGTAGTACCATACATACCCATGATAAGTCAAATTCTGGATAAGACCAACCTTTGTGAGTCTTTAAACTGAAATACCATGAAAAATGTGTCTGGCTTAAATAAACAAGCCTTTCTAATTTTTGCAAGTTTCAATATTCACAATTAGCCTTTTCAGAGAAACGTTTGTGGGTTGTCTTATCTGCTGATGGGCTTATCTGTAAGTATATATGTGACATATGAATATTTAAAAATATTATTGTATATACTTATGGATAACCTCATCTGCAGTTAAACTGATAAACTAATTTGATGGTGGGGAATTTTTTGGAAGCTAAAATTCTCAGTTTATGGATCTTGACAGACTTGAACACTGGGCCCTATCTAACAAGTATATGTGGTATGCAGATGTGAGTCCATCAAAAATATCAGGTTTATACACAACACTTGGATGGAGAACCATCTGACAATTTGAATATGACCAAGTTGCTTAACCAAAACACAATGAAGAAGACAGCAGTTGTAAACCACTTTGTTAGAGTTTCAAAGAAAACTACACAAATGCAATTGCTAGAATCTGCGCTTCCCTCAAAGGATTCCTTCTGTTGTGGCCCACCAGTGGCCAGCGGACCTGTCAGCAGATTCAGACAGTGAGGAGGTTGGGGAGGAACATGGGCCAGGCTGGAGTCTAGGGAAGGCTCTGATGAGGGCTCTGCATCAGAGGCAAAGAGGGGGTCATGGCCGTATGTCAGTTATCAGTTACCTTCAGAGTCAGACATCAGTGAGGCTAAAGAACAAGGGTCGACTTGGGAGTAAGGCCACAGGTGGATGATGGCCCCCTGTGAATGGCCCCTCCCAGAGGGAATAAAAGTGGAGAGAAAGGGGAGTGGAGTTTGCTTAATTAGTTTGCTTAATTGGTTCGTGACTCTCAGAGAATCCTTGCCACGTTTTGAAGATATCGGCCTGGCAGCTCTCCAAGCCAGATAAGGTCTGTGACTGTAAGTTCTCCCTTGAAAGACTTTGCTGGATGTGAATGAGAAGAATTCACAGTAACTTAATAAAAAGGGGTTTTTCTCGGGACAAGGAGTCTGCTTCACACTCTTGAGAAGCCTAGGTCAGAACACCTTCCCTTTAAAGTTTGACTCTGGGGATGAACTAAAATTTGCAAGATTGCAGGGTTGAGGAACTGACTTAGCTTTAGGGGCAGTCAAATTGTATTGAATGAAAAGGATGAATTAAAATTATGGACCCGATGGAACATAGATCAATTCGGTAATACAACAAAAGTTGGGTTTATTGTAATTGTTTACTATCTCTCTAAATGTCTCTGAGTGACTTACCTATAAATATATATATATATCCATGGAATGCAAGTTAAAAAAAACCAAACCCATCAAAATTTGCAAAGCAAACCAGAAAGAATGGCGAGTAAATTCATCAATAGCACAGAACTCATAAGCTTAACTATCTCCCAATCCTTGTGACTGAGACAATTCTCAGGGAAATTCATTCTGGATAGAGAAATCTGGGAGTTGAACTCCTCCTCCTCCTCCTCCTCCTCCTCCTCCTCCTCCTCCTCCTCCTCCTCTTTCTGTCATATCCATCATCGGACGTTGGCAATCATGTTTGCAATCCTATTTTTTTCAACAGCTGCACAAAAAATTTCAGACATCTTAAATTTTAAAAGGTTGACAAACAGAGGTATAGATGAGTGTGGGTGATTTGTGAGACAGACAGATGGCTATGGAAACAGATGGTAACTCATATCTTGGTTTTTCATGCACGAAACAGAACTTCATCATGGAGACGTAGATCCCCATTTCTATTTTCTTTATTAAAAGTGCTTTCTAATAATAAATATTCCTGCCAGCTGCTGCATTGTCATGAAACATGAGTGCTCCAGACCAAGAAGGGTATTTTTATCCCTTGTCGCAATTCTTTTCCATCACTGTGTGGGTTATTGTACTAGTACAATAATATACAGCTGTGTCCTCCACTTTCAAATCATTCATTTGGAGGTAGAAGTTGGAACTGTCTTTGGAGGCTGTAAATCTTCCTTGTATTGTTGGAGAATAAGCACTGTACTTCGGGATACGATAATGTACCAGCCACTTCAGTGGGTCCCCAAGCTTCTTCATCGACCATTGCATATAATGATTGTTAATATCAAATCCAGTTATGGAGCATTTGAGTTGGACTGATTCCCCTTGATTCTTGATTACTGGACTTGACTGGGTGACAGTAATCTGAGAAAGGGCCCCTGAAGAAAAGAGAAATGGTCATCAAGTGATGGAAAGGAATTATTTTATAAGAAAAACAAACTATTATAAATAATAATAATAATAATAATAATAATTATTATTATTATTATTATTATTATTATTATTATTATTATTATTTTATTTCTATACCGCCCTTCTCCCGAAGGACTCAGGGCGGTATACAGCCTATTAAATAAAGATCAAAGACTATTTTTCTGATCTCTACAGATAATCTTGGACAACGAGCTTTGCTATAAAACTGAAAGAAGACACCATTAATAGAATACCTTTCAAAATTGTGTGAATGAAAATTAGAGGTAGCCAGTTCATGATACCTTTTTCTTCACTCTTATTATTCCTTTGAAGACCTTTTTTTTTTTTTTAAAAAAAAGAAGAGGCAGGAGGTCAGGAGCGAATGAAGCTGCAGCAGAGGGAGAAATTAATATATGGTGAAGTGGTTTGCATATGTTTTCCCTTTTAAGAGGTTTAAGTTCTTACTGCCTTCAAATATAAGAAGATGGAACATTCCTTCATTCTACTGTACCATTGATGGATGGATGGTTTATCACTTTCTGCTGTGATGGTATGAACAGATCCATATAGGTCTATGGTGGAAGAACATGATAAATTATCTGGTAGCATCATTTCAAACTAATGAGTTTTATTAAAAGGCTGAAGTTTTCAGCTGATATCAATTTAGCCACTCTATACCCCTGTGGAAAGTGAGCCTTATCTTACAAAATCTTATGTCTTTTGATAGAATTTGGAAAAAAACAACCCACCTACATTCCTGTTGATTCATTGGTGAATGATTCAATAAAACAAACTTAAGACAATTAGGACTTAATGTGATGTTGAAAGCTGCCCGTGTGTTCATATATGAAATGGTATAAATCACAGATCAACTATCAGGGTTCTGATGGATGCCCTAATTAAATCACGAGCCTTGAGCCAAGCTTCAAAAGAAATCCAATTATTTGTTAAGAACTTCATGTCGGCACATTCCAAGTGAAGCTAACTCTGACCCCATCTAATTTACGGCTCAGGCTTGACCCTGTTTCCCCCCCCCCGCAGGATGTGTCATCAGTCACATTCGCTAATGGAGCAATTTCATGGATTGTAGAGATCACTCCCCTCTGGCTACTGTGTGTAACCCTGGGAGACAGCCTTGACAGGAGATATGTCTGGAATGTGCTTTTGTTTTTGGCTGCCGTGCTGCTTCGCCGTGGCTGCAATTTCATTTTCCCATCCCCCTTGCCTATGGTAACTCGAGAGTAGGTCAGGGATGCTTTGCAAGTTGTCATCAACATTAAGAAGAAACAAAGATTTATCCTGATATGAAGCAATTGAGATCCAGACTACCCCTACCCTATTGGCCTTCCGGAAAGCGGTGAAGACCTGGCTTTTCCAGCAGGCCTGGGGCCATTGATCTCACTGTTGCAATCTTGCGAGATCCGGCCATGAATGGTGTGCATGGGCTTTTAATGTTTTTAAAATGTTTTTATAATGTTTTTTTTAATAATTTTCCTATGTTCTTTGTTGTATTATTTTTGCTGTAAGCCGCCCAGAGTCCCTTGGGAGTTGGGCGGCATAGAAATTCAATAAATTAAATTAAATTGAATTGAATGTAATACTTTCAGATAGTTTTATCGAGCAAGTGTATCATCTATTTTCCAAAATTCCGACTTTGCGGAGGTCAACCTTGTTTGGAACAGTCTTTCCCATTCCAGATATTCTTTTTTTTAATTTTTATATTATTTCTCAAAACTCCTTTAACTCACATATGCCTTCTCACCTGTATTTAGGTAATGAATTGCAACCATTTTCCTACATCAGAAACTGTATCGATCCTTTTTTAGGAATCCCTCTATTCTGTCCTCGAAAGGATAACGCCAAATGAGGAGACTGGCATCTCAAACATCTAAATATGTTGAATGAATGAGCAATCAATCAATGTCTTTTAGCTCTGCGGTCACTCTTTCCCGACAGCTGCTCTATGTGGTGAACCAATGTTTCCTTCTCTATTTTTGTCGTCTCTTTGCGGTTTCTCCTATTTTTGGATTCTGAACATTTTTTCTGAAAAATAGCATGATGGAACACGAGCTCCACCTGCAGGAACATCCCACCAAGGTTTAGAGAAAGAAAGAGTTTTTGCATGAGTTAAGGTTAGGCTTTCATCACTGTGTATCTCTAGCAGAGTAACAGATTCCTGTGTCTTCTTACTTCAGATTGTTCATTTGCAGATAGAATTGAGAATGGCTTTTTAAAGGCAGAGAATCTCTCTTGAATGACTGGAGAATACTGGATGTTTGTCACTGAATAATAGTAAACCAATCATTCCAGACCTTTCCCTAGAAACTGCCTGATCCAAAGCATGCTGCTTAGGTCAAATCCTGACACAGAACAGGTAAACTTGGTGGATTCTGCTGGTCTGTTTAATTTAACAGATTAACAGATTAACAGAGTTGGAAGGGACCTTGTAGGTCATCTAGTCCAACCCCCCGCCCAAGCAGGAGACCCTACACCATTTCTAACAGATGGTAGTCCAGTCTCTTCTTGGAAGCTTCCAGTGATGAAGCTCCCACAACTTCTGAAGGCAATTTCTGTTCCATTGGTTGATTGCTCTCACTGTCAGAAAGTTTCTCCTTATTTCCAGGTTGAATGTCTCCTTGTTCAGTTTCCATCCATTATTCCTTGTCAGGCCTTCAGGTGCTTTGGAAAATAGCTTGACACCCTCCTCTCTGTGGAAGCCCCTAAAATATTGGAACACTGCTATCATGTCTTCCCTGGCCTTCTCTTCACTAGACTAGCCATGCCCAGTTCCTGTAATCATTCTTCATATGTTTTAGTCTGCAGTCCCCTAATTAACCTGGTTGCTCTTCTCTGCACTTTTTCTAGGGTCTCAACATCTTTTTTATAGTGTGGTGATCAAAACTGGACACACTATTCTAGGTGTGGTCTTACTAAGGCTTTATAGAGGAGTATTAGTACCGCATTTGATCTTGATTGCATCCCTCTGTTAATTCAATTTAGGATTGTGTTGGCTTTTTTGGCTGCCGCTGCACACTGCTAGCTCATATTTAACTGGTTGTCCTCTAAGACTCCAAGATCCCTCTCACAGTTACTGCTATTAAGCCTGGCTTCACCCAGTCTATTTATTTATTTATTTATTTATTTATTTATTTATTTATTTATTTATTTAATTTGTATACCGCCCTACTCCCGAAGGACTCAGGGCGGTGAACAGCCAAATAAAATACATATAATACAAATGTTAAAAACCATTAAAATACAATTAAATAATTGGCCCAGAGAACGAAATTTAAAACACCCCAAATTCATAAGACAAATTTAAAATTTAGAAATTTTAAAATTTTTAAAAAAAGTTTAAAAGGGAGGTTAGGCCAGGCCAGCCTGCTGGAAAAGAAATGTTTTGATGGCACGTCTGAAAGCGCGCAGGTCCAGGATCCTCCGTATCTCTGGGGGGAGCTCGTTCCAGATAGTGGGTGCCCCCACAGAGAAAGCCCTCCCCCTGGGGGCCGCCAGTCGACATTGTTTGGCTGACAGCACCCGGAGGAGCCCCTCTCTATGAGAGCGTACCGGCTGGTGGGAGGCTGTTTGTGGTAGTAGGCGGTCCCGTAAATAACCAAGTCCTAAGCCATGGAGCGCTCTAAAGGTGGTAACCAAAACCTTGAAGCGCACCCGGAAGACCACCAGGAGCCAGTGCAGCTCGCGCAGGAGGGGGGTCACATGGGAGTGCCCCGTCACTCCCATAACCACCCGTGCAGCCGCATTCTGGACCAGCTGGAGCCTCCGGGTGCTCCTATATTTGTACTTTTAGTTTTTCTTGCCTAAGTATAGGACTTTACTTTTCTCTACATTGAATTTCATTTTGTTAGATAGGGCCCAGTGTTCAAGTCTGTCAACATGTTAAGATAAGAAGAGATAAAAACAATTAAAAGGTAATGTTAAGATAATCATCAAGCTGTAGTTGAGGCAAAGCATCCTGATCAATGGAAGGGCTAATAAATCTGTGATGAATGGTAGACTGATGGAAGTACTAAAAGTAAAGGTAATGATAAAGGTTTCCCCAGTCCAGTTGTGTCCGACTCTAGGGAACAGTGTTAATCTGTTTCTTAATGAAAGGAGCAAGTGTTCTCCAAAGATACTTCCATGATCATGTGGTTGGCAAAACTACCATATTTTTTGGACTATAAGATGCACCTGACTATAAGACGCACCTAAATTTAGAAGAGAAAACAACAACAAAAAAGTTTTTGGCCTCTGCACACCCCATTTTTGTCCCTTTTTTGTCCTTTTTTTTTTTTTTTTTTTGGTCACTTTACCAGCCCCTTTTCTGCCCATTTTTGGAACTTTTTAGGCCGCTTTTTTCCAAACAAATGGGCCAAAATAAGCCTCAAAAACAGGCAAAAAAGCCTTGAAAATGGGCAAAAAAAGGCATGAAAAAGGCCGATAAAAGGCTGAAAAAAGGCCCGAAAACGGGGCATGTGGAGGCCAAAAAATTGTCGGTGGGTGAGCGAGGCTTCAGCAATATTTGGTCTATAGAATGCACAGACATTTTCACCCCTTTTTGGGAGACAAAAAAAGTGTGTCTTATAGTCCGAAAAATATGGTTTATGCCAAGGTGTACGGGATGCTGTTACTTCCCATTGAAGTGGTACCTATTTATCTATTTGCATTTACATGCTTTTGAACTGCTGGATGGGTAGGAGCTGGGGCAAGGAATAGAAGCTCACTGTTATGTATTGATACTTTTGAGCGGGAGTTTCAAACCTGCCTATGTTTCTGATTGGCTGACAGTCCCTCCAGGATTGTATATAAGGAGGACTGCAGCCTCTGAGTTTTTGCTGAAGTCTCACTGTATATTAAAGAGCTGTTGTCACTTGCTTGGTTGTGCCTCTCGTTATTCCCGAACCACTTCATTGGCGACGAAGGTGGGATAGAGAGCACAAGAAGCGAACCAGTGAGACACGAGCTTCAGCTAGGCGACGAGGCGAACTACAGGAGGCATACCGAACATGTCTGCCTACGTTCCGCCCAAGCCTTTTGATTCGACCCGCGAAAAATGGGTCTCGTACCTAACGAGGTTCGAATGCTCGCTCGAAGCCAGCGACATGCAAGGGCTCTCCGCTAATCGGAAGAGAGCCCTCTTCCTAAGCCACTGCGGACCCGACGTGTTCGAGATGGCAGAGTCACTGTGTGAGCCAACTCCGGTCCAGACCGTCTCCTGGGACACCCTGATGGCCACGCTCCGGGCTCACTATGCTCCCGTGCCCTCCAAGTTCGTGCAACGATACCAACTCAGACAGCACGTTCAGCGAGAGGGAGAACCGGTCAGCGCTTACATGGCCAGCCTGAGAAAAGCCGCAACTCATTGCGACGATAGAGACTTGGACGATGCGTTGCTTGAGCAACTTATCTGTGGCGTTCGGGACATTAGGCTACAACGGCGCCTGCTCGCCAAGCCTGATTTGACGCTTGCTGGAGCCCTAGACGAGGCCAGGGCTCATGAAGCCTCCACAAAAGCCGCAGAAACGCTGCAGCGTCCGCTGACCAGCAAAGATAACCCCAAGTCTGCCCCGGTGCACAGAGAAGACGCCGGATCCAGCTCGGAGTCCGAGTCGGATGAGGACGTCTTCCGAACAGAGCACCAGAGGAAAGACACGGGCAGCCCGCGGCGAAGCTGCCCCAGCTGTGGAGGGCACCATGACAGACTGTCCTGCAAGTACAGGGAGGCGATTTGCAGGCGTTGCGAGAAAAAAGGGCACTTGGCGCGAGTCTGTAGAGCCATTCTGCCCAGAAAACACCAACCACGTGAGCGCCGCAGCCAACCAGAATCAACGCGCCAGAAACAGCCAACGAGAGAAAGCGGCGCGAAAAAACGGCGCGAATTTGAACCTCGAGACGGCCGCAGCATTCACATCAACCAGGCCAGCGTGGAAATCGAGGACAAAGTCAGCACAGTGGTCGAAATCAACGGCAAGCCATGCTCGATGGAGATCGACACCGGATCAGCTCTCTCCATAATGTCGTGGGCGACCCTAAAGACCCTCCTGCCGTCATTCCGGAAGGACCAGCTCTCCAAACAGAGACTGCGCATCCTAGACTACCAGGGGAACCGAGTCCCCCTCGAAGGCGTGGGCACGTTCCGAGTCACCTACGGAGACTACGAAAGAGACCTGCCACTGACCATCATCACGAAGCAGCTTCCCAGCCTTCTCGGCATGGGGTGGTTCCGAGCCCTCGGCATGGGCTTCACCGGCGTCCACCAGATGCTCAAGTCATCGTTAAAAGACAGTCTCCTGACCGAGTTCCAGGAAGTTTTCAGGGACACGTTGGGCAAGTATGTGGGGACCCCTATCTCCCTTAATTTAGACCCCAACGTAGCCCAAATAAGACTCAAGGCCAGACGGGTGCCTTTCGCATTGAAACCGAAGATCGATGCAGAACTGGACAAATTAATTAAACAAGGGGTGTTGGTTCCCGTTGACCATGCAAAGTGGGAAACCCCTATAGTGACCCCAGTAAAGTCTGATGGTTCAATTAGGATCTGCGCTGACTACAAGTGCACGATCAACAAGGCTTTGCAGCCGAGCGCCTATCCGGTGCCGATCGTGCATCATCTACTACACTCCCTGGGGCCCGGAAAAATCTTTGCCAAATTAGACTTGGCTCAGGCCTATCAACAATTACCAGTTGATGATGCCACGGCAGAGGCGCAAACGATTGTGACTCATAGGGGTGCATTTAAATGCACCAGGCTCCAGTTTGGGGTGAGCGTCGCACCCGGCCTATTTCAAAGCACCATGGAGCGCCTTCTGCAAGGGCTCCCCGGAGTGGTGCCCTATTTCGATGACGTTCTAGTCAGTGCCCAGGACGAACGTCAGCTAGGGGACAGAGTAAGGAACGTCCTGTCTAGATTTAGGGAAGCGGGACTTAAACTTAAAAAGAACAAATGTATGATCGCTGTCCCCTCCGTTGAATTTTTGGGGTACAGGGTGGACGGCACAGGCATCCACCCTACCGAAAGCAAGATGAGAGCTATTAGGAGCGCACCTGCCCCCAAGACCAAAGCAGAGCTCCAAGCCTTCCTTGGTCTGCTGAATTTTTATTCAATGTTCCTGAAAGACAAAGCCACCATCGCAGATCCCCTACACAAACTATTAGGGAAGAATGTACCATGGGTCTGGGGGAAACCACAAGCTGCCGCTTTTGAGGCAGTAAAGAAACTTCTATCAGAAGACAGTTTCCTAATACAATACAATGCAGCGCTACCGCTTGTATTAGTTTGTGACGCCTCCCCTGTAGGAGTTGGTGCCGTCCTAGGCCATAGACTGCCGAACGGCCTAGAGGCGCCCATTGCGTTTTACTCTCGCACCCTGTCAAGCGCAGAGCGGAACTATAGTCAGTTGGACAGAGAGGCTCTGGCTGCAATTGCGGGGGTTAAAAAGTTCCACGAATACCTCTATGGCCGGCAATTCGAACTTGTGACTGATCACCGGCCTTTGCTAGGACTTTTGGCAGGCAACAGGCCCACCCCCGCTGCCCTTTCCCCACGTTTGACTAGATGGGCCATTTTTCTTTCGGCCTATTCATATCAACTTGTGCATCGACCTGGACGGACCCTGGGTCACGCGGATGCCCTCAGTCGCTGCCCCCTGCCTGACTTACTGACCAATCCTACACCAGAGGCCTCCATCCTTCTACTGGACTCAGTAACCTTGGGACCTATTTCCTCTGCCGACGTGGCAAAAGCCTCAGCCAGGGACCCGATCATTTGCACTGTGATGGGGTGGGTGCTGAAAGGGTGGCCGGTCAAGGTGGATGGGGGGGAATACCAAGGTTTTGTAAACAAACGAAATGAACTGTTTACGCAAGGTGGTTGTTTGTTGTGGGGCGACAGGGTGGTGGTGCCAACTAAGCTACGAACCAGGGTTTTAGAATTGCTGCACGAAGGGCATCCGGGCATTGTCAGAATGAAGAGTTTAGCCCACAGCTATGTATGGTGGCCAAACATGGACCAAGTTATTTCTGAGTGGGTGGGGAAGTGCAGACCCTGCCAGGAGTCTCGCCCCGATCCCCTGGTAGCGCCCATCCAAGAGTGGGAGAAACCAAAAGGGCCATGGGGGAGAATCCATATCGATTTCGCTGGTCCCTTCCATGGGCAAACGTTTTTAATTGTAGTAGATGCCTTTTCAAAATGGCTCGAAATAATTCTAATGCCCTCTACCACAGCCGAGGCAGTTATTAAAGCCCTTCGCAAACTATTTGCCACACATGGCCTACCGGATACTCTAGTATCTGACAACGGGCCTCAGTTCACGGCAACCCTGTTCGAGGGTTTCTTGGCCGGACTGGGCATTCGCCATGCCCTATCGGCCCCGTTCCACCCGGCTTCTAACGGATTGGCCGAACGTTTTGTTAGAACGGCCAAAGAGGCCCTATCCAGACTTGATAACGGGGACTGGCAGGCCAGGATAGACCAATTTTTAGCTGTTCAGCATGCCACATCATGCACAGCCACAGGGAGAAGCCCAGCCGAGCTCCTCATGGGCAGGAAGCTCCGGTGCATGTTAGATAGGCTTCACCCCAACTACTTGCACGAAAATTTCAGGGGAGAGACCTCTGGACTAAGACAGTTCCAGGTTGGGTCCCCGGTGTTCGCTCGCAACTATGCCAGCGGACCTCTATGGGTTGCAGGAACCATAATGGGCATAACAGGCCCGAAATCGTATACGGTAGACGTAGGGGTAGACAGACTCTGGAAGCGCCACATAGACCAACTGAGAAGAAGGGTAGTCGGCGAAGCAAACATCAATTTAGATATCTCCGAGCCTAACTATAACAACTTTCCCCAAACAGCTAACTCAAGCCCGGGTTCGCGAGAATACTTAGCTGACAAGCCCTGGTTCCAGCGCTGCCCCAGCGAGTCGCCACTCCCAACCGGGGATAACCACGCCCCGGACAAAATCCAGGAGGTTCCATTGGCGGAGCCGGGAGAGACAAAAAGTCCCTCCGACCAGCTCGACGCCCCACCAAACACTGAACTGCGCAGGTCAACTAGGACGAGAACTCGGCCTGGGCACCTGCGAGATTTTGTGTGTACTTATGTAAATATTTAAGTGTTAGTGCCTTCTGGGAAGGGAGGGGTGTTATGTATTGATACTTTTGAGCGGGAGTTTCAAACCTGCCTATGTTTCTGATTGGCTGACAGTCCCTCCAGGATTGTATATAAGGAGGACTGCAGCCTCTGAGTTTTTGCTGAAGTCTCACTGTATATTAAAGAGCTGTTGTCACTTGCTTGGTTGTGCCTCTCGTTATTCCCGAACCACTTCACTCACCCCATTGTGTAATGCTTTGATCTTGAACCCAAGTTGTCAACTGGAAAACTCTGCATCTTTAATCGATGAGACTTGGTGCTTAAACGCTTTAGAACTCACTGACTTAGATGGCTAAGAGTGACCTTCAAAAATGAAATTCAAATCTTGGTTTGCATATTCTTGGAAAACATCCAACAAAAGGGTAGAAGTTGATTCCTAAGTCTTTTAGATAACAATAATAATAAATTACATTTTTATGCCCTTCAACTTTCAGTGATTCTGTGAGATTATGATAAATGGATCATAATAATAAATAGAGTAAGTATAAGAAGAATAACTGCAAAAATTACTCACTTAATTAAATTGCAGGAGGAAGAACCCAGTTTGGTGCAATATCTGGTAATTTTATTGTCATGGCTTTATTTTTAATTTAAAGGTAAAGGTTCCCTTTGCACATATGTGCTAGTCATTCCCAACTCTAGGGGGCAGTGCTCATCTCCATTTCAAAGCTGAAGAGCCAGCGCTGTTCGAAGACGTCTCCATGGTCATGTGCCGGCATGACTAAATGACAAAGGTGCACGGAATGCTGTTCCCTTCCCACCAAAGATGGTCCCTATTTTTCTACTTGCATTTTTTACTGCTTTCGAACTGCTAGGTTGGCATAAGCTGGGACAAGTAACGGGAGCTCACCCCGTTACACAGCACTAGGGATTCAAACCGCTGAACTGCTGACCTTTCAATCGACAAGCTCAGCATTTTAGCCACTGAGCCACCGCATCCCTAATTTAGGCCACCTTTAAAATTGTTTTGCTGGTGAATTCTTTATAAAGTGTAAATCATCTGATATCCACAGGCAGATTTAATTTTAGCTTATCTACATTTGAAACAATCATACATGAAGAAGAAAGGGCCCTAAGAATCGAAGTTCACAAAATTGTAAAATCGTAAACATTCAACCCAATGCAACATATAGTAATTCTTATTTGTGAAAATTGGCATTACAACAAGGCCATTGTGGAAAATGGATTTATGTGGTTCCTAACTTTACCAGTGAGGGACTTTATGACACTGGCATGTCACTATATTTATTCTTTTTATAGTTTTGCACTATTGAGCAATCGGTTTAGGCTGTAAATCCATTGAACCGCTCAATGTTCTCCATAGATGGGCATTGATTTTCTTAAAAGTAAGGAGGGGGGAATCATTAATAGTTGCTTTTAACTCCCCCAAGGAGTTGATGGAGAAAGATGGAATGAGGCAGTTATGGAGTGTTTTGGGTGACTTTTCTTGACAGTTACTTTTTAAAGAAATCTTGGGGTGAGAATATTATGGCTAGTTTTGGATTATGTGGTTCAGGAAATAATAACACACACAAGAGTTTCTCCAGCTGCCTGTTGGACATGCCCAAGAGAATGACTGTGCTTAAACTTAAAAAGCGGTGGTTTTTGACCTGCTTGTAAGAAGATTCTTCTCATTGTGTCTTATGCAATAATATACAGCTGTGTCTTCAGCCTTTAAAGCATTGAGCTGCAAGAACACTTGGCTCCTAGAATTGTCTTTTGTGATGCTGGCCCGACTTCGAAAGATTGTGCTATAAGCAGTGCCTCCACCATGCCAGATGTCTCCGATCCATTCCAGTTCCTTTCCAGAGACCTGACGGATCCAGCTTATTCCAGAGCTTGTGAGAGAAAATCCAGAAACTGTACAGGTGAGCTTCATCCTTTCTCCTGGTATTTTCATTTGAGCAGTAGACTGAGTAATTGTTATTTCTGAGGTAGTGCCTGCATTAATAAATAAAAATAAGAAATAAAAGTGTGTGTGTGTGGGGGAAATACACAAAAAATGTACCTCTACCTGAAAACAAACTATAGTTGACCTTACATGCTGGGAACACAAAGAGGAAAGTTATCAACAGTTTCATAACCATGCTTTCGAGAAGGATAATACAAAAGATGAATAGCAATTCAATACTGCCAGGTATGTCTAATATCTTCTTTCACCAAAGCTTCTATTTAATGCATGGTATATCAGGAAGTCATTTACATGAAACAAAGCATGCTATGCATTTATCGGCTAGTATGCGGTGTATACTCAGGCTTGTGTTGCAAATGAAGCCACATCAGAGCAAGAGGATTACTGCTCCTTCTGGGACCCACATCCTGAATTCTTATACAAAAATATTATGATATCATATTGTTCCAAATAGATATTGTTTCTCCTCAGTGGTTGGTTTCACATACTATAGCAACCAGTTTGCCCAGCACTGGAAATGTGCATGCGGGCCATCCGTGCATGTGCGTGACATCAAACAACCTGGCAATTCACTCACACACGCCATCCGCACATGCGTGCAGCATCAAAAACACCATGAAGCATCAAAAAGGACACACAGCTAGGACCTCGCCCACACAGGATGTTACTAATCTGCAAACATCAACTCCATCAACTAATCAAGATGTAACAACACAGCCAACCAACCCACTTACAACAATAAAGCCAGCACTCCCCACCTCCCCACCAGTATTTATAGAGACGGCATCTCCGATCACGCTTTCTTCGCACAAGAACGAAGCCGAAGACACCAGTCTGAAGATGACGAGTGGGACCTCGTTGAAACGTCGCCAAGACGTTCTTCCAACAATCAGGTTGGGTGAATTTGGCTGAGAGATATACCGATTAACAGAGTTGGAAGGGATCTTGTAGGTCATCTAGTGCAAACCCTCACCCAAGCAGACCCTACACCATTTTTGACAGATGGCAGTCCAGTCTCTTCTTGGAAGCTTCCAGTGGTGAAGCTCCCACAACTTCTGAAGGCAACTTCTGTTCCATTGGTTGATTGCTCTCACTGTCAGAAAATTTCTCCTTATTTCCAGATTGAATCTCTCCTTGCTCAGTTTACACCCATCATTCCTTGTCTGACCTTCAGGTGCTTTCAAAAATAGGTTGATCCCCTCCTCGCTGTGACAGCCTCTCAAATATTGAAACACTGCTATCATGTCTCCCCTGGTCCTTTACTTCACTAGACGAGCCATGCCCAGTTCCTGCAACCATTTATCATATGTTTTAGTTCCTTAATCATCTTGGTAGCTCTTCTCTGCACTCTTTCTAGAATCTCAACATCTTTTTTATAGTGTGGTGACCAAAACTGGATGCAGTACTCTAGGTGTGGTCTTACTAAGGCTTTATGGAGTGGTATTACTACTTCCCTTGATCTTGATTGTACCCCTCTGTTAATGCAATTTAGGATTGCGTTGGCTTTTTTGGCTGCCACTGCACACTGCTGGCTCATATTTAACTGGTTGTCCACTAAGACTCCAAGACTCCAAGATCCCTTTCACAGTTACTACTCTCAAGCCTGGTTTCACCCAGTCTATCTGTGTACTTTTGGTTTTTCTTGCCTAAGTGTAAGACTTTACTTTTCTCTAAATTGAATTTCATTTTGTTAGATAGGGCCAGGGGTGAAATGCTCCCAGTTTGGACCGTCTCGGGCAAATAGGTAGTGATGGCGGTGGGCAGTTCAGAGAACCGGTAGCAAAAATCCCTGCCCCCGCCCCCCATGCCCAGCTGAGCCCCACAATCATCAGAGCCTTTTTTTCCTTTTAAATGGCTCTGACCAGCCAAGCTCTGACATCCCAGCTGAGTTGCCTGCTAATCAGGCAACTCAGCTTGGATCGCCAGAGCCATGTAAAAGAAAAAAAGTTTCTTTTTTTCTCCCCCCCCTCCCCTCCCCTCCCCTCCCAGCCTCAGCTTGCTTACCTTAGCTGCTGATCGCATGACGATCGCAATCCATGCATCAGCGAGCAACTGAATCTCCCTGGCTGCAATCAAGCTCATCGGTGAGCAGCTCTTTCTGCCTGCCTGCCTTGACTTGTGGACTTCAACTCCCAGCAAAGCTGGCTGAGGAATTCTGGGAGTTGAAGTCCACAAGTCTTAAAGTTGCCAAGGTTGGAGACCCCTGTTCTATTGGATAAATTTTTTCCCCCTTTGGGAACTTAAAAAAAAAGTTAATTAGGGTTTTTTTAGTTGTTCTTTTTTTAGACCTAGCTATTTAAAGTTTAGGAAGTTTTAAATTTAACTGCTTTTATATAAAAATAAAAATAAAATAATATTTGTGCAGCTTTCTGAGATTTAGTGTGTTTCTGTAGTGTTTCACTCTAACTACACAAACACACAAAATCTCACAAAGCTGTATGTGGAATTTTGTGTGTGTAAAGTGTGAAAGTTGGTTTTTTGGGCTTTTTGTGGCTGTGTGAGGTTCCTGCTTGTTGAGGGGCCATTTTGAGTCTAGCACAGCTGCTTTTACATTGTGGGTGAGCCAGTTGTGTTGTGTTGTGTTTTGTAGGTTAAAAAAGGGCAAAGAAGTGACATTGACTTGGCCACACCCAAGTCAACAATCACGCCCACCCAGTCACCTTACCACCAAACCCCGCCACTAATTAAGCCACGCCCACAGAACTGGTAGCAAAAATGTTTAGATTTCACCCCTGGATAGGGCCCAGTGTTCAAGTCTGTCAAGATTCATCTTGAGAAGAATTATTTTTTCAGCTACAATCCATATGCAAATCCTTCTCACTATGTTCATCTCCTTGCTAAAACAGCTGTGGCAGATCCCAAAGGAATTGCTCAAGTTATATTTAAAGCTGTCCTGTTTGGGTTCTGTTTTCACTGTAGTGAATCCAAATGAAACTTCCCATTTACACATAAACTGTAGGTTTTAGAACAAGCTCAGATTCATTTTTGTCCACTGTGTTCCCTTGCACAGTAATACTTGGCTGTGTCTTCAGTTTTCAGTCCGTTCATGTCTAGATAAACCAGGTTCCTGGAACTATCTTTGGAGATTGTGAATCGACCTTTAAAAGAGTTGGCACAATACATGGAGCTTTGATGTATCTGTGTGATCCACTCCAGCCCTTCTCCATCTGCCTGGCGGATCCAATGCATCCAGTAACTATCAATATTGAACCCAGAGCATGTGCAAGTGAGTCGAAGAGAATCTCCAGGTATTTTCACTCCTCCTCCTGATTCAGTTATTGAAACATCTGCCAGAACATCTGAAAAGAAAGATACAAGAAGGTATCTGAATGTATCTGTGGAGATATCTGAGTCGAACTCACCATATTAAGGAACGCAAAGAAGAATACCTTGAAAAATGGAAAGGGTCAAGATGACATTCACCCATATAATCATTTTTATTGAATGGTTTGTAGGAGAAATATATGTTAGGTAACTCAGGAGTTCTGGAAATCTCTGGGTCTTTGAGTAAAAAGGAGGGAGACATTTAAATGTTGGGCTGCTTTTCAATTTGCATGTCTTTCTCTGTATAAAAAGAGAGCATTGTCCAGAAACAACTTCAAATCAAGATTGCTTAAACATCCTCAAGCAAATATTTAGGCGTAAAATTTGGACTGAGTTTGTGTAGAAACTGACCACGTGTTACCCAAATTTGGATGGTGTAACAGAGTGTTTCTTTTCTGTTTTCTTTAAATTTTGTATTCATTAAATCAGTTTGCTACCCATCTTCCTGCAAGGCATTCGTATTTGTGTCCAATGTGTAGGAGATGAGCAGGCTGGGCCCGAGGGAGGGATCAAATGCATCATAAAGCATGAGCACCTGCACACCCACAAGAGGTCTATGTCCAGCCCACTTTGAATGCCTCTTACTTCCCATTCATTTCCCTTGACCGTTAGTAGCTCAGGTTTTTTTAGAGAGCTTGTTATATTCATTATACTCATTTGAACTGTCCAAATCTCCTGATTTCCCTTGCACCTGACACAATGTCAGAAAGAAAGAAAGAAAGAAAGAAAGAAAGAAAGAAAGAAAGAAAGAAAGAAAGAAAGAAAGAAAGAGAGAGAGAGAGAGAGGGGGGAGAGGGAGGGGGAGGGAAGGGAGGAAGGAAGGAAGCTAGACAGACAGACAGACAGACAGACAGATGTTGGCAGTTGCTTCCTGCCCTTGTTCTGCCTGATTTCAAAAGTAACCACAGTGATGATTCACCATTTTGTTTCCTATTTACGATGAAATCAGTCCAGACTGCTTCAACTCATCAATTAATACTAATTTTAGTTTTAAAAGATACTTTCAACATGGCTCAGATTGCCACTTCCACTTCTTCTTTGGTTATCATCTTTTCTTTTCTTTTCTTTTCTTTTCTTTTCTTTTCTTTTCTTTTCTTTTCTTCTTTTCTTTTCTTTTCTTTTCTTCTTTTCTTTTCTTTTCTTTTCTTTCCTTTTCTTCTTTCCATTCCTTTCCTTCTTTTCTTTCTTTCTTTTTTTGCACCTTGGAAGAACTGTAGCTTGGTTCATGTTGTCTGCAGTTAACCAGGGACCAGAAGAATGCAATTTCCATGGACTGGTTGAATGAAAGCCTCCACTGAAAAGGTCTAGATTTTGAGGCAGAACTTTTTTAAAACTACCTTTCAGAGATGAAATGGTATTTCTTTATATCTCCACAGAGGAATACTCCATGAAGCCCTCCTAGGTTGAATTCAAGGTTGAAAGACAAAGAGTTTATGTGAATTGACCTCAGTTTCTGATGATTGCACAGATTTACAGTACATATGAAGAGTTTTTGGCAAGTGTTTGGAAATAGATTCTCCTCCTCCTCCTCCTCCTCCTCCTCCTCCTCCTCCTCCTCCTCCTCCTCCTCCTCCTCCTCCTTCTCCTCTTCCCTAGACTACAGTCTTAGCATTACTTAGAGAGCCAGTTTGATGTAGTGCTTACTATGACCCTGAAACTTTGAGTTCTATTCCAGTGTTAGATATGAAAAATCTGTTGCATGACTTTGGGCCAATTGTAGATATGGTGCCCACCATATCTATTAATTTGAACTCTGCCCATTCATCATCACCACCACCATAACTATCATCATCACCACCATCATCACCATCATCATCATCATCCACACTAGACTACAGTCTTAGCATTCTTAGAGACCCAGATTGGTGTAGTAGTTATTGTGGTGTCCAGAAGACTGTGAATTCTACTCTGGTTTTAGGCATGAAAACCAGCTGGGTGACTTTGGATCAGTTGGACCAGTCTCAGAATTCTGGGAGTTGAAGTCCACAAGTCTTAAAGCTGTCAAGTTTGAAGATTCCTGGGTTAGGGGTTAAGGTTAGCATCTGTTTATAATGGGTTAGGGTTAGCACCTGTATAATGGGTTAGGGTTAAGTTAAGGTTAGCACTTGTTTGTATAGGGTTAGGGTTAGGGTTAGGGAGGAAACAAATCACCAATGTCCTAAAATTCTCAGCTTGCTATTGTTACTGTAGTTTAGGGCGGGGTATAATGAGCTACCCTTGTGTGTGCGTATGAATGAACATGGTTTCAGCTACAGTGCTCTGCATTGTTATAAAGGACACAATATTGTTCTTTCTTGCAGAAAAATGTCAAAGCCAAGAAGGCAAGCATACAAAATCTCTTTCAACTGGAAGTTGTGAAATATGCTCAGGAGCATGGAAACAGAGCAGCAGAGAAACATTTGGGGCCACCTCCAACTGAAAAAAATGATAAAAGAATGAAGGAAACAGATGGAACAGCTGCAAAAGGTAAAGGATAAAAGCAAGTACAACTTTCATGGGGTTCCTGCAAAGTGGCCACAGTTAGAGGAGGACATGAGAGACTGGATCACAGGTCACCAGAACAGTGGCTTCGCAGTCATTACAAAAATGGTGATGTATGAAGCCAAACACATTGCTACACAGAAAGGCATTCAGGATTTTACTGGATCACCATGATGTGGCTCCGTTACCTGAGCCTGTGTCATCGGCAGGAGAGGACTCCGAGAGTGAAGGAGAGGAGTTGGCAAGGTCTCCCTCTCCACGACTCTCCTCTCTGGCAATGCCTTCGGTGTCTGCTGAAGGGCAAGAGATAGGGCTGGGGCCAAGCACGTCCACGCAGCCACAGATAGACAGTGATGAGGGTAATGAGTCTTGGCTGGATCCACACCAGCATCGCAGAGATAAGCATGTGCAACAGAAGAAAAGGTGTGCCCGAGATTAGGCTGAGTCACTGGACCACACCCTACAGGATATAAAAGGGAGTGTGGTGGCCAGTCAAACCTTGTGACGAACAAAGCTGAAAGCTTCCACACCATTCTGCGTTGCCGGACTTTTGGCTATAGACTTTGCTGGATTATCTCTGGACTTGATTGACTCTGTAATTATTGAGCTGTTTCTTTTGATGTATCAGAAGTGGGGAGAAGTTATCTCTCCTTTTTGTAAATAATAAACTCTTGGCAGGCAGCCACTAGGTTGTTGCCAAGTTCCGTTATCATAAGGAAAAGGATTTTGCCGGCTGGTTTGGTCTTTAACTCTTGAACGTCTGTTGGTGTGTGTGCGTGTGGTTGGGAACAGAACATACCATCGTGGTGCTTCAGATTTATGAGGCGATATGGCCTTGCTATGTGCACCAAAACTAGAATTGCGCAAAGAAAAGAGTATGACTGTAAGATCCTGTCTTTTCATACTTTTGTGATAGACTCCAGGAAGAAAAATAATTTTGAAATTGACCAGATTGGGAATATGGATGAAGTCCCACTAACCTTTGATGTGCCATCAAATAGGACTGTTGGTGTGAAAGGTGCCAAAAGCATAACCGTGAAAACCTCAAGACATGAGAAAACACATTACACGGTTGTGTTGTCCAGCTGCGCAGATGGCACCAAATTGCCACCAGTGTTAATATTCAAAAGAAAAACCTTCCCAAAGGAAGTGATTCCAAGAGGCGTTGTTGTGCATGTCCATGAGAAAGGATGGATGGACGAACATGGAATGAAAGTATGGATTGAAAGAGTGTGGTCCAAACGTCCTGGAGGGCTTCTGAAAAAAAACAGCTTTATTAGTGCTCGACCAGTTTAGAGCACATACAGTATTAGTGAAACCACAAAGAAAAGATTCAAAGAAGTGAAGACTCATCTAGCTGTAATTCCTGGGGGTCTTACCAACCAGTTTCAACCTCTTGATGTTTCCATCAACAAGCCATTCAAAGTGTACATGCGAGAAGAGTGGAACAAATGGATGGCTGCTAGTAATCATGATCTGACACCCATTGAACTAATGAGGAGGCCCACTATCACTCAAGTTTGTGAATGGGTGAAAACATCATGGAACTCAGTGAAGGATGAAATTGTTACACAGTCCTTCAAAAAATGTGGCATTAGTAATGTCTTAGATCAGTGGGTCTCAACCTTCCTAATGCCGCGACCCGTTTAATACAGTTCCTCATGTTGTGGTGACCCCCAACCATAAAATTATTCCATTGACCATTGAAAATATGTGTTTTCGGATGGTCTTAGGCGACCCCTGTGAAAGGGTCGTTTGACCCCCAAATGGGTCCCGACCCACAGGTTGAGAACCACTGCCTTAGATGGAACTGAAGATGATATTATTTATGAAGGTAGCGAAGAAAGTGATTGTGAGCAACTGAGTTTCCTAAACTCTGATACCAGTGATAATGATGAGTTCTTCCAGAAATTTAGAGGAATGCTTGAACCTTAAAGTCTCTCCTCGTTTGTTAATGACAGTGATGATGGTTCTTAATACCACTGTCGAATTTACATGGTTGTAAAAAATGTACATGGCTGTAAAAAGTGTACATGGTTGTAAAAATTATTCTGCTATATTATTATATTATATATTATAATATATATATATATATATATATATATATATATATATATATATATATATATATATATATATATTATTATAATTATATATATATATATATATATATATATATATATATATATATATATTATATTATATTATATTATATTATATTATATTCTGCTATTTTATTAAATAATATATTACTACACCATTTGGTTCAGAATACTTTTTTCCTTGTTTTCCTTCCCAAAAATTAAGGTACGTCTTATACTCCGGTGCGTCTTATACTCCAAAAAATACGGTAATTGCTTTTTGAATAATTCTTTCAGATATTGTCCATATGCAGATCCAGTTCCTTCTCACTCTATTCATCTCCTTGCTAAAACAATAATAAATAAACAGCTGTGAGAGATTCCAAATGAATTGCTCATGGTATATTTAAAGCTGTCCCGTTGTGGTTCTGTTTTCATTGGAGTGAATCCAAATGAAACTTTCTTTTTGCCACATAAACTGTAGGTTTTAGCACAAGCTCAGATTCATTTTTCTCCACTGTGTTCCCTTTCACAGTAATACTTGGCTGTGTCTTCAGTTTTCAGTCCGTTCATATCTAGATAAACCAGGTTCCTGGAACTATCTTTGGAGATTGTGAATCGACCTTTAAAAGAGTTGGCATAATGCATGGAGCTTTGATATATCCGTGCAATCCACTCCAGCCCTTTTCCATCTGCCTGGCGGACCCAATGCACCCAGTAGCTATCAATATTGAACCCAGAACATGTGCAAGTGAGTCGAAGAGAATTTCCAGGTGTTTTCACTCCTCCTCCTGATTCAGTTATTGAAACATCTGCCAGAACATCTGAAAAGAAAGACACAAGAAGGAATCTGAGTGTATCTGTGGAGATATCTGAGTCCAACTCACCATATTATGGAATCCAAAGATGAATACCTTTCAAAATTGAGAGGGTCAAGATGACATTCACCCATATAATCATTTTTATTGAATGGCTTGTAGGAGAAATATATGTTGGTGAACTGCTGATTCTCAAGAGTTCTAGTAATCTCTGGGTCGTTGAGTAAGAAGGGGGGAGACATTTAAAATTTGGGCTGCCTTTCAATTTGCATGTCCTTCTCTGTATAAAAAAAGAGCACTGTCTGGAAACAACTTAAATTACTTAAACATCCTCATCCAAATATTTATGCCTAAAATGTGGAGTGAATCTTGTATAGAAACTGATCAAAGCTACCCAGCTTCAAGGGTGTTTTCTTGTCTTTAATTTATTGATTAAATTAGTTTGGCACCCATCTCCCATGTGTGGGAGATGACAAGGCTGAACAAAAGGGAGGGGTAAAATGCATCATAAGTCATGAGTACCTGTGAACTTGCAAGACATCTATGTCCAGCCCACCTTGAATGCCTCTTATTTCCTACTCATTTCTCCTGACCGTTAGTAGCTCAGATTTTTTTTTTAGAGAGTTTACGCATTCAATAAATCTTTCTACTCATTTAAACTGCCTTGAATCTCCTGATTTCCCTGGTATTGGACACCATGTCAAGGAAGGAAGAATGGAAGGGAGGGAGGGAGGGAGGAAGAAAGGAAGAAAAAAGAAAGGAAGAAAAAAGAAAGAAAGAAAGAAAGAAAGAAAGAAGAAGGAAGGAAGGAAGGAAGGAAGGAAGGAAGGAAGGAAGGAAGGAAGGAAGGAAGGAAGGAAGGAAGGAAGGAAGGAAGGAAGGAAGGAAGGAAGGGTTGGCAGTTGCTTCCTCCCATTGTTCTGCCTGATTTCAAAAGCAACCACAAGAATGAGTCCTCATTTTTTCCTTCTTATGTTTGGACTGCTTCAACTCATAAATGATTACTAATTTTAGTTTTAAAAGTTAGAAATACTGTCCACATGGCTCAGTTTGCCACTTCCGCTTCTACTTTGGTTATCTTTTTTTTCCCCACCTTGGAAGAAGTACGGCTTCTTTCATGCCGTCTGAAGCTAAGCAGGGAGCAGAAGAATGCAGTTTCCAGTGACTTTAGTTCAAGGCTGAAAGTTAAAGAGTTTATTTCAGTTAACCTCAATTTCTAATGATTGCACAGATTTACAGTATATATGAAGAGTTTTTGGAAAGTGTTTGGAAATAGATTCTCCTCTTCTTCTTCTTCTTTGTCCTCCTCCTCCACCCTAGACTACAGTCTTAGGATTACTTAGAGAGCCAGTTTGATGTAGTGCTTATTGTGACCATGAAACTTTGAGTTCCATTCCAATGTTAGAGATGATAAACGAGTTGGGTGACTTTGGTGCACGTCAGGGGTGGGTTCTACATTTTTTTACTACTGGTTCTGTGGGCGTGGCTTATTTGGTGGGTGTGGGTTGGAGGTCATGTGACTAGGTGGGCGTGGCTAGCTGGTCAGAGTCATTTCTGGAAGGTCCTCACACTTACGACCAGTCCTCACACTTATGACCCGACTCATTTGTTTGCTTTTAACACTGATCAGCTGTAGGGCATCCCTTTGAAGCCCCGCGGCAAGAGTTTAAACAGTTTTTTTCCCTCTAGTCATCAGCTGGGACTCAGGAGGCAGCAATAGATTGGGGGTGGGACCAAATAAAAGGTAAGAATAATGTGGGGGGGTGGGAGGGCGGGGGGGAGAACTGGTTCGGTGATGTCATATCGTCACCGCTACTGGCTCAACCGAACCGGACCGAATCGGGAGGAACCCACCACTGGTGCCCGTCATATCTGTTCTTCAACTCTGCCCATTCATCATCACCACCATTGTTGTCATCATCATTGTCATCATCATCATCATCATCATCATCATCATCATCATCATCATCATTCTCATATCATCATCGTCATCATCATCATCTCCCACACTAGACTACAGACTTAGCATTACTTAGAGACCCAGTTTGATATAATAGGTAATATGGTGACCAGAAGACTGTAAATTCCACTCTGGTCTTAGGCATGAAAAACCAGCTGAGTGACTTTGGACTAGTTGGACCAGTCAGTCCCCACTGCACTCATCAACTTGAACTCTCCCTGTTCATTATAGTTTGCTTCTGTGTCCATAAAGGTGTAATATCCTTCACAATCTATTAACTTATAACTTTTCTTTTCCTGAAAATTGTGTTTATTGGAGGGAGTGCATGAAATAAATTATGTGCCTTAAGCTCAGAGACCTAGAACACAAGCATACCTAGAATCTAGTAGAATAAAATAACCTTGATTATTTGTTAATATAAGCATTGTATTAAAAAACTAGTTGCTTTATGACAATTCGTCTGCAAACTTAATTTCTGCAGTTTCATAAGTGTTATGTATTGGGAGAGTTCGGCTGAGAGAGAAAATAGTTCTTTTAGATACTGTCCATATGCAAATCCACTTCCTTCTCACTATATTCAACTCCTTGCTAAAATAATAATAAATAAACAGCTGGGGGAGATCCCAAATGAATTGTACATGGTATATTTAAAGCTGTCCTATTGTGGTTCTGTTGTCATTGGAGTGAATCCAAATGAAACTTTCCTTTTGCTACATAAACTGTAGGTTTTTGCACAAGCTCAGATTCATTTTTCTCCACTGTGCTGCCTTGCACAGTAATACGTGGCTGTGTCTTCAGCTCTCAGTCCATTCATGTCTAGATAAACCAGGTTGCTGGAACTATCTTTAGAGATTGTAAATCGACCTTTAAAAGAGTTGGCATAATACGTGGTGCCTTTATTTATCTGTGAAATCCACTCCAGCCCTTCTCCATCTGCCTGGCGGACCCAATGTATCCAGTAACTATCAATATTGAACCCAGAGCATGTGCAAGTGAGTCGAAGAGAATTTCCAGGTGTTTTCACTCCTCCTCCTGATTCAGTTATTGAAACATCTGCCAGAACATCTGAAAAGAAAGACAAAAGAATGTATCTGAATGTATCTGTGGAGAAATCTGAGTCCAACTCACCATATTATGGAACCCACAAATGAATACCTTGAAAAATAGAGAGGGTCAAGATGACATTCACCCATATAATCATTTTTATTGAGTGGCTTGTAGGAGAAATATATGTTGGTGAACTGCTGATTCTCAAGAGTTCTAGTAAACTCTGGGTCTTTGAGTAAGAAGGAGGGAGACATTTAAAAGTTGGGCTGCCTTTCAATTTGCATGTCCTTCTCTGTATAAAAAGAGAGTGCTGTCCAGAAACAACTTAAATTACTTAAACATCTTCAACCAAATATTTAGGTGTACAATGTGTAGTGAGTCTTGCATAGAAACTGATCAAAGCTACCCAAATTCGAATGGTGTAACAGAGTTTTTTTCTTTTCTTTAATTTATTCATTATATTAGTTTTGTACCCAGGCTGAACAAAAGGGGGTGGTAAAATGCATCATAAGTCATCAGTACCTACAAACTTGCAAGAGATCTACGTGCAGCCCACCTTGAATGCCTCTTATTTCCTACTCATTTCTCCTGACCGTTAGTAGCTCAGATTTTTTTAGAGACTTAAGCTTTCAAAATACTTTCTACTCATTTGAACTCCTTAAATCTCCTGATTTCCCTGGTACTTGACACCATTTCAAGGAAGGAAGGAAGGAAGGAAGGAAGGAAGGAAGGAAGGAAGGAAGGAAGGAAGGAAGGAAGGAAGGAAGGAAGAGTCAGCGTTCCAGTATAACCTAACTCCCATTAAAAACTCAGAGACAAGCATTTTCCGCAAAGTTCCCATTTATTAGAGTAGGTATACTGGATGCGGTGGCTAAGACACTGAACTTGTCGATTGAAAGGACAACAGTTCAGCAGTTTGAATCCCTAGTGCCGCGTAACGGGGCGAGCCGTTACTTGTCCCAGCTTCTGCCATCCTAGCAGTTCGAAAGCATGTAAAAAATGCAAGTAGAAAAATAGGGACCACCTTTGGTGGGAAGGTAACAGCATTCCATGTGCCTTTGGTGTTTAGTCATGCCGGCCACATGACCACAGAGATGTCTTTGGACAGCTCTGACTTTTCAGCTTTGAAATGGAGATGAGTACTGGCCCCTAGAGTCAGAAACGACTAGCACATATGTGCGAGGGGAACCTTTACCTTTATCTTATATTGGCACATATGGGAAAACCCAGATCTGAGAGCTCCAGGCTTTCCATCAGTACTTCAAAGCCCCTAAATCCATCCCCTCCATCCATCAGTCCATCACCATCCATCTCAACTGAAGACATCACTTCCACCACTCCTCCTCCAGGTGCAGGAGTCCCATGACCTTGGCTGAAAAGAGGAAGAAGTATGGCTAACTACATTCCCTCTACTTAATTCCCCCTCCTAATTTCCCAAGCACAAGAATGTGGCAGCGTGGAAGCTTTCAGTATTAATATGGCTTCCAAAGCTGACAGAAAGAAAGAAAGGAAGGAAGGAAGGAAGGAAGGAAGGAAGGAAGGAAGGGAAGGAAGGAAGGAAGGAAAGAAGGAAGGAAGAAAGAAGACAGTCACTTCCTTTCATAGTTGTACCTGATTTCAAATGCAACCACAACAATGATTCATTTTTTTCCTCCTTACCATGACCTCAATCCAGACTTCTTCAATTCATAAATTATAATTAATTTTAGTTTGAAACGATGGGAATTCTGTCAACATGATGCAGGTGATTCTTCTTCTTCTTCTTCTTCTTCTTCTTCTTCTTCTTCTTCTTCTTCTTCTTCTTCTTCTTCTTCTTCTTCTTCTTCTTCTTCTTCTTCTTCTTCTTCTTCTTCTTCTCTTATTCCTCCTCCTTGTCCTCTGCCTCCCTCACACTTTGGAAGAAGCGTGGCTTGCTTCATGCTGACTAACTTGATCGGTTTCATTGAAAAAGTCTAGCTTTTGAGGTCTATCATGTTTTAGTCTGTCTTTGGAGATGGAAAGGAATTTCTTCATGTCTCCACAGAGGAACATTTGATGAAGCCCTCCTAGTTTAAGTACAAGGTTGAAAGATAAAGGGTTTACATGAGTTGATTTCAGCTTCTGATGACTACATGGATATAAATGATAGATAGATAGATAGATAGATAGATAGATAGATAGATAGATAGATAGATAGATAGATTGCTCCTAGAAGCACGAAGCCGAGAACACCAGCCTGAAGATGACGAATGAGACTTCGTCGAAAAGTTGCCAAGACACCTCAAATTTTACACGGGAGAAAACCCGAATAACCAAAGACCTACATATATAGAAAGATAGATAGATACCGTGTTTTCCCAAAAATAAGACCCTGTCTTATATTTTTTTGAAATTTTTTTTGGTAAGTGCATGGAAATAGATAATCATCAACATCATCATCATCATTTCCACACTAGACTACAGTTTTAGCATTACTTAGACACTTAGAGTTTGGTGTAGTAGTTAATATGATTACCAGAAGATTATGAATTCCAGTCTAGTCTTAGGCATGGAAAACCAGCTAGGTGACTTTGGACTAGTTACAGTTATGGTGCCCACCATATCTATCAATTTGAACTCTGCCCGTTCCGTTCATTGCATTTTGGATCTATGGCCATAAAAGTGGAACGTTCTCCATGATTTATTATGTTATCACTTTTCTTTCCATCATTATGTTTAGTACAGGTTTTTGCTGCAATGGGACTTAACCTCTGGGACCTAAAACAAGAGCAAAGATGAGATACTTAGAATCTAAGTAGGATAAAATAAACTCAGTTGTTTGTTAATATAAGCATTGTTCAGAGGGCCAGTTGCAGAAGTGGGTTTCAGCAGGTTCTGACCACTTCTGGAGAACCGGTAGCGGAAATTTGGAATAGTTTGGAGAAGCGGTAGTAAAAATTCTGACTGGCCCTGCCCCCATCTTTTCTCTGCTTCCCAAGTCCCAGCTGATGGGGAGGAAATGGAGATTTTGCAGTAAACTTCCCCTGAATTGGGGTGGGAATGAAGATTTTATAGTATCCTTCCCCAGCCATGCCCACCAAGCCATGCCCACAGAACTGGTAGTAAAAATTTTGAAACCCACCACTTGCCAGTTGCCTTCACAACTTCGCTTGGTGCAGCCCACAAAATTTTGAAAGCGTGAAAGGAAATATAATTGCATTCTGTTGGGAAGATTAGAAGCCCATTACTTCACACACACTCTGTTTCTATAATCATCTGGGGAGTATTTGTGCTGGAGGAAATCACTGTGACCCAGATCTCACAGTGTTTCACTGTACAACAAAAAGGAACAGATGGAAGAGAGCAGGGCAAGGATAGAAGCAATGAGGACGAAAAGCTACCTTTCCACGGTCTCTTTTCTTGCAGTCGGAGGAACCGGATATAAATGAGATTTGAAGTCCAGTTGATTGAAACATAGGGCATGGATCCAACTGCAATCATGTACTGCAAGAACATTCCCCCCCACCACTGCCTCTCCAACTTCTTCATCTCCAGCACAAAGGACCACTTCACCCTTCCACACCTACCATTTGCATTAATCCAAGATAGATCATATACTGTAGAATAGAATAGAATAGAATAGAACAGAACAGAACAGAACAGAACAGAACAGAACAGAACAGAACAGAACAGAACAGAACAGAACAGAACAGAATAGAATGCACTCTTTCTAGAGTCTCAACAACATTTTTACATCGTGGTGACCAAAATTGGATGCAGTATTCCAAATGTGACCTTATGTTCTGCCCCAGCTCCGGATTTCCGAGGATATTGACACACACCAACCGTCCTTATCAAATTTATTAAATAGCAAGAATAAACAAGACTGGCAAAGATTGGCAACCAGCCCAGAAAACAAGATACGATAAACCAAAATACTCTGATAATAAAACTAGTTGTTTCCAGCAAGAAAGCACTAGCTGCGTGCGACTTAAATAGGCTAAGGGAGTGGCCAATTATCCTCAAGGCCTACTCTCGAGTAGACCTCTTCCTCCTGAGTAACCTCTCTTGCCTTTTGGCAGCCCTGCATTGAGGAGAGGCTCCTCCACTTCGCTCTCTCCACTTGAACCTCCTCTGGAGGTTCTAAAGGCCCTGGCTGAGTCTCTGCCTCTGGCACCACATCCTCTTCAGCCTCCTCGCTGTCCGATGTGAGCGCTGGCTGCACAGGCTGCTGGCACGACACCACACCAGCCTCCTCTTCGTTGGGATCCGCCACGATCCATGCAGGCCGCTGGCGGGCCACAATACCTTACCAAAGCTTTATAATCAGGGGTGAAATGCTCCTGGGTTGGACCGGCTCAGGCGAGTAGGTAGCGATGGCAGCAGGTAGTTCAGAGAACCAGTAGCAAAAATCCCTTCCCCCCCCAGCCTCCAGCTTGCTTACCTTAGCTGCTGGTTGCAACGCCTGCTTTGCTTCGCTTGCTGTCATCCCTGCAATCCATTGCATCAGCAAGCAACTGAATCTCCCTGCCTGCAATCAAGCTCATCAGTGAGCAGCTCTATCTGCCTGCCTGCCTGCCTGCCTGCCTGCCTGCCTGCCTGCCTGCCTGCCTGCCTGCCTGACTGACTGACTGACTGACTGACTGACTGACTGACTGCCTTGTCCCGGTAAGTTTTTTTCCCCTTTGGGAGCTTAAAAAAAAATAGTTAATGGCGGGTTTTTTTTAGTTGTTCTTTTTTTTAGACCTAGGCATTTAAAGTTTAGGAAGTTTTAAATCTAGCTGCTTTTATATAAAAATAAAATAATAAAATAAAATAAAATAAAATAAAATAAAATAAAATAAAATAAAATAAAATAAAATAAAATAAAATAAAATAAAATAAAATAAAATAAAATAAATAAAATAATATTTGTGCAGGTTTCTGAGATTTCGTGTATTTCTGTAGGGTTTCACTCTAACAAAGCTGTATGTGGAATTTTGTGTGTGTAAAATGTGAAAGTTGGTTTTTTGGACTTTTTGTGGCTGTGTGAGGTTCCTGCTTGCTGCAGGGGGCATTTTGGGTCTAGCACAGCTGCTTCTACATTGTGGATGAGCCAGTTGTGTTGTGTTGTGTTGTGTTGTGTTGTGTTGTGTTGTGTTGTGTTGTGTTGTGTTGTGTTGTGTTGTGTTGTGTTGTGTGTGTAAAGTGTGAAAGTTGGTTTTTTGGACTTTTTGTGGCTGTGTGAGGTTCCTGCTTGTTGCAGGGGGCATATTGGGTCTAGCACAGCTGCTTCTACATTGTGGGTGAGCCAGTTGTGTTGTGTTGTGTTGTGTGTGTAAAGTGTGAAAGTTGGTTTTTTGGACTTTTTGTGGCTGTGTGAGGTTCCTGCTTGTTGCAGTTCTTTTTTTTTTTATTGAAAAAGTTTTACAAATACAAATTTTCCCCCTTCCCCCCCTTTCCCTCCCTAACCCTCCCTTACCCTCCCCTCCCCCCATGGCTTCCCCAGGATGAAATCCAAATCCAAATCACATTATATAATACTTTACCGCCCATCTACTCTACCCCCTGTGTACAATACATTTCTTCCTGACATTCTAGTATTCTATCCCCTGTATGCTATACATTTCTACACAACATTCAACTAAAAGCTATCTGGTACTTCCTAGCTTATTATTTATTCTGCACATAATCTATCCATTTCCTCCACTCCCATACATAGATCTTGGGTCCGGTCTTTTATGTATGCTGATATCTTCACCATTTCTGCGAAACTGGCCACCTTCAGAGTCCATTCTTCAATAATAAACATAACATCCCTTTCCCATATTGAACAATCAGTAACCTAACCTATCACCATATACCATATCAATTTGGTTTCATCCATTTTCCTGCAGGTCCACCATATATAATAATTTATAACATCTAAACAATCACATCAAATCCTTCTTCCAACAGTGTATTTAATGTCTTTAGTTGTCATCTGCCCGCATCATTGAAGAGTACTTCTATATATAACCCCCCCCCGAGTGACTTTATATTTATATTCCATATAATATCTTCTATGAAGTCTTTCATCTAGATTATTAATTCCATGTTGCAGTTCTTTTAGATACTGTCCATATGCAAATCCACTTCCTTCTCACTATATTGATCTCCTTGCTAAAATAATAATAAATAAACAGCTGTGAGAGATCCCAAATGAATTGCTCATGGTATATTTAAAGCTGTCCTGTTGTGGTTCTGTTGTCATCGGAGTGAATCCAAATGAAACTTTCTTTTTGCCACATAAACTGTAGGTTTTAGCACAAACTCAGATTCATTTTTCTCCACTGTGTTCCCTTGTACAGTAATACATGGCTGTGTCTTCAGTTTTCAGTCCGTTCATGTCTAGATAAACCAGGTTCCTGGAACTATCTTTGGAGATTGTGAATCGACCTTTAAAATCGATTCCCTTGAAGTGATGTCCCAGTGCCTGGAGGCCGTGCGGGCCTGGATGGGGAGAAACAGGCTCCGACTCAACCCCTCCAAGACCGAGTGGCTGTGGCTTCCAGCGTCCCGATATAGCCAGCTGGTGCCATCGCTGGCTATTGGGGGCGAATCACTCGCCCCCACGGAGAGGGCTCGCAACTTGGGCGTCCTCCTGGACGCACGGCTGTCTTTAGAAGATCATTTGACGGCCGTGGCCAGGGGGGCTTTTTATCAGGTTCGCCTGATACGCCAGCTGCGCCCCTTTCTAGATCGGGACTCTCTACGCACAGTCACTCAGGCACTAGTCATTTCCCGCCTGGACTACTGCAACGCTCTCTACATGGGGCTCCCCCTGGGGTGCACCCGGAGGCTCCAGCTGGTCCAGAACGCGGCCGCGCGGGGGATTATGGGGGCGACGAGGCGCTCCCATGTGACACCTCTCCTGCGCGAGCTGCACTGGCTCCCAGTGGTCTTCCGGGTGCGCTTCAAGGTGTTGGTGACCACCTTTAAAGCGCTCCATGGCTTAGGGCCGGGGTATTTACGAGACCACCTTCTGCCACCAATAGCCTCCCACCGGCCAGTACGCTCGCACAGAGTGGGCCTCCTCAGGGTGCCGTCCGCCAGACAATGTCGGCTGGCGACCCCCAGGGGGAGAGCCTTCTCTGTGGCGGCGCCCACCCTCTGGAACAACCTTCCCCCAGAGTTACGTATAATAACAGACCTCCGGATTTTTCGTCGGGCCCTGAAAACCTATTTATTTCAACAAGCTGGGCTGGCCTGAGTTAAATTTTAAATTGATTTTAAATTGGGTTATCTTAATTTTGGCCAAAACATTTAATTATTTTAATATTGTTCTTAAATTTTGTATGCTTTGTTTTTATCTTGGCTGTGCACCGCCCTGAGTCCTATTTGGAGAAGGGCGGTATAGAAATTTAATAAATAATAATAATAAATAATAAAAGAGTTGGCATAATACGTGGTGCCTTTATTTATCCGTGCAATCCACTCCAGCCCTTCTCCATCTGCCTGGCGGACCCAATGCACCCAGTAGCTATCAATATTGAACCCAGAGCATGTGCAAGTGAGTCGAAGAGAATTTCCAGGTGTTTTCACTCCTCCTCCTGATTCCGTTAATGAAACATCTGCCAGAACATCTGAAAAGAAAGACACAAGAAGGTATCTGAATGTATCTGTGGAGAAATCTGAGTCCAACTCACCATATTATGGAACCCAAAGATGAATACCTTTCAAAATTGAGAGGGTCAAGATAACATTCACCCATATAATCATTTTTATTGAGTGGCTTGTAGGAGAAATATATGTTGGTGAACTGCTGATTCTCAAGAGTTCTAGTAATCTCTGGGTCGTTGAGTAAGAAGGAGGGAGACATTTAAAGGTTGGGCTGCCTTTCAATTTGCATGTCCTTCTCTGTATAAAAAGAGAGCGCTGTCCAGAAACAACTTCAAATCAAGATTGCTTAAACATCCTCAGGCAAATATTTAGGCTGAGTCTTGAATAAAGGCTGATGAAAGATTTTAGTACTTTTTAGTACTCATATTTGTTTGCCATGGAAAGGAAGGAAGGAAGGAATAGATAACAGAACAGAACAGAACAGAACAGAACAGAACAGAACAGAACAGAACAGAACAGAACAGAATAGAATAGAATAGAATAGAATAGAATAGAATAGAATAGAATAGAATAACAGAATTGGAAGGGACCTTGGAGGTTTTCTAGTCCAACCCCCTGCTTAGGCAGGAAACCGTACACCAGACAAATGGTTATTCTATTTTATTTAATGTCTTTTTTAGCTCTTTTGCATGTAAACATATGAATAAATGAAATCAATCTATCTATCTATCTATCTATCTATCTATCTATCTATCTATCTATCTATCATCTATCATCTATATGTCTATCATCTGTCTATCATCTGTCTATCATCTATCTATCATCTATCTATCCATCTATCCTATCATCTGTCCATCCATCCCTCCATCCCTCCATCCCTCCATCTCTCCATCCATCCCTCCATCCCTCCATCCCTCCATCCCTCCATCCATCTCTATCTATCTATCTATCTATCTATCTATCTATCTATCTATCTATCATCTATCTGTCTATCCATGGCATAGGACCCGGGTACCTTCGAGACCGTCTTCTGCCACCAATAGCCTCCCACCGACCAGTCCGCTCCCACAGAGAGGGTCTCCTCAGGGTGCCATCAGCCAAGTTATGTCGGCTGGCGACATCCAGGGGGAGGGCCTTTTCTGTGGGAGCCCCAGCCCTGTGGAATGAACTGCCCCCGGAAATACGCAAGATCTCCGACCTCCGAGTGTTTCGTTGCGCACTGAAGACCCTGTTATTCCGCCAGGCAGGGCTATCAACTTAATAATTTTAATTGGGGTATTTTAAATGTTTGGGGTTTTAAATCGGCCAAATCTATGTAATTATTTTAATTTTTAATTATTGTTGTGTGTTGTGTTTTTAAATTGGCTGTACACCGCCCTGAGTCCTTTGGGAGAAGGGCGGTATAGAAATAAAATTATTTATTTATTTATTTATTTATTTATATTTGCTGCCCATCTTGTCACAAGGCGACTCTTAGTTCTGACTTAGATATGCTGAGGAATAAATCTTGTGAAAATTCATCTGCAGAGATAATATCTGAGCTCTTGTAAATGTTGAGACATCTGTTCTCTCTTGCACATACCTAGGGGCGGACTTCTGTTAAAATGCCTCCTTCAAAGGGAAGTCCACCCCTCGATCCCCAAGACACCTTTGTCCATTTATTTATTTATCTTAACCCCATTTCATTCTTAGTCAGCATTCTGAGTAATGCACCCATTGAAAGCAGAACTCCGAGGCAGGTAGATTCCCCAAAGAACATCTTTATTGGGATTATCATATCAGCACAGCTAGTAAAAACCAACTCTGAAAGTTTTCCTGCTTGCGTAATTTTTCTTTAAAAGAAAAATTGTTCCCCTCCCCAAGTGTCCCCAGCACCTATTTGGACCTAGATGCCCTATGCACGGTTACTCATGCGCTTGTCACCTCCCGTATTGACTACTGCAATGCCCTCTACATGGGGCTGCCCTTGAAGACCACTCGGAGGCTTCCGCTGGTGCAGAATGCAGCCGTGCGGGTTGTGATGGGAGTATCTTGACACTCCCATGTTACACCTCTCCTATGCGACTTGCATTGGTTGCCAGTTGCCCTCTGGGTGAGATTCAAGGTGTTGGTGATTACCTATAAGGCCCTATATGGCTTAGGCCTGGGATATTTGGGGGGCCATCTGCAGCCAGCAACAGCTGCCCATTGCCCGGTGCGTTCCCACAGAGAGGGCCTCCTCAGGGTGCCGTCAGCCAGACAGTGTCAGCTGGCAACCCCCAGGGGGAGAGCTTTCTCTGTGGGCGCACCTACCTTTTGGAATCAGCTGCCCCTGGAGCTCCGGGTGGCCCCCAACCTCTGCTCTTTCTGTCGCGACCTGAAAACTTGGCTATTTAATTTGGCTGGCCTGGACTGATGGGGTTTTAATTTTTGACTTGTTAGTCTTAATTGCACTTTTAACTGTTAAATTATGAGATTTGGATTTAATTTCTTTTTAACTTTTTCATTAGATGTTTTTTACTATTGTGAGCCTCCCTGAGTCCGGCTGAAGATAGGGCGGCATATAAATCTCATTAAATAAATAAATAAATAAATAAATAAATAAATAAATAAATAAGTGTCACTGGTCACATTTTCCAATTAAGGAATTTGGTAGGTTCCTTGGTCACTCCTCTCCTCTTCAATCTGCCACCTGTTGGAATGACCTTTGTTCCCACGAGAAAGCTTTTTGTTTTGACTGCTAGCCAGTCTATCTACTTCCCTTCCCCCTTCTCAAAGTTCATGGCAACTATGAGGCAGCCAAAGATGGCTCCAGCCAGGTTCACTTCAGAATCGACACTTATCTGACGCAAAGATGTGTACAATCACCAACACAAATTTGGGAATATTCTATGCAACAACAACAAAAAAAAAATTATGGGTCTTTATTTCCTTTGAAACGCTTCTATCTGTCGTGTTTCTAAGGCCAGAATGGTGGTACTGGAAGTTGAAGTCCACATAAAGTTGCCAAGGTTGGAGACCCTTGCTTTGATTGTTTGATTGTTCTCATGCAACTAACCCCCCCTCCCTAAACATTGCAGTAAGGTCAGGAGGTTGGTACCAGGGGTGAAATCCTGCAGGTTCTAACAGGTTCTGGAGAACCGGTAGCGGAAATTTTGAGTAGTTCGGAGAACCGGGAAATACGGTCTCGGGCTGGCCCCAGAGTAGGGTGGGAATGGAGATTTTGCAGTATCCTTCCCCTGGAGCGGGGTGGGAATGGAAACTCTTCACTATTTCTTCTTCCATTTCTACCTCAAATAGATATTTATATGCTTTTGTTATAAATTTTTCTTCATTGCCTGTCAATATTCTATCCAATTGTTCTGGTATGCTAAATAAACACAACATTATGATTTCCTGCTTTATCAGAATTCTCCAAATCGAAATATCCGAAGGCTGATATGTCAATGGTTCTTTCCCAGGGCAAGGAAATGAATGGAATGGAACTAGATTATTTGACTGCGTGTTAGGAGTCTATTGTTTCATGGAACCACACATCAGCACTTCTGTTCCGCTTTTGAAGTTAACCAAGCAGCTGGTCTCCTCCAGACGGTTTATGAGTGGCTATGAATATGGTTTTCTCCACTGTGACTCTTGCACAATAATACACAGCTGTGTCTTCAGTGTTCAGGTTTGTCAGCTGCAGAAATGTGGTGCTGATGGAAGTGTCCACAGTGATGGTGACTCGATCTTTGAAAGCTTCAGCATAGAATGTATTAAAGTTGTCTGTCCTAATAAAACCCACATAGTCCAGTCCTTTTCCTGGTGCCTGTTTGACCCAGCCCAAACTATAGCTAGTGAAGGTGTATCCAGATGTCTTACAGGTCAATCGTATCAATTCGCCAGGCCTTTTTAGTTCTGGACCAGACTGAAGAAACTGTATTTCAGATTGCATTCCTGTTGATAGGAAGAATATGGAATATGGAATACAGAATAAGGAGAAGAATAAGAATAAAGAGAAGAATAAGGAGGAGGAGGAGGAAGAGGAGGAGGAGGAGGCGAAGAAGAAGAAGAAGAAGAAGAAGAAGAAGAAGAAGAAGAAGAAGAAGAAGAAGAAGAAGAAGAAGAAGAAGAAGAAGAGGAGGAGGAGGAGGAGGAGGAGGAGGAGGAGGAGGAGGAGGAGGAGGAGGAGGAGGAGGAGGAGGAGGAGGAGAAAGAAGAAGGAGAAGGAGAAGGAGAAGGAGAAGGAGAAGGAGAAGGAGAAGGAGAAGGAGAAGGAGAAGGAGAAGGAGAAGGAGAAGGAGAAGGAGAAAAGACTGTCTCCATCCTTAGTTTTTAATAAAATGTTTCTGGCAACACAGAAGCATTTGTCACTGTCTAGCTTAATCTTAAAATAGGTTTTACTAAATTTAGCTTCCACTTCTCAGTCACTTGTTGGACTGTTGGTCCTATTTTGGTTTTGGATCAATGGACTTACGAAGTAGCTCAGGAGTGAGAAAGGGTATTATATGAGCCATGGTGGCGCAGTGGTTAGAGTGCAGTACTGCAGGCTACTTCTGCTGACTGCCAGCTGGCTGCAATTTGGCAGTTCAAATCTCACCAGGCTCAAGGTTCATTCAGCCTTCCATCCTTTCGAGGTGAGCAAAATGAGGACCCAAATTGTTGGGGACAAAATACTGACTTTGTTAACCATTTAGAAAGGGCTGTAAAGTACTGTAAAGTGGTATATAAGTCTAAGTGCTATTGCTATGTCCATTTCAAACACAATCATGAACCTTCTGAGTGCAAGGAATGGTAGGTTGCATGAAATATAAAACAAATCCCCTTAAATTTAAATGACAAGTCTTTAAAAAAAAAACACTATATAGATGAACTGGTAAAGAAAACGATTGATTCCTGCAATCATATTATGACAACAAAGATTCCGGCCAGACTAATCCATGCAGAGCACTCTGAGATCTCTTTGGATCTGGTGGCATCTAGCTAACATCCAGCAATATTGAGCACTTAAGTTGCCCATGAAGGGTGTTTACATCCATTACTATTTAGAACAATCTATGCGAGGCAAGATAGAGTAGATCAGAGTGACAGTTTAATGGCCATTTGGGAGCACAACAGTTTGTGTGCTGTTCAATTTCACTGTGGTTGCTACAGTAATAGAGACCGCTATCTTCAACTTTCAGCTGCCTTATCTCTAAGGAAGCGATATCCCGGGAATTATCCCTAGAGACGGCAAATCGGTCTCTCAGAGATGGACGGACACTTGATCTACTGCCATCCGGGTTGCTTTCTCCTATCCATTTAATTCCTTCGTCGCCGATCTTGTACGTCCACTGGATCCAGGACTGAATCAAAGAGGAGATTCCTTTGCAGGTTAAAGTTAAAGTCTCTCCAGGGAGTTTAATTTCTGAAGCGGGCTGGGTCAGAAGGTTCTGGAGCTCCACAGCTGCAAATCAGAAAGTGGGGACAAGATTACAACATGGGATTAGTATCAGGGATGAAATTCAAAATTTTTCCCACAGAAGGTTCTGTGGGTATGGCTTAGTGGGCATGGCAGGGGAAGGATGCTGCAAAACCTCCATTCCCACCCCACTCCAGGGGAAGGATGCTGCAAAACCTCCATTCCCACCCCGCTCCAGGGGAATGATATTGCAAAATCCCCATTCCCTCCCCAGTCCTGGGGGAAGGATATTACAAAATCTCCATTCCCACCCCACTCTGGGGCCAACCAGAGATGGTATTTTCTGGTTCCCCAAACTACTCAAAATTTTCTCTACCGGTTCTCCAGAACCTGTCAGAACCTCCTGAATTTCACCCCTGGTTAGCATCAATCCAAGTCCTTTAAAAAAAAATCCATTTTTATGGCCATTTTATTCAATTGCTCGTAGTTGCACTCATGCGTTGGAGAGCAGAATGACTGAAAAAATGTTGAAAACTTTGTTTTCAAATTATAATTTAATGTAAACGTTAAAGCTTTATTCCACATATTCTCCCACTGTTCAAACATTACATTATATCCAAAATTCCTTACCCACTGAATCATACGATGCTTTACTTGTTTGTTTTCCAGATTTAAATTCGATAACACTTTACAGACTTTAGCAATAATATGTTCATCGCTACCACACATTAGAGTATCCAGTATTCCTTTCCTAATTTCCCTAATATTTGCTTCTGTATTCTTTTTGTATGTCATATTATAAATTAATAAAAGTACATGGAAAACTATTGAAATAGAAGGGTTTAGAGAGCAGTTTGTCCACATCTGAATCCAGATGTTCCAAATTGCAGAAACCACAGCTTGCCCAATAAGACATTAAAGCTTCAAACTGATGTTCAGCATCCTAATGTATTAACTATTTGTAACTTTGGCAGTACCAAATAATAGGATGGTACGTCGGCAAAATAATACATTTATAGGATTGTTGGCATGAGAGATGCAAGAAGAGTTGTGCATCAATACTATGAAGTGGAAAGAGGAAGAAAATAAAATAAATTGACACCCCAACATGATGCAAAACATCTACAATACATTAATAAGTACAAATAATGTACAACAATTTATTAATAAATTATTAATCATGGTAGACTCATTAAAAAAAAAAACATCTATGGAAAGAGTGCAGAAAAGAGCACCAAAGGTGATTAGGAGGCTGGAGGCTAGAACTTAAGAAAAAATGGTTGCAGGAATTGGCTTTGTCTAGTCTAATGAAAAGAAGAACACTGAAACCAGTGTTCTGATATTTGAGGGGCTACCACAAAGATGAGAGGGTCAACCTATTTTCCAAAACAGCAGAAGGCAAGACAAGAAGCAACAGATAGAAACTAATCAAGGAGAGAAGCAACCTAGAACTAAGAAGAACTTTCCTAACAGTGAGTACAATTAACCAGTGGAACAGCTTGCCTTCAGAAGCTATGGGTGCTCCATCACTGGAGGCTTTTAAGAAGAGACTGGAGAGCCACTTGTCTGGAATGATATAGGGTCTCCTGCTCGAGCAGAGGGTTGGACTGGAAGACCTCCAAGGTCTTCTCCAACTGTGTTATTCTGTTAAAATAGTCAATTCACATCCTCTTCATTGGAGATGATGGACTGTAGGAAGCTTCATTAGTTAATTGAAGAAATATAAGATTTTCCTCGGTCCAATAGGGACCTCTTGCCACACGGAAAAATAATAATTCCCTTGTTTTCTGGGAAATATATCTTACTTACCAAAGAAGCTGTTCATCAGTATAAAAACTGTTATTAAAATCTTCATGATACTGTGTACCTATTAGCCAAAATAAAATGAAATGAAATAAAAACAACAATCACAATGTTCTTGGAACAGAGAACACTCCAAAAAGTGTTCAAGAAAAGATGCACGCATCTCATAAATTGGATGAAAGGAAGAAGGATTTGCATAGGGTTGCCCATAATAGGGCCCAGTTTATCTGCTTCATGCTCAGCTGCTTAAACCTCGAAGTCCACTGAGCATTAGAGAACAGTCATTGCTTAAAATTGCGGAGTTACAAATACGTCAATGGTGATTTATTTCCATTTTAATTATCTTATTGGTCTCCAATTCCCTTTGCCCCATTCCCACAGGAATTTGATTTTAATTTTTTTTTCTGAAAAAGAGAACTTTTTGCAAATGTCAGAGACAGAGAGAGAGACAGAGGCACACACAGAGAGAGACGGAGACAGACAGAGAGACAGAGGGAGACAGAGACAGACACAGACACAGCACAGACAGACAGAGAGAGAAAAAGAGAGAGAGAGACAGAGACAGAGAGAGACAGAGACAGAGAGAGACACAGAGAGAGACAGAGACAGAGAGAGAGACACAGAGAGAGACAGAGACAGAGACAGAGACAGAGACAGAGACAGAGACAGAGACAGAGACAGAGACAGAGACACAGACACAGACACAGACACAGACACAGACACAGAGAGAGAGACACAGAGAGAGACAGAGACAGAGAGAGAGAGAGAGAGACAGAGACAGAGACAGAGACAGAGACAGAGACAGAGACAGAGACAGAGACACACAGAGAGAGAGACAGAGAGAGGGGGGGGATTATGTTTTCCAAATGAATGCAATTTTTTTACATGCATACATTATTTTTTTACATTACATACATTAATTTTATACAATGATTATTGGGCATTATTGCCATGCCTGGAATCATGTATTTTTTTTTTTTCCTCACTGGATTTATTTTAAGGAAAGAGTTGCTCTTCAACATCTGTGAATGTTGGTTGATGCTTCGAATTGACATATTGAATGCTTTAATCCCAACATTGCTTTGAAGGCATCAGAATAACAAGGAATGCCTGACTTGTACTTTAGAGGAAGAAATATCTATATATCTATCTCTATAACTATAGCTACAGTAATAGCTATAACTATCTATCTTTCTTTCTTTCTGTCTATATCACCTCTAAGTCTACATCTGTATGTGTATAAACCTATATCTATCTATATTATCTATGTCTGCCTATATCCATTTATTTATTTATTTATTTATTTATTTATTTATTTATTTATTTATTATTTATTTATTTTATTTCTATACCGCCCTTCTCCTGCGGGACTCAGGGTGGTGTACAGCCGAGATAAAACATAGCATATAAAATTTAAAAACAGTTTAAAAAACAATTAAATAATTTTGGCCCAAAATTTAAAAAAAAACCCAATTAAAACCGAATTCAATTAAAACTTAGAGGATGGGATCAAGCCAGCCCAGCTAGATGGAATAAGTGTGTTTTCAGGGCCCGACGAAAAGTCCAGAGGTCTGATATCGTGCATATCTCAGGGGGCATGTCATTCCAGAGGGCAGGTGCTGCCACAGGCTCTCCCCCTGGGGGTCACCAGCCAGCACTGTCTGGCCGACGGCACCCTGAGGAAGCCCTCTCTGTGCGAGCGAACCGGTCGGTGGGAGGCTATTGGCGGCAGAAGGCGGTCTCGCAAATACCCCGGCCCTAAGCCATGGAGCACTTTAAAGGTGGTCACCAACACCTTGAAGCGCACCTGGAAGACCACAGGAAGCCAGTGCAGCTCGCGCAGGAGAGGTGTCACATGGGAGCACCCCGTCGCTCCCATAATCCCCCACGTGGCCGCATTCTGGACTAACTGCAATATCCGGGTGCACCCCAAGGGGAGCCTCATGTAGAGATAATTGCAGTTGTCCAGGTGGGAAGTGACGAGTGCTTGAGTGACCATGCGTAGGGAGTCCCGATCCAGAAAGGGGTGCAACTGGCGTATCAGGCGAACCTGATAAAAAGCCCCCCTGGCCACGGCCATCATATGCTCTTCTAAAGACAGCTGTGCATCCAGGAGGACGCCTAAGTTGCGTGCCCTCTCTGTGGGGGCCAGTGATTCGCCCCCAATAGCCAGCGATGGCACCAGCTGGCTATATCGGGACGCTGGATATAGATATAGATATCTATATCTGTAATCATATCTATTTATATCATCTATATCTTATCTATATCAATATCATCTATTATCTATATATCATCTATATCTACATACAGGTGGTCCTCAAACTATATCCACAACTGAGCCCAAAATGTTCATTGCTAAGGGAGGCAGTTATTAAGTGAGTTTTGCCTCATTTTATGACTTTTTTTTTGCCATAGTTCTTAAGCAAATCAATGCAAATTTTAAGTGAATCATGCAGTCATTTAGCAAATCTGGCTCCCCCCATTGATTTTGTTGGTCAAAGCCAGCTAGGAAGGTTAATAATCATTATCTCCTCTGCTTCAATAGAGAAATATTGAAGATTGTCTTGATTGAAAATTTGTAAGCCACCCCAAGCGTGGTGACAATCCAACAGGGTTGGCTATTGGAAGTGACAGAAATGAATGTTGTATAAAGACTACTGATGTACGTCACACAAATGAATGCCGTGAAATAATTTTCTAATCCAATCATGTTATTTTCTAATCTAATTTAATATTTTGTAACAGAAGTAGCATAGCACATAGACTTAGGTGCCATTCACAGTGCTTTACAGACCTATCTATGTGGTTTTACAGAGTCAGCATATCGCCTCATTTTACTGACCTCGGAAGGACGGAAGGCTGAGTCAACCTTGAGCTGGTGAGAATCAAACTCCTGGCTGTGGGCAGAGTTAACCTGCAAATCGGCACTCTAACCATGGCTCGAATGGAAACTGATTTTAGTTTCAGAAAATCATTCTGTGTTCTGGTTCAATAGACAAACACCAAGGATTGTCTTGATTGAAAGATTGTAAGCCACCCAAAGTTGGAAGTGACAGAAAGAGTATATAAAGTGTATAAAGAGTATTGATGTACCTTACACAAATGAATACCCCGAAATAATTCTTATCCAAGCATCTAATTTGTGATTCTGTATTTTATGTTATAAATTGTGTTTTTGAAATATGGACCAAATCTACTCTCTGACATTTTCTTCATTTAAAAAAAGGGACAACCCATTGAAATGGTATAATAAAATAACCAGCCTGTGATCTTTTTCCTCTTGTTTGTCCTTGACAGCTCTAGGCAAACAATATCCTCGCAAATGCATTCGATAAATCAAACTGTGGTTACTGAGTTTATCCTGAAAGGGTTTCCGGCCTCCGCAGAGTTACAGAAGTATCTCTTTGTCCCCATTCTTTTCATCTATCTCCTCACAAACATTGGAAACATCCTGATCGTTGTCATTATTATCCATGATCCTCACCTTCACAATCCTATATACTTTGTCTTGGGGAACTTTTCCTACTTGGAGGTCTTATAGGTCACCACCCTGTCACCCAAGATGTTGGCTCACTTTCTAATGGAGAAAAAGTCCATCTGTTTCCATTGTTGCTTTGTTCAAGTCTTTCTCCACTTCTTCCTCGGAGCCACAGAATTCTGCCTGCTTGCTTCGATGTCCTTTGATCGCTACATTGCCATCTGCAAACCTTTGCATTACAGCGTCATCATGAATTACAGACTTTGTCTCCAGCTAGCCTTGGGCTCATGGTTGGGAGGGTTATTAACTGTCATTCTCCAGACAGTTTTACTGTGCCAGCTCCCATTTTGTGGTCTCAATACGATCAACCACTTCTACTGCGATGTGACTCCCTTGCTGGGTTTAGCTTGTGCTAATACATATCTACTTGGACAGATGGTGTTAGTGGGATCAGTCCTTCTGCTGTTCAGTACTTTCCTATTGACTGCCATCTCATATAGCTTCATCATCTTCACCATAACACGCATCTCTTCATCTTCAGGGAGACAGAAGGCTTTCTCTACTTGTGTTGCCCACCTTACAGTTGTATCCAACCAGTATGGAACTGTAATGTTCATGTATGTTAAATCCAATTTCAACTCTTCTTTGGAAATAAACAAGGCAGTTTCTGTACTTAATACTATTGTGACACTTCTACTCAACCCTTTCATCTACACTCTGAGGAACAAGGATGTCAAAAAAGCTCTGAAAAAAATGGCACGTAGTAAAGAAAAAATGTTTCATTGAGGGTAATAAAATATACCATAAATTTTTTATTTATTTAGAAGGAATTGATTTAATTCCCAGATGGGATGAAGAAGGTTCATTTTTGGCCCAAGATGCTGATATTCATCAGATGTATTTTCAGCGACTCCATTTTGGCTACAGTTGTTTTCCAACAGATTTCTGTGGAATGGTTCAATTGACAAATATTGAAGATTGTCTTTATTCAGAGCCACCCAACGTTTTGTGACAGCAAGATGGGTAGTTGATAAATGTAATAGAAAAATAAATGATAGATAGTTAGATAGTTAGATAGTTAGAGAGAGAGAGAGAGAGAGAGAGAGAGAGAGAGAGAGAGAGAGAGAGAGAGAGAGAGAGAGAGAGAGAGAGAGAGAGAGAGAGAGAGACCATTCTGCTAAGGATGGTTTTGAGTAGACACTGCATCTAGAGCAGGAGTCACCAACCTTTCAGACCTTAGGGACCACTAAATTCATAATTTTAAAACCCATGGGCCCATATGAATCCAGGGTGCCGCTCACTAAAACGCCTGGACTTCCAGTGATAGGATGGGGTCCTTTAGGCACCTGTTTCTGCAACCTCAAACACTCAAAGAGCCATTTGGACCTGTTTCCACAGAAAACAAAACACTGGGATCTCTCATCTCTCTGTCCTCCCCTCTCCCTTTGTCTGTTTGTCTGTCTCTCTCATCTTTCTCTCTCTCTCTCATCTCATCTCTCACTCTCTTTCTCATTCTCTCTCTCTCCCCCCTCTCTCTGTCTGTCTGTCTCTCATCTTTCTCTCTCTCCCTCTCATCTCTATATTCCCCTCTCTCTTTGTCTGTCTGTCTGTCTCTCTCATCTTTCTCTCTCTCTTTCTCATCTCTCTCCTCTTTCTTTTCTCTTTTTCTCTCTGTCTCTCTCTCATTTTGATTCTCTGGCGCAACTGAGGTGCGCGGAGCACCAACAAAGGCCCAAAGAAATGCTTGCAAGACCCAGCAAAAGATTAAGCTTTGCTCCAGCTCTGGAATATGGAACAAATCTCCATCCCCTGCCTTTCCCTTCTCAGGCCAGGTGAGGAGTGACTGGGAGGGTGAGGGGCGGGGACAGCCAGTGGTAGGTTCAGCCGACAGGAAGCCACAACAGGGGGAAGAAAGAGCCACAGGTTGCCAACACCCATTGCTTCGGCCTGCCTGCACCGCCACCCATCCACCCCTTGCACCATTAACTCATTCCAGCCGGCGAGGGCTGCGCTACTCCTTGCACATTGTACCTCCTGCAAAGTTGCAAGTTGCATTTAGCTCCCTCTATGGCGGAGATTTCCAGCCCCACCACGAGCTGCCTGGCTGGTCTCATATTCCAGAGCTCTAGTCACAGGACTGGCCATTAGTCATCTCAAAATTTTTTCATGGACCAACAGTGGTCCGCAGACCAGGGGTGGGTCTAAAATTTTTTACTTTTGTGGGCGTGGCTTATTTTGTGAGCATGGTTTGATGGTTATGTGACAATTATTTAGGATTTAGCAGAGATACTGGTCTACCAGGCTTTTAACTGCTTGCAAAGCCATACCGGTCTACCCATTTGTTTTTGGAGCGTTTCGGTCTACCCATTTGTTTTTGGAGCATTCCAGCCTACCTATTTGTTTTTGGAGTGCATTGGTCTACCACCACACTGCCTTTTACCGCTGATCAGTTGTAGGGTAGCCTTTTGAAGAGCCACGGCAAGAGTTTAAACAGTTTTTTTTCCTTCTAGCTGATCAGCTGGGACTCGGGAGGCAGTGAATAGATTGGGGGTGGGGCCAGGCAGAGGTGGTATTTACCAGTTCTCTGAACTACTCAAAATTTCCACTACCAGTTCTCAAGAACTGAGGAGAACTGGTAGCAACCCACCACTGCCGCAGACCACAAGTTAGTGACCTCTGATCTAGAGGATGGTGGAATCTGAAGTTACATTTCCCTCAAAAAAATGTGCTGGAAGCAGCAAGGAGAACAAATATACTGTATATGGCAGCTGTGAGACAGCACCACTTATGCAAGATTCATCTCCTACTTGGACAGGTCAGCCTGGTTGGGCATGTGTGTGGTATCCACCTGGTAATGCTACTTTCCAAATCTGGTGAATTGCCTCCATCTTATCGAAGACTAATTATCATACTGATAACATGATAAACTGCAGGACCTCTTGATGGGAATATTTTTATTCTGAATTTCAGTACAATCTTGAGAATCATGAATATTGATGACAGGCATGTGGAATTAATCCATCAGAATAGCACTGCAAGGGAAATTGGATGTCTTCCAGTCCAACCCCTTGCTCAAGCAGGATACCCTGCAGGGGCAGGCAAGGGTTCCTTTTTGGGGAGAGGGAGATGATCCCTGCCTCGGTTCCCTCAAGCACCACCACAAAAGACAGATCCCCCATCTCTCTCCATCCCACTGAACACCATCGAGAGCTCCAGCCGGCTGGTCGACCCCAGGCGAGAGGAATCGTCTCTCCACTGCTGGCATCAAGTGGCCAGTATTCCCTCAGGACCTTCCTGACAATGACCAAGGTGGGATTCACCACCAGATCCAAACCAGGTATTCCCAGAGACAAGTTGCATCCCATGAAATTGTTGTGGTCCACCAGCAGCCTGAAGAGCTGGCAGCAGAGTTGGACAGTGAGGAGGCTGAGGAAGAATATGGGCCAGTCCTGGAGGCTGGGGAAGGCCCGGATAAGAGCTCTGTGTTGGAGGCAGAGATAGGCTCCAACACAGGGCCATCGGGGAGTGATGTGCGGACTCTGGAGCCTCCAGAGGCTGACAGCAGGGAGGCAGAGGAACAGGTGGAGCCTGTTCCTAGTGCGTGCATGAGAAGAGCTGCCAGAAGGCAAGAACAGCTAAAGCAAAGAGGACGACTCGGGAGTAGGGCCAAGAGATGATTGGCCCCTCCCATAAGGCTTAAAAGACCAGCAACGGCTCTTGGGCTCTTTGTCGTAAAACAACATTGATAGACTTGTTCTTGTCTTGCTGCACTTATCTCTTGTCGGTGTCTTCTGCTTCTGAACTTTTGCCAAAAGAAGCCTTTGGCAGTTTGCCTAATTATACCAAGGTTGGTGATTAGACTGAAGAATTTGTGTTATGAAGAATTTGTTTTGATTTAGTTTGGACTACGCTGAGAATGAGTTAATTCTCAGTTGTTCTAATAAAGTCTGTTTGTTTTGGAACTGTTTGCGTTGACTACTACCTACTTGGGCCTGGGTCACAACAACATGTTCCTCATCATGCCCAGCAGAGGTGAGGAATGGCAATTGGGGCTGGCTAGTCTCAAGGCTGGGGATGCTAGGATCTGGAGTCCCTCCCCACAGCAAGCTGGTCCAGCACCTCCTGAGGGGGGAACCCCATCCTTGTGGCCACCTCACCTGGAGATGGGTTGCTATGTCAGACTTGGGTCCTTGGAACATGGTGGCTGGCAAAGTGACAGGCCAAGACTGCTTTGCTGCTGCCCAGCCATGGCTTCCTTCCTCCTTCCTTCCTTCCTCCCCTCCTTCCATTCCCATCTCCTTCCTTCCTCCATGCTCAGAAAGGGATGAGGGGAGGGGGAGAGAAACTGGCAGTACTGATGGCAGCTGTGCTGATGGCGGCCATGGTTTTCCAATGTAGGAGGGGTGCAGTCCCAGTGAAAAGTCAGGCCAGCGAGCAGGGCATGGAGACTGTGGTGTGGACGCTGCACTGATCTACAACTTGGTGGCCCAGAACATGATGAGCCTTAGATCTGACCTGCACAGCTGCCCTGGAGCCAGCGAGAGACCATCCCGCCACCTCATCGCTGCCCCCTGGATGTGCGCACAGGAGGCAGTGAGTGCTGGTGTCCTGGATGAATAGAAAGAACTCAGAACACAGTCAGCCTGTGGGGCAAGAGGGTCCCCAGGGACGGCAGGCCCCATGAGTTCTCATCGCCTTCTCTGCATGCACCCAGGGGGTGGGGTGGCCCCTCACTGGCTCCAGGGCGGTCCTATGGATCTAAGGCCGACTGCATTCCAGCTACTACAGGTTGTAGTTCAATGCCTGGCCGGCCTGGGCCAGGCTACAGTGCCATGGGTTGTTCCATCATTGTTTCCAGGATGGCTCCGCCAGTGAGATCTAACCACATCATGGGCCATATATGCTGGCGGTTGCGGCAGAAGCAGCAGCAGGTCACTCAGAGCAGCTATTGGCAAAGTTGGCTTGGAATGGGACAAGCGGCAGGTGGCTGTGGTGGCAGCTACTTGGTGGGGCGGGGAGCAAAATTACAACAAGAGGAGTGGGAGCCCCAGGGAGGAGGAGGTGAAGGTTGAGGATGGGCATGCTGCAAGATTTACAATATGCCTTGTAAGAAAAGATTGTGGAGCTCCGTCAGTGAGATGCACTCATCAACGAGCTGGAGCTGGAGCTGGGTCATCTCGTCCATCTGATCCAGAAGCTGCAGAACAAGCTGGACAAATACCATGCACATGTTGCCCTGTATGTGGTGGCAGAGGACTGGGCCTCTGCATGTGTCCACCTGTCGCCGCCTGTGCACACACACCGGGATGGCATGGGCTGGGTTGAAGGGATGTGGGCCCCTTACAGTTTCCAAGATGGCCGTGCAGGCTGCATCTGATCTCATTGTGGGCCAGATCCAGCCCACGGGCCTTGAGTTGGACACCGCTGCTCTAGACACAAAATGTATCTAAATTTCAGGAAACAGCTGCTGGGAAAACCCATGACTACTCAAAGCCATGCTGAGCAGAATGGTCTGTTTGTCTATCGGTCCATCTGTTTACCGGCAGGCCAGCCAGCCTGCATCTCTCTCCTATCTATCTATCTATCTATCTATCTATCTATCTATCTATCCATCCATCCGTCCATTGTCTGTCTGTCTGTCTGTCTGTCTGTCTGTCTGTCTGTCTATCTATCTATCTATCTATCTATCTATCTATCTATCTATCTACCCTGTTTCCCCCAAAATAAGACATCCTCTGATAATAAGCTCAATCAGGCTTTTGAGTGCATGTGATAAAATAAGCCTCCCCCCGAAAATGTCCTCCACGAAAATGTTTAAATGCAGAGCTGGAAATCAGGTAAGATGGCAAGAGGAGCCCCATCTTGTTCCACTCTCCCCAAATAATAAGACCTCCCTGAAAATAAGACGAAGAGCTTATTTTGGGGTTCAAAAATAAAAGACAGGGTTTTATTTTTGGGAAAACATGGGTTTTCATGGGAAACATGGGTTTTCCCATGGGAAACATGGGAAAACATCTACAGTAGTGGCCAAAATTGTGGAAACCTTTTGGAGAAAGTGTATTTTTGAGGTTTGATGATTAATAGGTTGACTCAGCCTTCCATCCTTCCGAGGTAGGTAAAATGAGGACCCAGTTTGTGGGGGCAATAAGTTGACTTTGTATAAAACACCGCTTGGGGGGGGGGCAAAAAGCCCTACTAAGCAAGTATATACAAAAGTCTGAAGGCTATTGCTTAATGCATTGTAAGCCACCCTGAGTCTCTGGAAAAGGGTGGCATATAAATCAAATAAATAAATAAATAAATAAATAAATAAATAAATAAATAAATAAATAAATAAATAAATACTGTAAATAATAACACCACTTTTTTTTTTTTTTAGTTTCAAGATAATCCTATTCCACTGCTGGAATGGCCTGGGAATAGCCCAGACCTTAACCCAATTGAAAATCTATGGGGCTGACTAAAGAAACTTGTTAGTCAGAAGCGACCCAGCAATAAAACCCAATTAATAGAAGCAATCATTCAGTCTTGGTTTCACATTATAAAAGCTGCAGAACTTAAAGACTTGGTTCACTCCATGGGAAGACGTTGTAAGGCCGTAATTCATGCTAAAGGTTACCCAACTAAGTACTAACTGACATGGTTATAATTTTGTATATCTCATTTCACTTTTCTTCTTTATAACTGCTATTTTAATAGCAAATCCTTCATAAAAGCTATTGCATTACATTCTTGATTAAAGTATCTTTCCATTGATATATAATTTCATGGTACTACTCCACAGAAATGGAGTTATTAGCTAGTTTTAGAAAATACACTTTTCCCAAAAAGTTTCCACAATTTTGGCTACTACTCACTCTATCTATCTATCTATCTATCTATCTATCTATCTATCTATCTATCTATTTATTATCTATCTACTACCGATCTATCTACAGTATCTATCTATCTATCTATCTATCTATCTATCTATCTATCTATCTATCTATCAATCATCTATTTCTCTATTAAATTTGTTAACTGTCCAGCTTGCTGTCACAAAGCTTTGTGGCAATAGACAATCTCTAATATTTGTCTATTGAACCAGCCCACATAATGATTTCCTCTCTAACAGAAATCTCACTTAAATCAGGACAAGAGGACTATGGCCCAAATGGAGTCACTGAAAATACATCTGAGGAATATCAGCATCTTGGGCCAAAAATGAACCTTCTTTATCCCATCTGGGAATAAATCAATTCCTTTTAAATGAACTTTAATTTTTTTGCATATTTTATTACCCTCAATGAAACATTTTTTCTTTAGTACATGCCATTTTCTTCAGAGCTTCTTTGACATCCTTGTTCCTCAGAGTGTAGATGAAAGGGTTGAGTAGAGGTGTCACAATAGTATTAAGTACAGAAACTGCCTTGTTTATTTCCAAAGAAGAGTTGGAATTGGGCTTAACATACATGAACATTACAGTTCCATACTGGATGGATACAACTGTAAGGTGGGCAACACAAGTAGAGAAAGCCTTCTGTCTCCCTGAAGACGAGGAGATGCGCATTATGGTGAAAATGATGAAGCTATATGAGATGGCAGTCAATAGGAAAGTACTGAACAGCAGAAGAACTGATCCCACTAACACCATCTGTCCAAGTAGATATGTATTAGCACAAGCTAAACCCAGCAAGGGAGTCACATCGCAGTAGAAGTGGTTGATCGTATTGAGACCACAAAATGGGAGCTGGCACAGTAAAACTGTCTGGAGAATGACAGTTAATAACCCTCCCAACCATGAGCCCAAGGCTAGCTGGAGACAAAGTCTGTAATTCATGATGACGCTGTAATGCAAAGGTTTGCAGATGGCAATGTAGCGATCGAAGGACATCGAAGCAAGCAGGCAGAATTCTGTGGCTCCAAGGAAGAAGTGGAAAAAGGCTTGAGAGATGCAACAGTGGAAACAGATGGACTTCTTCTCCGTTAGAAAGTGAGCCAACATCTTGGGTGACAGGGTGGTGACGTATAAGACCTCCAAGGAGGAAAAGTTCCCCAAGAAGAAGTACATAGGATTGTGAAGGTGAGGATCATAGACAACAATGACAACGATCAAGATGTTTCCAATGACTGTGAGGAGGTAGATGAAAAGAATGGGGACAAAGAGATACTTCTGTAACTCAGCGGAGGCCGGAAACCCTTTCAGGATAAACTCAGTAACCACAGTTTGATTTATCGAATGCATTTGCGAGGATATTGTTTGCCTAGAGCTGTCAAGGACAAACAAGAGGAAAAAGATCACAGGCTGGTTATTTTATTATACCATTTCAATGGGTTGTCCCTTTTTTTAAATGAAGAAAATGTCAGAGAGTAGATTTGGTCCATATTTCAAAAACACGATTTATAACATAAAATACAGAATCACAGATTAGATGATTGGATAAGAATTATTTCGGGGTATTCATTTGTGTGAGGTACACCAGTACTCTTTATACAATATTCATTTCTGTCACTTCCAATAGCCAACCCTTCTGGATTTTCACCAAACTTTGGGTGCCTTACAATCTTTCAATCAAGACAATCTTCAATATTTCTCTATAGAACCAGAGGAGATAATGATTTTCTCTCTAACAGAAATGTTTCCATTAGGGCAATGGTTACAATGCCAAATTGCAGGTTAACTCTGCCCACAGCCAGGAGTTCGATCCTGACTGGCTCAAGGTTGACTCAGCCTTCCATTCTTCTGAGGTACAATAAGGTGAAGACCTAACATCCTTCCGACGTCAGTAAAATGAGGCAATGTGCTGACTGTGTAAAACTACATAGAGAAGGCTGTAAAGCACTGTGAAGCGATATGTAAGTCTAAGAGCTATGCTACTTCTATTGCAAAATATTAATAGTAATCTAAAAATATAGAAGTGCTGAAAAACAATAAAGAAGAATAGGAATCCAGGGATCACTATAAAGAGAAAAAAAAATATTTAGGGAAAAGTAACTAAGAAAGCAAAAAAAGAACATCATCATACAACCTCATTTGAATTCATGATGATTTCAGGAGCTGCAAGAAATCATGCAGACACACAGTGATACACCAGTAAGAAAAAGGGCAAATGTGGAATTTCAGAAAAGGTTATGGCTAGGTGGTTAAACTATGGAGGACTATCTCCAAATATATACAGTATATATCTTTTTTTACCATCTCACACAATTTCTTTGAAAATATGATGCATCTGTCTATAATTTAAATACACATGGGGGCATATAGACTGTGTCACCACTTTTGTTGTCAGTAAGTTTAGTTGTGTTAGCTATTTGCTTTGTTTTTAATTATTACGCCATGTTTTATTCTGCTTTAAACTCCTGAGAATCAGTTCAGATTAGGACAGGATAGAAATTTGATCAACTGATAAATAAAGGGTTTCAATGTCTCATACAAACTAGACAGTCAAATTAAATATGCAATAGAAATCTGGACAGATCTTAATAAGGCTTTCAATGAAATACTGTCCGGGCATTGAAGATGAACTGTACTCACCGAATGAAAGGCAAAATTTCCAGGCTCTATCATACAGAATTCCACCTTTCCGTCAACAACAAGCTTTTCTGAGATTTAAAATAAAATAAGACACACTCACAAAAAAAAAAAAAAAAAAAAAGGAGTTTAAAATTCAAGGCACTCTGCGAGATGGAGGGAAATAGAGAGCTATCACCAATGGTGCCGGCTACCCTGGAAAAAAAGGGGGAAATGTACAGATTTTACCTAAATCTATGTGCTATTTACATCCATGGTGCTACATACCAATGAATTCTTTACAGGTCTGATATGGTTTTAGTCATATTTCCTCAAGCCACAAGTGAATTTCGAAGTACTGTAAATCTTAATATCCCCAGAGATCTAATTAGAATTATGTGCATGTCTTTCTTTCTTTCTTTCTTTCTTTCTTTCTTTCTTTTTTCTTTCTCCCTTGAAGGCTTACTTTCTCCCTTGTTTTGGGCCTAGTAGGCCTCTCTGTAGTCTCCTGGGACACAAAATGGGGTGCAGGGGATCACCACACACCCCAGTGCCCCATTCTGGGCCTAGCAAGCCTCACTGAAGCCTACTGGGAGCCTCATTTCCTCCTTCCTTCCTTCCTTCCTTCCTTCCTTCCTTCCTTCCTTCCTTCCTTCCTTCCTTCCTATATATATCTTAATTTTATACTTCTGGGTGGGCATGGCCAACTGGGTGGACACAGCCAGCTTGATGCCACTCACTGGGAGTGGCTGACTTGGGAGCATCCAGCCCTCAAGCACCAGGATCCAACAGATCAGACCAGACCAGCTTCACTTCCCCAAGGGGCCACCCACTTACCTCCTCCTCAAGGCTGCTGCCGGTGCTACCATGGGGTGAGACCAGATGAAGAGGCTGAGTGAAAAGGCAAGGGGAGGCTGGGCACAGAGGTGAGAGGCCAGGCGAAGAGGTGAAGAGGCTGTGCATGTACAGGTTGGTCAAAGAGGCTGGGTGGGGCGAGGCTGCAGCTGTTGCTAGGCAGAGTGAAGTGAAGGGGCCAGTCTCCACATTCTTGCTACAAGTGCACACACATGCCCATCGCCTCCTGTGTGCACACACTTGTGGCAAGCACATGGAGACCTGCCATTAGAGTTCACCCTACCCGGCAACAACTATAGCATGTTGGCCTTGCCCCACCCAACATCTTCACTAGCTTGCACACACACAGTCCTTTCACCTCTTTGCCTGGCTTCTTGCCTATGTGCCCAGCCTTGCCCGGTGCCTCCTGTGTGCCCGTTTTCCTGCTGGGATGGGCAGGCCAATGTGATGCTGACTCAATGTCTCCTCTACGCATGCACTCCTGCCGGAATGGGGTGGCCCAGGCCAATGTGACACTGACCTGATGCCTTCTCTCATGCATTCCCACCAGGATGGGTTGGGCCAGGCTGAAGTGACTCTGCCTGACCCTGATGCTTCCTGTACACACATGCTCCTGCCAGGAGGGGGTGGGCGGTCCTGTGCATGTGTGTGCCTGCCACCTCCTGTGCACACACCTGTCCACAGGGATGGGGTGGGCCGGGCCGAAGCAACACTGGCCCAATGCCTCTTTTATGCAGGTGCTTCTCCGGAGGGTCTCCAGGGGGATGGGGAAGGCACCTTTTCTGGAGGTGGGCTGGGCCTGTATCCATGTGTGCCAGCTACCTCCTGTGCACACACCTGTCTGTCTGCCCCTTACAGTTTCCAGGATGGCCCTGTGGGCCAGATTGCAGGCCTTGAATTTGACACCCCTGCCCTATACCAAAGGTGTCAAACTCAATTTCATTGAGGGCCACATCAGGGTTGTGGTTGACCTCGGGGAGCCGGGTGGGCATGGCCAGTGTGGGCATGCCCTGGGTCAGCATAGCCAGCTTGATATTGCTCATGTCTGGGGGTGCCTGTAGTGGCATATGCTATTGCTTCTTTTTCCCACACTGCCCAGCTCCTTTCCGTCTCAGTTACTTTTCTGGAGGTGTACATGCATGGCTGCAGGTTCCTCCTTTGTATTTTTTTGGAGGAGGACTGCGGCCACTGCTACATCGCTGGCAACTGCTTGGATGACAAACGTTTGGTCCGGATCTGGGTGTTTAAGGATCAGCTCTTTGGCAAAAGCCTTTTGAGCATCTCAAGTTCCTTTTGGCATTCCAGGGTCCACTTCAGGGGTTGACCTGGCCATGGTTTCACTCCCCCCCCCACTCTAGTCTTTAGTAGTTTGGTGATTGGGAAGTCGATCTCAGCAAACGAGGGAATGAACTGTCTGTATAAATTAGCAAACTCCAGGAAGCAGTGGAGATGTTTGCAGGTTCAAGGGGGTTGCCAGTCAAGGATGGCTTTGACTTTCCCTGGTTTTGGCTTTCTCTACCCCCTCGCTGGACACACAATACCCTAAGGAGTCTGGGTTTATGGAATTTGCACATAGATAATTTGGCATAGAGGTTTGCCACTAGGAGCTTCTTGAGCAGTTGGTGCATAAGCTTGATGTGCTCTTCCAGTGTCTCAGTGAAGTTGAGAATGTCATCTAAGTACACAAGAAGTATACTTAAAGGGAAGCCTTGGAGACTGCGAGGCCAGGCCAGCGAGTGGGGCATGGAGGTTGTGATGCAGGAGCGCCACTGATCTTCAACTCAGTGGGGCCATCTGGGCTGTGACATGGTTAGCCTTAGTTCCAGCCCACGGGGCTGCACTGAAAACAGTGAAGGACTGGCCCACAGTGCCTCTGCCAGTGAAAACAGAGCTCGAGAGGGCCACGAGCACTCAGGCCACCACAAGGGCCTCTGACACAAGTGATGTCAAGCTGGCCACACCCACCCTGACCATGTGCACCCGGCTCCCCAAGATCAAACACAACTCTGATGTGGCCCTCGATGAAATCGAGTTTGACACCCCTGCTCTATATCATTTCAGACAAAAGGTTGTCCAATCTTTTCTTAAAAACTTGTAGGAGTGTAGGACAGGGGGTGAAATCCAGCAGGTTCTAACAGGTTCTGGAGAACCGGTAGCGGAAATTTTGAGTAGTTTGGAGAACTGGCAAATATCACCTCTGGCTGGCCCCAGAGTGGGGTGGGAATGGGGATTTTGCAATATCCTTCTCCCAGAATGGGAGGGAATGGAGATTTTGCATTATCCTTCCCCTAGACTGAGGTGGGAATGGAGATTTTGCAAGATCCTTCCCCTGCTATGCCCACCAAGCCACGCCCACAGAACCGGTAGGGAAAAAATTTGGATTTCACCCCTGGTGTAGGAGCATCCACAGCTTCATTTCTCTTTTGTTTTCACCTTTAAGAAGTAAACATCCTAGAAAATGATGATGATGGTGGTGGTGATGATGATGATGATGTTGAATTAAACCTTGAAACACAATTTTAAATCATTTAGATTCTGTTTTGCCTTGTTTGAGTCACTAAAGTCCCCAAGGATTTTCTTGGCATCTCTCTGATGATTTGTTCTCCTTGGTGGAATAATTAAAAAACAGTGTAATATTTTTTCCCTCCTATACAGCAAAAATGGTCTTCAGAACCTTTGATGAAGAATCTATATAGCAATAGCACTTAGACTTATATACCACTTCACAGTGCTTTACAGTCCTCTCTAAGCGGTTTTACAGAGTCAGCCTATTGCCCCCAACAATCTGGGTCCTCATTTTTTACTGACCTCGGAAGGATGGAAGGCTGAGGCAACCTTCAGCCTGGTGAGATTCGATCTGCCAAACTGCTGGCAGCCGGTGATCAGCAGAAGTAGCCTACAGTACTGCACTCTAACCACTGCGCCACCGCGGCTCTTATTTCTTCATTACTGAATACAAATTGAGTATAGAAATTTAGGGATGAGGCATAAGAACATCTATTCTGCAATTAATCATTCCTCAATCTGACATCAGGAAGAAAATCACAGTCTCTGAAAAAGGTGTTTTGTTTTCTTCAGTCTAAGTTTTCAATGGAAGAGACGAGTTGTAACTCAGGGTGAGCTATGGAGTTCTAACTGCCCTCCGATCTTGGTTGTTAGCTTACCAACATTGTACTTTCCATCACTGGATGATGTGCAAAGATTAGATTATTTGCCGAAGTTAATTTGGGGGAAAGAAAAATAACATCCAATCTCTTGCTTCATGAATTAATCTGAGTATCTACTCAAGTGAGTATTTTGTCTTCTTTAATACTTTCACAGATGAACAGCTGGCCATATTCTTAGTCCAGAAAAAGAGCAAATGAATGAAAATTGCAAATGTGCATAATAAATAAAGTTAAATAACTAAGTTAAATACGTAATCTATCAAGTTTTTCATGAATTCCTATGTAAGCAATTGAACGCTGGTTAAATGATGATAATAATAGCACATTAAACTTGTCGATAAATTATTTTATTAAATTATTGGAAAGCTTTGCACTTCAGTCTCTATAGTGAATAAAGTTGACCTTGATGGAATTATACCAATTCCATTTCTAGGACAATGAGGAGTTAAAAAAAAGTTTAATTCCGCAACGAACAGGGAATATTCAAAAGCATATCAAACATACAGCAGTGTTCCAATATCTCAGGGGTTGCCACAAAGAAGAGGGAGTCAAACTATTCTCCAAAGCACCTGAGGGTAGAACAAGAAGCAATGGGTGGAAACTAATCAAGGAGAGAAGCAATTTAGAACTAAGGAGAAATTTCCTGACAGTTAGAACAATTAATAAGTGGAACAACTTGCCTGCAGAAGTTGTGAATGCCCCAACACTGGAAATTTTTAAGAAGATGTTGGATACCCATTAGTCTGAAGTAGTGTAGGGTTTCCTGCCTGGGCAGAGGGTTGGACTAGAAAACTTCCAAGGTCCCTTCCAACTTTGTTATTCTATTCTATTCTATTCTATTCTATTCTATTCTATTCTATTCTATTCTATTCTATTCTATTCTATTCTATTCTATTCTATTCTGATGACTCCCTAATTCACTGAACTAACAGAATAATAGTATTGGAAGGGATCCTTCCACTGCAACCCACTGCTCATGCATGAAACCTTATACTACTTCAGACAAATGGTTGTCCAATCTCTTCTTATAAACTTCCAGTGTTGAAGCAACCATAACTGCAGAAAAAAACCATTGTACCAACCTGCCTTCCATGGAGGACCTGTATACTGCATGAGTCAAAAAGAGGGCTGTGAAAATATCTATAGACCCCTCACATCCTGGACATCAATTGTTTCAACTTCTATCCTCAAAACGATGCTATAGAGCACTGCACACCAGAACAACTAGACACAAGGACAGTTTTTTTCCCCCATGCCATCACTCTGCTTAACAACTAATTCCCACAACACTGTCAAATAATTTACTAAGATTGTATTACTATTATTCTTCTCTTCCTTACTAGTATCTATCTCTTCCCACTTATTACTATGATCATATTTTTTGTATCTTTCAATTTATATTATTTTTATTTGTTTCCTAGTACGATTTGATAGCTTATTAGTAACCCTGACTATCACTAAGTGTTATATCTTTTTATTCTTGATGAATGTATTTTATTCTCCTTATGTACACTGAGAGCATATACACCAAAGACAAATTCCTTGTGTGTGTCCAATCGCACTTGGCCAATAAAGAATTCTGTTCTATTCTATTCTAGAGACAATAAAACTATAATAAGAGGGAGAGGAAGATCCAGCATAACCAGAGTAGTCTGATTCTGTTGTTATAGGCAAATACAATTGAAAAGAGTTTTAGCCTTCCTGCAAAGTCATTTTTTTGGTCTGATCTACCAAATGTGGCTGACATTATCTTATCAAGGATGGAGGGAAGGGCTTTAGCTGCCCTTATGTACATCATATATTAGTTAACATTCTCTGTGTGCTTCTCTTTCTCTCTCTCAATTTAGATTGCCAAAAAGGATATTGAATCTCTCATAGATGTGGTAGACTCCTCTTCATTGGATGAAACCAACAGAAGACTAAATAACCACCTGTTTGAGATGTTTGATCTCAATTCCTGCACTGAGGAGAAGGTCGGACATGAAGGTCCATGTGGCATCTTCCGTTCCTTGGAAAGATGCTACATAAAAGAAGGTTGTCTACATCTTCTCCTTCCTCTATCACTCCATAGCTCACACAATTCAGATAACAGGAAAGTAGATTCTAACTGAATGCTAGGGAAAAAAAACCACCCAAAATAAGAGCAATTTAACAGGGGAAATCAGTGGGACCGAAGGCTCCCCTTCATCTCCCCTTAAGAAAAATTTAAAATAGCCGTGTCAGAGAGCTGTGTGGATGCCAAGTTGACAAGTATCAGTGGAAGAAGAAACAAAAGAGGTAGTTTGATCAACGTTTTCTTCAAATGCCCAAGAAAAAAGGGACAGAGAGGGATTCATGCTATAGAAACTACACAACAAAACTTTGATGTTGCAGATTTTTAAAAATAAATGATCAACTTTATTTTTAAAGAAGATTATCTTTCTGGCATATTTCGCTAAAAACTCTGGAAAATGTAAATACAATTTTTTTATTCCTACTGAACCTGGTTGTAGGTCCCAAAAAGTGGACCCTGTACCTTTGGGAAAAATATGATGATGATGATTGATTGATTGATTGATTGATTGATTGATTGAATGAATGAATTTGCTTCTAGGCCAAATGTTTAGGTTGGGTTGGGTTGACTGATAAAACATCAAGCTGTAGAACAATAATTTCAATGAATCACCCCTTTGATTCTGCTCAACATTTATTCTGCTTTTCGATGAATAGGTTTGGGATGCAGAACCAAACAGCTGTGGCCGAATTCATTTTACTGGGATTTCCCAGTATCCTAAAAGTAAGATTTCTGGTGTTTGTGGGCGTCTTGATGATCTATATCTTGACCATCACTGGGAACATTGTCATCGTTGCAACTGTGGCTTATGACCCTAGTCTCCATAAGCCAATGTACTTCTTCCTCAGCAACCTCTCATTCCTCGGAATCATGTACGTCACAGCTACAATCCCTAAACTTTTGGCCAATTTACTCACCGTCAAGAAATCTATCAGCCTGATTGGTTGCAAAGCTCAAGCTTTTTCCCACTTTTTCCTAGGGGCCACAGAATTTTTCCTTCTCACCGCTATGGCGTATGACCGTTACATGGCCATCTGCCACCCCCTTCATTACCACACAATCATGAGTAGCAGAGTTTGCGTTCAACTGGCTTGTGGATCCTGGTTTGGTGGCCTTATGACTGTCCTGGTACAGACCATTCTAGTGTTCCGACTTCCATTCTGTGGCCCCAATACTATCAATCACTTCTATTGTGATGTTGGGCCATTGCTAAAGCTGGCTTGCATTGACACTCATCCCATTGAATGGATAATCTTTGTTGTTGCCACCGTTGTGGTGTTCAGCAATTCCCTGTTGACGGTGGTTTCATACATCTTCATAATTTCCGCTGTGATGAAAATCCCATCCATTTCTGGGAGACAAAAAGCTTTTTCTACTTGTATCTCTCACTTACTTGTTGTTATTCTATTGTATGGGGCAATTATTTTTATATATGTCAGACCAACAGGGCATGCGTCATTGAATATGAACAAGGTAGTTTCCCTTCTCAATACATTGGTCACACCATTGCTCAACCCTTTTATTTATACCCTCAGGAACAAAGAAGTTAAAGATTCTCTGAAAAGAATCTTCGGAAGAAAGTATTTGAGAACAGCCACAAGTAAATAATTGTTTTTTTTTTTAAAAAAAAATGGAGAAATGACTGTAGAGCACCATAAATCTATGGTGATTCATCTCAGCACTTCATGAATTGCTCTATATTTGAGCATACACCAACTTCTCAATGAGGTGGGTTTTTTTTTTTTTGACAAAAAAATTATTTTTAAACAAAGATATAAAAAAAAAACAAATAAAAAAACATCTTCAATACAAATGCAAACAGTGCGTCGGTTGGTTACAAGTCTTTTGTGCATCTTCACTCTATTCATATATATATCTATGTATTATTATCCTCATTAATCATATGTTTTACTATGGCTGTTTCTTCTCTCATTTCGTACAAAATGATCTAAGATTTGAGTTAATTTATGTTATAAATTAATTCATTCTCCTAAGTCATTCTAATAACAATACCTCTTTATATTGTATTTTATATAATTCTACATTTCTTGCATTAGGAAAATCTCTACCATATTTCATTTCCATGTCTTTTTATCTAACCATTGATAAAATAGATCCCATATCTTATAATATTGTTTATCCTCTTGTTCTCTAATTTCAAACGTCAATTTACTCATTTCCGCACATTCCGTTATTTTCTTAATAATTTCGTCTTGCGTTGGCATTTTCTCATTTTTCCAATTTTTAGCAAACACAATCCTAGCCGCTGTTAATACATTCACAATCAAATATCTCAATTCTCTATTGTATATTTCAGGTACAATCCCCAATAAAAAAAAATCTCTGGTTTAAAGTCTATGTGTTTTTATATCATTTTTTCCTCCCATGTGTGGATTTTAGTCCAGTATCTTTTAGCTTCTGCACACGTCCACCACATATGGTAGTATGAGCCCTGTATCTGATGACATTTCCAACATTTTTCTGATTTATTCTTGAACATTCTAGCAATTCTCATTGGGACTAAGTGCCACCTGTAAAACATCTTATACGAATTTTCTTTATATGCAGCTGACATTGTCTTTTTATAATTTTGCGACCACAATTTTTGCCATTTCTCTAAATCGATTCCATGTCCAACATTTTCCCCCCAAGCAATCATTGTTTCTTTAACTTGTTCATCCTCCAATTTAACCGCTAATAAATATCCATACAATTTTTTAATTATCTAAACTAGTCAAATGGTTATAAAAAACCTTCTGTCTTATAATCTTTATCATGTCTAGACTGTATTTGTAAATAAGAAAACCAATTCATCTTTATAACTTGTAATTCTAATTCTTGCAAATATTTAAGTTCACCCTTTTCATTCAGTAATTCACTATATCTAACAATTTGTTCCTTTCTAAATGTTATTGAATGTGAGAATGCTTCAATTGATGATAACCAGACTGGAATTTTTAAATAATGTTGATTTTTTTACCTTCTCCCAGTTTAATAGCAAAGCCTCTCATATGAAATGTCTTCTAAAATACCCGTGTTTTTGTTTCCTTGTACCATAAAAAGGCATACCAACCCAATAACAAATCATGCCCTTCTAAAGTCAATAATCTGGCATTTCTTAGAGTTATCCATTCCTTAATCCACATCAAATTGTCGCTTGATAGTATAGTTCCCAATTAGGCAAGCCAAAACCAATGAGGTTTTTTTAAGAAAAGTCCAGAAAATGTCCAATTGTTCTACAGATTTTGGATATACCTTTTGAAAAACATTCAAGTTCTTTTTCTGTAAATCTTAAACACATAACTCTAATTCTAACCCTTTGGACATGGTCGTCCAGAGGAAAAATTGCAGACTACAGGAACCAGGAGCACCAACTCATATGACCCTGAGGACACAGATAAACCTCCAAGTGCTTCAACGACCTGCTAAAAGGATGCAGATGGCCAGCAGCTGTCTGCAAGGAATATAAATCCTTCCATTCCCCACTATCCTGTCAGAGCTGAAGAAGCTTCTTGGATGAGAAGTGAAACATCTTCAAAAGAAAAAAACAAAAAAGTCCCGTTGCCTCCTGAAAAAGCACCTTTGGGACAACCATGACCTGGATGACTGAGAATCTCTACAGACTTTCTACCCCTTCCATAACAAATAAAATTAAGGCATAATGTTATATGGCAGTGATGGTCCTATGGCATGCATGCCCAAGGTGGCTCACAGAGCCATCTTTCCAGGCATGTGTGCACACCCCAGCTGGTGTTTGGTGCTCCGGTGCGCATGCGCGCAATTCAGGGGACCCAGCTGGTCTTTTGAGCTTTCCTGCCCATGTACCTGTTTGACACTTGGTCTGTAAAATGTTTGCCACCACTGTTATACGGTATTGTTTGGAAGCAATACTCAACAGCTGTTGGAAGCATGGACAGAATTAATTTAAAGTAATAAAAAATAATGGGAAGTATCAGAAGGTGTCCTGAATATTATTTTCAGTTGGGTGATGCTGAAATTGATGGTGACGATAATAAAAGGATTACTCAGATTGTGTTATATTATCCCTTATTCTTGCTTTCTTTAAAAGTTTAATTCGATACACAAATCAGAGACATTAAAAAAAGGGAATTTATTCTTATCTATTGAAGTGTACCTACAGACTTTTGTAAGAAATGAGGATACCATTTTTACCTTAACGTTGACAAGAAACAGCTTCATTTCATTCCATCATTGTCAAGATGCTTTTCAGGCATAACCCTGTGTTAAATTTGTTTTTCGTGGTCTTGACTATTCTTTCTACCTTTGAAATGTTTGCATGGCTGTCTGCATTTCCTGCATCGGATGAGGAGAGCACATCATTCTCCTTCTATCCTGGCCACTTTTTATAGAGGCACGATTGAGAGCATTTTAACAAACTGCATCACTGTTTGGATTTTTTTAACAAACTTCATCCCTGTTTGGTTTGGTGGCAGCAGTGCCTCAGGTAGAAAGTCCCTACAGAGAGTAGTAAGGACAGTCGAGAAGATTATAGGAAGCTCCCTTCCCATCATTCATGATACTGCTTATAAGTGCTATGTGCTTAGAGCTCAAAGCATTGTTAGAGACCCCATACACAGACTTCATGGTCTGTTTCTTTAGCTTCCCTCTGGAAGGAGGTTTCAAAGTATTTCTAGCAGGACTTCCAGAGTCTGAAACAGCTTTGTGCCCTATGCCATCCGTCTTGTAATCTTGCAAGATTTATTTCTCTTGCCATCTACATGTATACATCTGAAGTAGACTGTGTTGTTTCTCCATGTCATATATGTGGATACATGCATAATTTTGTATTTGTTTGTTTGTTTATTCATTTATTTATTTATTCATTTAATATTTATTTTAGAGATGGAGATCTTTTGAGAGCTGTATGCAACGTAATTTCATTTTAATGTATGCTGATTAGTGTGCATTCAAAGTGATAATAAAGTATGAGCCACAGTGGCGCAGTGGTTAGAGTGCAGTACTGCAGGCTACTTCCGCTGACTGCCGGCTGCCTGCAATTTGGCAGTTCAAATCTCACCAGGCTCAAGGTTGACTTAGTCTTCCATCCTTCTGAGGTGGGTAAAATGAGGGCCCAAATTGTTGGGAGCAATATTCTGACTCTGTAAACTGCTTACAGAAGGCTGTAAAGCACTGTAAAGCGGTATATAAGTCTAAGTGCTATTGCTATTCTATATTCTATTCTATTTCATAAGCAACTGTTCTAAATTAGGATAATGGTGACTTACAATAGCAATAGCACATAGACTTATATACTGCTTCATGGTGCCTTACAGCCCTCTCTAAGTGGTTTACAAAGCCAGCATATTGCCCCCAACAATCTGGCTTCTCATTTTAGTGACCTTGGAAGGATGGAAGGCTGAGTCAACCTTGAGACGGTCAGGATCGAACTCCTGGCAGTGAGCAGAGTCAACCTGCAATACTGCATTCTAACCACTGTGCCAACACGGCTCATATTGAATGATTGAATTGAATTGAATTGAATTGAATTGAATTGAATTGAATTGAATTGAATTGAATTGAATTGAATTGAATTGAATATGTGATCAAAGTTCAGATGTTTGGCAACTGGCATATATTTAGGACAGTTGCAATGTCCCAGGGTCATGTGATCAGCTTTTAGACCTTCTGACAAGCAAAGTCCATGGGGGAACCAGATTCACATAATAACCATGTTATTAACTTTAACTTATGAAGTGATTCACTTAACAGTGACAAGAAAGGCTGTAAAACATGGCAAAACTCAACTATCTCACTTAACAGAGGAAATTTTGGACTCCATGCTGGTTATACGTCAAGGGCCACCTGAATTCCCAGAAACCAACAGTCTTCCCAGCTTCATCTCAATATACAAGAATATTTCTGAGCCTTCTTGAAAATCTTAATAAGTCTTCCTTGAATAGTTTGGTGGCCTAGACAGAGTTATCGCCAAAAGAAAGACCTTCTAATTAATCTGCCCTCTAATTGATCAATCTCTTTTTCTCAGCTTGCCCTAGATAATTTCAGATGTCTCATTTCCATTATTTCAAAGTTGTTCTTTGAAAACATCCGTCTAGCCATAAATTACTAATTGGCCTAAGGGAAACTATTACATCAGTTACAATATCCCTGAGGAGCAATTAAGGGAATACAATTTTCTGACTATTCTGTCTTAGGAAAGAGAGCTATATGTAGAATCTTTCCAGATTCTACATATAGAATCCAAATTATCTTCACAACATCTTTGATGATGGCCAGGACGGTAAGAGAGGATATTCTCTATTTTTTTTTCTTGTTGACCATGTTGTGGTTTTTGACAATTTTGTATACATTGTGTTGAAATGTCAACCTAAGCACGATGCTGCATCATGAGTGCAGATTCTTTTTATTGAGATTAAGTATATCAGCCGAAGATTTACAACGTTGCTGCATGGAAATTGGCAGGGCTGTTACCTAATTTAAAATCTCAAGTTTGAGGCAGGTGGATCAGAATCAGAATAGAGCTGGAAGGGGGCTTGGAGGTCTTCTAGATGAAGTAGAATCTACTTAGTTGATGCAACATTGAAATTGCTTGGGATTTAAGGTGTAGAAGCTAGAGAGATTTTTAAAAAGGGACATTGCATTGTTTCGCTAAATCCTACTATGGAGAACCCTCTACTAAGATCTAGCCATGGAGGAACAGACGTTTCATAGGCTCCCTGATTCTAGCAGTTGTCGATGTGATGGTCCACATACATATACATATATTTTATTTGTCAAGCATGTATAAGATTACAGATATAAGTATAAACATGATTATGAATACAGGAAATGGATATGAATAAATGGGGACAGTAGGACAGGGACGGTAGGCACAGTGATGGGCTTATGCACCCCCCCCCTTTACGGACCTCTTAGGAATTGGGTGAGGTCAACAGTAGACAGTTTAAGGTCAAAGTTATGGGGGTTTGGGGATGAAACCACAGAGTCAGGTAGTACATTCCAGGCATTGACCACTCTGTTGCTGAAGTCATATTTTCTGCAATCGAGTTCGGAGTGGTTTACCTTAAGTTGGTATCTATTGTGTGGTCATGTATTATTGTGGTTGAAGCTGAAGTAGTCATTGACAGGTAGGACATTGTAGCAGATAATTTTGTGTACTACACTTAAGTCAGACCGAAGGCGGCGTAGTTCTAAGTTGTCTAAGTCCAAAATTTCAAACCTAGTGGCATAAGGCATTCTGTTGTGAGCAGAGGAGTGGAGGACTCTTCTCGTGAAATATCTCTGGACTCACTTAATTGTATTAATGTCCAATATGCAGTGTGGGTTCCAGTCAGATGAGCTGTATTCGAGAATTGGACTAGCAAAGGCTTTTGGTAGATGGAGATGATACACAGAGAGCAGGAGAATCCCACCTTCTCCATCATTTTAGGATTCTACACTTTGGAATTGGCTGGTTTATTTTACAGATGTAGAATTTTTTATCAGGTTCGCCTGATACGCCAGTTACGCCCCTTTCTAGATCGGGACTCCCTACGCACAGTCACTCAGGCACTCGTCACTTCCCGCCTGGACTACTGCAACGCTCTCTACATGGGGCTCCCCCTGGGGTGCACCCAGAGGCTCCAGCTGGTCCAGAACGCGGCCATGGGGGGGGATTATGGGGGCGACGAGGCGCTCCCATGTGACACCTCTCCTGCGCGAGCTGCACTGGCTCCCGGTGGTCTTCCGGGTGCGCTTCAAGGTGTTGGTGACCACCTTTAAAGCACTCCGTGGCTTAGGGCCAGGGTACTTATGAGACCGCCTTCTGCCACCAATAGCCTCCCACCGGCCAGTACGCTCGCACAGAGTGGGCCTCCTCAGGGTGCCATCCGCCAGACAATGTCAGCTGGTGACCCCCAGGGGGAGAGCCTTCTCTGTGGTGGAGCCCACCCTCTGGAACAACCTCCCCCCAGAGATACGTACAATAACAGACCTCCGGATTTTTTGTCGGGCCCTGAAAACTTATTTATTTCAACTAGCTGGGCTGGCTTGAGTTAAATTTTAAATTGATTTTAAATTGGGTTGTTTTAATTTACGGCCAAAATATTTAATTATTTTAAACTGTTTTTAAATTTTGTATGTTCTGTTTTTTACTTTGGCTGTTCACCGCCCTGAGTCCTATTTGGAGAAGGGCGGTATAGAAATGGAAACAAATAAATAAAATAAAATAAAGAATTGTTGATTAAAAATCCATAACGGGCCTTTTTAAAGAATTCCCTGTATGGAGATTCTCAGTCATCCAGGTCATGGTTGTCCCTGCCAGTAAAAGTGTGTGTGTCACCCACACTTAGGGCAAAAAGGAAGTTTGGACTGCTCTGGGGTATTGTAATGAAGGGGCTTGTGTTCTGAAAGGGTGTTGGGCAATTCCTATTGTGGTTTAACGGCTCTAATCCTGGTTTGGATCTTGAGTGAGGGGCTAATCCTACCATTCTGCCTTTGTTCAGACTTTGCTGCAGGGAGTTTCAAAATATCCTGTCCTGAATGGATGACCAAATCTGCATTTCTAAAAAGTGCCTCCTCAGTTTCTGCTTGGGGGCAGGGAGATTGGGGCTGCTTCCTGCCACTAAAAAAAAACCACCTTTCTCCATTTCTCATCTAGAGAAATACAATATTCTGCCTTTTTTAAAATATTCCTTAAAATATTTCATTCTTCTACAAGGGGGAGAGGCTTCCCACATCCAAAAGGTGCTTGCTTCCTAAAGGGAACTGAATGTTCTTATTTTGCTTGAAAATGTTTTGCTTCTCATTCAAGAAGCTTCTCCAGAACTGAAGAAGTGAGAGAAAATAGTTCCTCTTTGGAAGCTTAAAAATAGGTTACTATCTGCAACCTGCTAAAGAAACATTTTAGGAATGTTTTGGCTTTGGAGCTCTTTCAGTCAACAGGGTCTTTACCTGGAATCTCATTGTGTGTGTGTGTGTGTGTGTGTGGGAGGCGGTAGTGACAAGAAGATTCCAGAGAAGGAAACAAGTGCTTTGTGTCAAAGGAAGGAAGCACAACATTCAGAGTCTCAAAGAAGCAATGAATCACCCTTTGGTTTTCTTTTTAACCTTTGCACTGCACAGTCCTATCAGTTCTTCTTCTTTAATGCTCAAATCACTTTCTCCTCCCCTCCCTCCCTTCTCCCCTTCTCCTCCCCCACTCCAAAAAAGTAAGATGAGACAGAAATATGGGATAATAGGGGCTAAATTTAAAAGCAAAGATTGCTTGGAGCAAAAATTAATTGCCCCCACAGTAAGTCAAGGTTTAGAATTCCCAAATCCTCTTTCCAGGCAATTCCAATCACCGTCCTACCAGTCAAATAATAACAATAACAACTGAAATCACTTAAAAAAGAGTTGTCCCAACAGAGAATCTGCTTGAATTTTAGAGCTGGCTATTCTGTTATGCAAGAATTCCCAAGATTTTGGACTGCCTCTTTTCTTAATCACTGGCTTAAGATGTTTTGAATTTTCCCCATCATCGTACAAATATCTACCATCTTTTATGCATACAAATTGTGAACATGGAGACTGGACAATTTTATTTGTATTGCTTTAATCTGATTGGCACTCACAAAGCATTAAGACAGTTGGGAAGGTTTCCAGTAGCACATTCCAAGTTCAAAGAATAAGATTGATGTTGGTAAAAGTTTGTCTGATTGTTCAGATAAAATTAAGATATTTCTACTTCAATGACTATACCTTTTTTAGTCTTTCTTTTGCTTTTTTAGCAATCATAATCTGAGCATGTAAAGACTATTCCCATATGAGATTTCAGCTACCAGTCCTGTATGTCAAACTGTTATTTGATGCCTTCCAAATTAAACATCTTTCTTTCTTTATCTATGGAAATTCTCAGTCAACCAGGTCATGGTTGATTCAAAGGTGCTTTTTTCAAAAGGTAACTGCACTTTCTTTGTTTTTCCTTGAAGATGTTTTGCTTCTCATCCAAGAAGCTTCATCAGTTCTGACTGGATGGTAGTGGGGGGAGGGGGGAGGGGGATGGAAGGATTAATTGTGTAAGGAAGAACTAATGGTACCACCCTCCCCATGCCATCTAGTAGGAACTGATGAAGCCTCTTTTTTTTTTTTTTTTTTTTACACAAATAAAATATACAATCCTGCCACCATGGTATAATATGATTACATTGTCCGTAAGTATAAAGTCATTCCTTTATACATACATATTTGCCATCATATATATACATCATCATATATCTATTCTATCCCACCTTTTCTGGACCCAATCGTACCATACTTTCCAACTGTTATAAAATTCTGAATCTTTTTTACCATTGATCAATCGAGTTAATCTATCTGATTCCGCACACTCATTAATTTTATATATTATTTTCAAATCTATGGGTAAGTATTGATTTTTCCACTCCTGCTCATACACTAATCTTGCTGCAGTGATAATGTGAATCAACAAGAACCATATATCTGATTTAACATTCAAAGGTTTTGCCCCCAATAGGAAAATCTCAGGTCTTAATTCCAAATTAATCTGTGTAATTTCCAAAATCCATTGCCGTATTTTTTTCCAATATTTAACCGCCTGTGGGCAGGTCCACCATTGGTGAAAATAGTTTCCATTACTGTAACCGCACTCTGCAGATAGGACAGGATGTAGTGAAGGATTGTATGATAGCATGGGGGCGAAATTTTGGATATCCCCTTGACTTCCAGCAATGGGAACAGATTTGGTTGAAAAATATGAAATTAACCATGGCCTCCTCATATAAAGAAAACATATATAAAATGGTCTACCGGTGGCATCTCCCCCCGGCGAGATTAGCTAAAATGTTTCCCGGGACATCTGCCTGCTACTGATGAAGCCTCTTGAATGAGAAGTGAAACATCTTCAAGGAAAAACAAAGAAAGTCCAGTTGCCTTTTGAAAAAGTGCCTTTATTTAGTAAGATATTTTTTCTGCTGAAATGTGTTCTTCTTTTATTCCAGGAAAAAAGAAGATGGCCAGTGTAACTTCTGAAATATCAATCCAAACCCTGAAATCTAACGTGGTGCACCTGAATTTTGACATTACATTAGTGACTTTCCATATATTTCTTAGCATAATATATTGCAAATGATAAAATGCATTTCCTTTTTTCATTAGACAGACAAATTTAGATAAATAGAACACTTCAGAAGTTTTAAATGCACTGTGCTTCCTACACCCTTCCTTCCTGGGATTTTTTTTCTTCATTTGTTTCTGTTTCTTAACTTTATTTGTAAATGTAATGCACACATTAGCAGTATTTTCTTGAAATACTAGAAGTTATCAGAGCTACCACTGAGAAATCATTGACAATTTTGAAACGATGGAGCCTAGGAATATGTCCACAGTAACTGAATTCATCCTATTAGGAATTCCTTTTCTGTATGATTTTCACCGAGTCTTCTTTGCGGTGCGTCTGTTCATGTACCTTGTAACCATCCTTGGGAATGGCTTCATCCTCATTATTGTCGCAATTGAGCCAAGACTTCAGACTCCGATGTACATCTTCCTGAGCAACCTTGCTTTCCTGGAGATCTGCTATACCTCCAGCGGGGTACCTAAATTGCTACAGACGTTTATACAAACCAAAACAACCATCTGCTTCCACTGTTGCCTCACTCAAGGATTTTTTCACAACTGTCTTGGTAGTACAGAACTTTTTACCCTCACCGCTATGGCCTTTGACCGCTATCTGGCCATCTGCAAGCCCCTTCAGTATCCTATCATGATGTCCAAGCATCTGTGCCTTCAAATGTCTTTGGCCACCTGGTATGCCGCCTTTGTGATTATCTTTTTTATTTATTTGAACATTTGGAGATTGCCATTCTGCGGGTCGAATGTTGTTAACAGTTACTTCTGCGATTTGGGTCCTCTGTTGAGCCTTGCCTGTGCGGACACCCATTTTATTGAGTCTCTCATACTGTTCAACGCTTTTGTAATCATTATTATGACGTTGCTTCTCACGATTCTGTCCTATATTTTCATCATTGCCACTGTCCTGCGCATTCCCTCCGCCGTAGGGCGGAAGAAGGCCTTCTCCACCTGCACATCACACCTGGTGGTGGTGTCCATATTGTATGGCACTCTTGTCTTCATGTTTGTGAGGCCCAACATCCACGCCTCAAACCTCGTGACAAGGACTGTGGCGGTCTTGAACACCACTCTTATCCCAATGCTGAATCCTTTCATATACACAATTCGGAATGCCGAAGTCAAAAAAGCCATCCAGAATGTAATCCATAAAAGGAAAAGGATCTTAAATGGAGATAATGACCGGTACAATAGTTCCAGGACTCACACAGGTAGTAGGAATAAGATGAATTTTAGAAAATGGTGGCATCAGTGACAGTTTAAGTGACACAATCAGAATTCAAGTGGCAATAATTTCAGACTAAAAAACACCATTTGACTTCATAGTTTACAACACAGGTAGTCCTTGACTTATGACCACAATGTGAGTCCAACGTTTCTGTTGTAGAGACAATTGTTAAGTGAGTTTTGCCCCGCTGTACTCTCTTTCTTTCTTTCTTTTTTTTAAAAAAATCTTTATTAAATATTTACAGTAAAATTAACACATAATAATGATTGGAAAACAATATAAGAAATGAAATGTAGGAACACATAAACACAAGACTAAAACGAAACAACAAACATGACTAACCGAGAGTTAAGCTCACTCTCCAATTAATATTAACTAATATCATCCTAACCAAACATTTCAATACAATCAAGTTCTTTTAACTATCTACAAAACAATTGGCCTGTTTTTTTTCAAAATTATAAAGATTTATATAGCCTATTAAGTATCTATTTAATCTAATTAGACTATCTTATCACCTATCTCCTAGGTTTAACCTTTTTTTAAGCCAGACAAAGCATCTGTCCCAACTTCTATTATATATTGAGTCTTTCTTATCTTTTAAGATACATGTTAACCTGTCCATCTCAGCACATCAGAGAATCTTATTTATTATCAGATGGTCAGGGGGCGTATCTGCATCTTTCCACAGTTGAGCAAATGCCATTCTCGCTGCTGTTGAGACATGGACAAATATATACCAATCCTTGTTGTCAATGTGGTCCGGTCTTATTCCAAGTAAGTAGAGGTCTGGGTGAAGGGGAAAGCTCACACCTGTTATTTCCAGCAGCCACTGCTGTATTTTTCCCCAATAGAGTCTAGTTGATGGACAAATCCACCACTGATGGAGGAAAGTACCCTTGGCCGACCCATATTTCCAACATCTATCAGAGGATCCTGGGAACATCTTAGTGATTCTGGCGGGGGGGGGAGATACCAACGGTAGATCATCTTATAAAAGTTTTCTTTGAACGGGGAAGAAAGGGTCAGTTTCATAGGTTTTTTTGCCCCGCTGTACTCTCTTTCTTGACACGGTTGTTAAGTGAATCACTGCAGTTGTTAAATTAGTAATATAGTTGTTAAGCGAGTCTGACTTTTTCATTGAGTGAAACTGTTGGGTGAAACTGATCCTAGAGGCATTGTTTCTTTTTTTTAAAAAAAGCCTCTCTACTTACAATCATTCATTTAATGACATTCATTCTGGTTTTGTTTTAATTATTATTTAAAAAGTAAGAAGAGGATCAATTAAGTCCAAAATTACATGTCAGTTACAACTTTTGGGAACTTTGGTAACCCTTTTATTCTGCAAAGGCGCTCATGGAAAGAACTGTTGCAATGTTTCAGTTTTTCGTTTTGAGATCCCTTCCTTTTAATGGATTACTGGCTAGATGAAAGAAAAGCATATCAAAATCATAATATGGTTTGATCTGAGCTTTGTTAATTCTCTGCTTTGATATGGCCTACAGGCTAATCAATAAAGCTATCATATCTTTAAGAAATGTAATTAATAGAAAATCAATTCAAAAAATTCAAAAAGAAGAAAAAGAATGAATTTGAACCTTCTTTTCAGACAAAAATATTGTTGATCCCTGGTTTATTTGTGAATATTTTTATTTATTTATTCAATTTCTATAGCCACCCAACTCAACCAAGGGACTCTGGGCAACTTACAATAAGAGATGTAAAATGTTGTTAAATTCTTGGTTTTCTCATTCACATCATCATTCTGTTCTTATTTATTCATTCATTCATTTGTTCATTCTGTCAGGGTTCTGATGGATGCCCTAATTAAATCATGAGCTTCAAAAGAAATCCACTTATTTATTAGGAGCTCTATGTCAGCATGTTCCCAAATGAAGCCAACTCTGACCTGATGTAATTTATGGCCTTAATCATGACCCTGTTTTCCCCCTCCCCCCAAGTGTGTCATCAATCACATTCACCAACGGAGCAATTTCACAGGTTGTAGAGACCACTCCCCTCCAACCGCAGTGGATAATCCTGGGAGACAGCCTTGAGAAAGATATGTCTGGAATGCACTCTTGTCTTTGGCTGCTGGCTGTTTCATCGGTTTTCCCAACTCCCTTCCTATGGCAACTTGAGAGCAGGCCAGGGATGCTCTGCGAGTTGACACATTCCTTCATTCGTTCATCACATTGTTAAACTGCCCTTCTCCCTCACAGGAGATGTTAGATAAACATCATTGAAAGAGTAAAACAGAGAGAGAGAGAGAAATTGTTTAAAAAGACAGAAAAAATATATACATCACATCATATATACTATCCTGGTTAGCCATCCTGGCTTTCATGATGTCCATACAAGACCTTAGATATTGCCTTTTGTCCTTTAGACTTATGATTACTTTCTTCCAACCACTTTACTCTCACTTCACTTTCCTTAGTCTCAACACATTCACTCTGTCTTCATACATTTGCTCGCAATTCAATTATCATTCGGTCCCTCATAGCGATCAAATCCTATCAATATAATATATTTGTGCCTATGGCTCACTTTTAAATCAGACCATTTTAATTTGTTTTCCCATTCATTCTTGATCCTAACTCTTTTTTTAAAAAAATGGATTTATCTCACTCCTCCACTATACACCAATGTATTTGGAGTTCTTTATAAAATTATACTTTCTTGAAGGGAAATGTTTACATCATTTGCAATACCCCTGAGAACCTGTTAAGAAATCACATAAGGGAAAAAAAACAATCCTCTCAGCTATTCACACTTACAAACAGAATTATATGTAAGACTTTTCCTTGTTAATATGGTCTCCAGGAACACATTCAATCATGACTAAGAAGGTAAGAACAGAGATTATCTGTTTGATCTGGACTGTAATCCTGGTTAAAGACTGTGCCCTTAACAATATCTGTAAAACTGATGTTTATGAGAGAGAAAAAAAATCAACTTTTTTCTGTGCTCAAAGGAGGAAATCTTTACATGTGGAAGCTGTGATGATAGATAGCTAAATAGCTAACCAGCAAGAGAGAGTGTGTGAGACAGAGAGAGATGATAGATAATAGAAGACAGATGGACAGATAGACAGACAGATGATAGACAGAGATAGATAGATGATAGATGATAGATAGATAGATAGATAGATAGATAGATAGATAGATAGATGCATGGATGGATAGATGGATAGATGATGGATGGATGATGGATAGATTGTAGATGGATAGATGATAGATGGTTAGGGTGGATGGATTGGATAGATTGGATAGATGGATGGACAGACAGACAGACAGATGGATAGACGGAAGGGGGAGAGAGAGAGAGAGAGAGAGAGGTAGACAGGCAGACCGACCGACAGATAGATGTAGGCTGAGCCATTCCGGAATGTAGGCGATGCTATTGGAATGATAGCCATAAGACATACCAAGTTTTGGGATCCCAGGTTTCATATGGCCTTGAAAATCATCCCAGGATTCAAATTCAAATTAATTAAACACCATGAAATAAAATTCCTGTGAATGCAGTGATTATTATTTTTTTTCCTGTCGTATTAATCTGTTTGAATTGGGGAGGTGGGAAGGTTTCCAGGGATCCATTTGAGATTTAGTCTGAACCACTGATGATCCAGCAGCCTTGAATTTTGCATCCTTCCCTTCTAAGAAAAAGCAGCTTATCTCCCAAGGTTAATTCTTCCTAGGAGATAAGAGCCATGAACCTAAGAAGCAAAAGGTAGCCACCTTCTCCCATAATTGTCTATGAAAGTTATTTCTGCTTGTGCAGTAGAGGAAAAGTTATTTCCTGTTCAAGGGATGCCTTCAGAATATCTGTTCTTGTGAAGGTAATTAAAATGAGCCCAACCTGATGATCATGAAGAATTTGTAAACAAATTTGTAAATTTGTCTGCTTCATGTATGGATTGGAGGGTTTAAAGTGGCTAATGATGGCAGTAGTCCATTAAAAGGAAGGGATCTCAAAGCAAAAACCCTCCAATCCATACATGAAGCAGACTGACACCCATCATGAAGAGGTGGCACGGCCATGAACACGAAGCCAAACAACAGCAACACAGCTCACCAGCTCAAATCCCCCTGCTATTCAGACTAACCGGAGCACAACCAAGCCCCCACCTAAACAGAACACACACCCATCCAATCAGAGCACAGCCAACCCCCCATCCAATCAGAGCACAGCCAAACCCCCAACCAATCAGAACACACCTCCACCCAATCAGCCAAGCTCCCACCCAATCAGTTCAACCCCCACTGGCAGTTAAAAGGAAGAAACAGCTGCAATCACACACATTGCCCCTAGAAGCACGAAGCTGAAAACACCAGCCTGAAGATGACGAATGAGACTTCGTCGAAACGTTGCCAAGACACCTCCAATTTTACGTGGGAGAAAACCTGAATAACCAAAGACCTACATACAAACACCCGCAAAAACCTCAGAAATACATACTCTCTTTTGCCTTTCAGCTCCAACCCAGGAGCCCTCAAGCAGTTGCATCCACAACAAACCAGTATAGATCTATTTCAAGCTTCTTAGCTCTCATCAGCCAGCCTTACCCTTACTTGGATTCGAACCAGGTAAAAAAAATAACCAGTAGTAAAAAAAATTGAATCCCACCACTGACCAGGACCATGTGCTTGGTGGTTCTGTTCACCATTAAACCCTCTTTCCAAACAGCCTCCATGTTTCCAGTGTCTTTCTCTCTGCTTGGAACTGAACCAGATGGATATTTCTTTCAACACTCTTGTACACCAATTCTGAGATAGCTTTCAGTACAATTAATGGGGATCTGATTTTTTTTTTCTCATTCTATTTTGTCAAGATTCTCCTCCCCACCCCCTGCCCCACCTTAGGACTTTCTTGTTGATATCTCAAGGACTTCTTAGGAGGTCCCTGAGCACCACATAGACCTCTGTGGGCCAATTTAAGAAAGCTAATCTTGGAAAGTTTTGTGCACTAAGTTATTGAAAGATACAGTATATCCAAGTGTCTGTGTGTGTGCTTGTTAAGTGTGTTTCTATGAATGCACACAAACACATACAGGATGTAAATGTATATATAATATATTTCCCTATTGAAGTAACAGTTCTTCAGAAAAATATGACATTTCAGCTAGAAAAATAGACGTTTTAATTATCCATTTTGGGGAGGCTATATTTACATCATATTACATCATTTTTCTAGATGTTCTATTTTTTGGGTATTACTTTGCAGTAACATTCCTCGTTATAACATGTGATTTGAGGCCACGATGGCCTTTTAAAAATCCTTGACTTTTATCAACTGACAATGCCCCAAATTTAGTTAACTATTCAGACACTGTTTTTTTTTTTTTAAAAAAAAATATGATTTCCAGTATTGTGGCAGAAAATAGGGACACTTGATTCCCTATTTTGATGATGGCATCATTAAAGGATTTCTGTTTGTCTGCCTGCCTGCCTGTCTTTCTGTCTGTCTGTCTGTCTGTCTGTCTATCTATCTATCTATCTATCTATCTATCTATCTATCTATCTATCTATCATCTATCCATCCATCCATCCATCCATCATCTATCTGTCTGTCTGTCTATCTGTCCATTCATTGTCTGTCTGTCTGTCTATCTGTCTGTCCATCCGTCCGTCCATTCATCCATCATCCATCCATCTATCTATCTATCTATCTATCATCTATCATCTCTTTTATCTAACATCAATCTATCTCTATCATTATCTATCTATTTAGCATTAATCTATCTCTATCAATCTATCATTTATCCATCCATCATCTATCTATCTATCTATCTATCTATCTATCTATCTATCTATCTATCTATCTATCATCTACCTATCATCCATCTCTCTCTCTCTCTCTCTCTCTCCCCTCTCTCTCTCCATCTTTCTAACTTTTTAGTCTAAGTTACTGTCAATTCCCTCTCCCCTCTCTGTTTATCTATCTCTCTATCATCTATTTCTATCTCCCTCTGATCCCTTTATTCTGGGGAACTGATAGTGTATGGCAGGGCTGTCAAACTCCTGGCCCATGGCCCAGATGTGTCACACGTTGGCCATGCCCATGCCCGGTTTTGCGAAGAGGCGGAAAGTCCCGATATGCCGCCATGACGATGTGAGTTCAACAGCCCTGGTGTATGGAGATCAAAATTATACAAACACAAATCCTCTCACTTTCCACGAGATGCAAAGAAAGGTAGAAACTAATGGAAGTTGGTTTTTCATAAAGCACAATGGTAGAATCAGAAGGTATATCTCACCACTGTGTCCTTAAAACACCACTTTTCTTGCTATTATTGTTTTCGGCATGAGTCTGACACTTAAACTCCAAAAGCTTTCTTGAGATAAGCATTGACTTTTGTGGGCAGGCTGGGGGTAAGGCGGAGTGCCAACTATAATTTGCACTCTTCGGAGTTCCTATTCATCAACAGATTGGCACTTACAATTCCTTCATTTGATTGCAGCAAAAATAAAATGTAGCCATATCTTTAGACCTGGATTTAGGTTCACAATAACCCAAAGGCATATCACACCGGGATATACATTGGTATCAGAATCAACATATTCTTGAATTAAATGAATGGTCACTCCTTTTTGGGAGCAAGGATGTCCATTCGTTTCAAGGCATCTTTGAAGACTTCCTTCACTTTCTCATTCCGGAGGGTATATATGAATGGATTCAGCAAAGGGGTCACCACAGTATGAAGTAGAGCCATGCCTTTGTAGAAGCCAGAGGAATGGATTTTCTCTGGTAGAAGGTACATGAAAATGGAACATCCATAAAAAATCAAGGCCAAAATAATGTGAGCACCACAGGTTGAAAACGCTTTTCGTCGGCCAGCTGAAGATGGAATGCGTAGGATGGTGGCAATGATATATATGTAAGACACCGAGGTTAGGAAAAGTGAAGACAGGACAACCAGAACCGTTGATATGTAGCTCAACCATTCCAGTGTGGTTGTGTCCTTACAGGCCAGTCTCAGCACAGGGAGGATATCACAGTAGAAGTGGTTAATAACATTGGGGCCACAAAATGGGATCAGAGAAAAGGGGGATTGCTGAGAAAAGGACCGAGAAGAAGGCTCCTATCCAAGAGCAAGCAGCAAGTTGGAAGGTGAACCAACCACTCATGATGACAGAATATCTCAAGGGGTTACAGATGGCCACATAGCGATCAAAGGCCATGATAGCTACCAGAATGTAGTCTGAAGTTCCCAAGAAAAAATAGAAATATATCTGCATCATGCAACCCATAAAGGAAATAACTTTTCGCTCTGTGATTATATTGAATATCATTTGGGGAATGATAACATTGGTGAAGCAGAGTCTGGAGAATGAAAGGTTGCCCAGGAGCCAATACATGGGGGTGTGGAGTCGATAGTCTTTCCACACAGAGAAGATAATTAGAACATTCCCACTTATTATTACTATGTAGATCACTGCTAGGACCAGGAACACAGGAACCTTGCATTTCTGGATGCCAGGAAAACCTGTTAAAATGAATTCTTTCACTGTGCTGTAATTTTCAGACCTCATACTTCCTTTTATTATTTGTAATCTACTGGAATTTTTTAAAAAAGTTAAATTAATTTGACGTCCATTTGTTCAAAATCAAGAATAACAAGGTCATTATTTTTCAGAGCAGGAAATTTGTCTTCCCTGGATTCAGTTATATCATGAGTCAAAACATTGAAAAATCACATTTCCTCATCAAATGACGTATTTGAGCAAAGGTACTACACAATGACAAGCAGATGAGCTCTTGCTCATGATGAGTCTAAGCATGCACTATTTAATATTTTCAATAAAAGAATACCAATGTTGTAATAACTTCAGGAATCGTTATATAACAGAATCAATATATAACAGAATAACAGAACAATAGAGTTGGAAGTGACCTTGGAGGTCAATTGATTAATCAACCAACCAATCAATCAATCAATCAGTCCATAAGAATAGATCTGGAAGGGACTTGGAGGTTTTCTAATCCAACTCCATGCTCTGGCAGGAAACCCTATATCATTTCAGTCAAATGATTGCCCAGTGTCTTCTTAAAATCCTCCAATATTGGAGCACCCACAACTTCTGGAGGCAAGCAGTTCCACTGATTAATTGTTTTGTCAGGAAATTTTTCCTTATTTCTAGTTTGCTTCTCTCCGTGATTAGTTTCCATACCTCACTTCTTTCGTTGCCTTCAGATACTTTGGACAATAGGTTGTCTCCCTCTTCTTTATGGCAACCTTAAGAGGTTGCAGAAAAAAATGCTTTTAAAAGCCTCTGACGATCAGGCAACTCAGCTGGGATCGCCAGAGGCTTTTAAAGGCATTTTTTTTTTCCTACAACCTCTTCGGCTGAAGAGGTTGTAGAAAAAATGCTTTTAATTTATCTAGCTTTTGAGCGCCACCTGAGAAGAAAGTTGGGATATAAATTCCAACAAATGCAGAACAAAATACATTATCCTTAATATAAAAAAAGTTTATTTCTTTATGATTATACACAAAAGAATCATAACAAATACTGTCCACATGTTCAGGATTTAGAAACCTTGAGCATCTGTACAGGTAGTCCACAAATTACAACCAACTCTTTAGTAACTGTTTGAAGTGATAATAGCACTGAAAAAGAGATCAGGGGTGAAATTAAAAAATTTCCCCTACCGGTTCTGTGGGTATGTCTTGTTGGGGGAGGCCATGTGACTGGGTGGGCGTGGCCAACTCGACATCACTCATATCTAGGGGCTCCTCACCGGCCCCTCCCAGCCACTCTGTTGCAATATTTTCAGGATCAGACTCAATAATATTAGTGAGAGTTAAAGTTTTAAATATACTTCCTTTTATTTACAATAGGCATTCTATATTCACTGAATATTCACAGATAGAAGCAAAGAAAAGGGTGTAGGTGGCTCCTTATATATACAATGGGTGGAGCTATAAGTGGGAGTGGTGAATTATGAATACATTAAGAAGTGAAGAATAAGTTAACCCCTGATACCCCATTCATATACTATTTACACATTAGAGAATAAGGCATTTACATCTGACAAATCCCCCTCTAAATGCCGATTCGTTATACAACACCAATTACATTCAGATTCAGGACAATACAAGACATACAATTTAGATGTTAAATATTTGTGTTGCTTAGAAGGTAAAGGCTTTGTCAATATGTCAGCTAATTGTTCTGAAGTATCACAATGCACTGCTTTAATAAATCCATCCTGAGATAATTGTCTTACATGTTTAAATTTTATATCTATATGCCTGGACCTTTGTCCAATGGCATCAGATCTAGATATTTCAATGGCTGCTTTATTGTCTTCATGCATAACAAAAGGCAAAGCAGGTTTTTTCCAAACATCTGAAATTAAATCATTAAACCATACAAGGTTATTTGCAGCTTTGGATAAACAAACATATTCCGCTTCTGTCGTTGAAGTGGCTACTAGTTCTTGTTTACCAGTATACCAGTAAACTGGACAGTCATTTAAAAGAAAAATATAACCAGATGTACTTTTTCTGCATGATGTGTCTCCAGCCCAGTCCGCATCTGCATAACATGTAAGCTTTGGTTCTTTATTATTACTAGGTTCTAATACTAAGCAAAAATCCAGTGTACATTTCAGATATCTTAAAATTCTTTTAACAGCTTCCCAGTGATACATTGTTGGTTTGCTGACGTGTCTGGATAATAAATTGAGTGGTAAGGCGATATCTGGTCTAGTCCAATTAGATATATAAAGAAGTGAACCTATGATTGATCTATAAAACGTGTTATCCTTGAATTCAGGTGAAGATTCATCAGTATTTCTAAGAAAATCAGTTTGCATAGGAGTATCACAGGGTTTGGCATTGTTTAAATTGCATTTATTTAAAAGTTCTATAATCTTATCTCTCTGAGTAAGTTTGAATCCCCTTCTAGTCTTATTAATTTGAACACCGAGATATTTGTTCACTTTACCTAGAGATTTCAACGAGAAATGTTCATTTAACTTATTTACAAAAATTTCTCTTCTCTCTTTGTGTTTTCCTATATATAGAATGTCATCTACATAAATCAACACAAATTCAGTGTAATCATCACCCTTTTTGACAAAGAAACAGTTATCAGCAGTGGTAGCGTTGAAATCCATGGTCTTAAGTACTTTTACTAAACAATCATACCATCTTTTACCAGATTGTTTTAATCCGTATAAACTCTTGTTCAACAGCCAAATTTCATTTTTGTTGGTGTATTGACTGTGAGGTGCTCTTACGTATATTTCCTTATCTAGTTTTGCGTGTAGATACGCAGTTTGTATGTCATATTGAAATACATCAAGGTTGAGTGCTGATGCTACCACTAGAGCTGTTTTGACACTCTCTGTTCTTACAGTGGGGGAATACGTGTCAGTATAGTCCTCCGGATATTTCTGTGCGTAACCTTGTGCAACTAATCTAGCTTTATATAGAGTATTGCCTCCTTCTAAGTTCTTAATTTTATATATCCACCTGGTACCAATAATCGTTTTATCTTTAGGTGCAATTGCAGGTGTAAATACATTTAATCCTTGTAAACTTTCCATCTCTTTTTTCATAGCTAATTCCCATTTTTCTTTTTCTTCACGAGGGAGTTTTAAAACTTCCTCATAAGTATTAGGCGTTATTGGCTCACCATCCATATGCATTATGTAATCTCTGTATTTATTTGGCATTTGATTTCTGTTGTTTCTAATGGCTCTTTCAGGTTTGCTATTGTTATCATGCAAGTATCTTGCTTCTTTTTTTGTTAGTGTGTCTGTCTTTATTTTGTGTTGGCTATTTGTCCAAGTTTTGGTTTTGCTTTTATATTTGTTGATATTCTGTTTTTCTATGGTCCCTTCCTCATGAGATTTTGTATCTTTACATTTATTTGGAAATATTTCATTAAGATGTAATTTAGACCAGTTGGCCTGTTCATGGAACACAGCTGTTCTGGAAACTATAAATTTGTTATTATTATCAATGAATCTGTACCCTTTGGTGCCAGTTTCATATCCCATAAATCTGAGTCTTCTGGATACGTTTTCTCCCTTTCTTCTCAACTGTTTAGGTATGTGTACGTCTGCAGTGACTCCAAATATGTGCATGTGTGCTAATTTTGGTTTCCTATTATACATTACTTCATATGGTGTCTTATTTACAATACTGGACCAGGTTCTATTTTGTGTGTAATTTGAATAATGTAAGGCTTCTGACCAAAATTGTTTGCTTAAGCCAGCATCCTCCAATGTGCATCTAATCATGGTTTGTAATGTGGAATTCTTTCTCTCTGCAATCCCGTTCTGAAACGCAGAAAATGGACTAGACGTGTAATGTAGCATTCCTCTATCCTTTAACCATTGGGAGAATTCTTTAGACATGAATTCACATCCCCTATCTGTCATAATTTGTTTTATTCTGATATTGTGTTGTGTTTCTATGCGTTTGTAAAATTCCTTAAATTTTTGAAAGGTTTCATCTTTGTGTTTTAATGTATAAACAAACCCATAACGGCTATAATCGTCTACTATTGTCAGGAAGTAACGTTTTCTATAGGTGATTGATGGAGTTAATGGGCCAACTAAGTCCATGTGTACTAAGTCAAAAATTTTGTTAGTTGATCTAGTAGATTTTCTTGGTCTGGGACTAGTTTTTAGTTTTGTAGATTTACATACTGAGCATTCCAAATAGTTTTCACAATTTTTTATTTTGACACCTTCTGCGTGTTCAGTCATTTTTTGTACTACAGGAAAACTGGCATGTCCTAACTTCCTATGTAAGATGTGAGCACACTCATCATGAATTGGTTTACCTATTTTTGGTTTTTTTTTATTGTGTGCATCTGCGTGATCATGAGATATTTTACATTCATCATTGTCACTGTTACTAATATTTTCATCATCTGCTTCAATACAATCTTCCATATTTGAATCAATGTTATGCAACCATTTTTCCTTTGTTATCAGATAAGGTAGGCCTCCTTTAATCATCACAGTGCCTATATTTATTTTATTCTTCTCTAAAATCGCTTTTCCCTTTGAGAAAACTATATTAATGTCAGAATCTCTACTTAGTTTTATGGCACTTAGTATGTTATGAGGTATTTCAGGTATTAACAATACCCCCTCTATTTTTCCTAGACCAGGCAAGGTTACGTTTCCTCTGCCTAACACTTGAACCTTTTCTTGATTAGCTACTTTTATTACAAATTTATCTTCTGTAAATGAAGACAATATATCTTTGTTATTAGTGGTGTGATTAGTTGCTCCAGAATCAATAAGCCAATTATTGTTCTCATTTTGCTGTATTTTAGTGTTGTCTTGTTTATTTAATCCATTCAGTGAACCAGATTTTCTATCCTTTGAATTATCTCTGCCCCCTCTATTCTCTTTGTAATTTGGTGGGCTTCTATATCTATGTCTATCTATGGAAGACTGTCTATAATTGTATTTGTTCCTATATTCTGACCTATGTCTTTCCTTTGAAATTTTGGGACAATCTCTTCTATTGTGTTCCCTGGATCCACAATTGTGACATTTAAATGTTTCATTATATTTTTCTTGGAAAGCTACTTTCCTATAAGGTTTGTGTTCTGTGTGATTGCTGGAACGATTTCTTCTTGAATTGTCTTCTGCTATCAATTTATTGGATAGACTTTCTATGGATAAATATCCTAGATTGATAGTGTCTAAATGTGACATAAAACTGTCCCATGATGAATCAAGTGAGTTGATAATAACACTTTTCATTGTTTGGTCTGAAATTACCTCCCCCCTCAAATGCAGCTCAGCTCTTATTTTGTTTAAAGATATTAAATGCTCACTTATGGAAACCCCTGGTTTCACTCTAGATGAAAAGAAATCCTTAGACATTCTTGTGGTGGTAGCCACACTATCGCTGTGAAACAAATTAAACATGCATTGAATAATTTCTGAAACAGTCAGATTAGGTTTGATGCTATGATACATTGCAGGAGACACACTAGATATTATTAAGAAAAATGCTCTATGGTGTAAACAATCTATTTTTAAAGTCCAAGGTCTTTTTGGGGGACTAGTGATAAAAAATAGTAAATTTTCCTTCATAAAGACAACCTGGAGTTGTTGATACCATTCTTGCAAATTAATGCCATCAACCCTTAGTTTTGGGAAGTCACTGGGTAAATTTCCGACATTATTTTGTCCATTACTTACGACCTGGGGCAGTCCGTGGTCTCGCAAGTGTAGAAAATTGCAAAACGGCATGGGGATGCTCGCAACGAGTCTGCGTGGTTCTCTCGCCAGTTCATGTCTTCCCGGACCGTCTGCGTAGTTTCGCGCATGCGCGTTGTCCATTTCTTCTTTGTAGTCGTCGTGGAAGGTTCTCTCCATTGCGGCTCGCTCGCTCTGCTCTGCTTCAGACGAGTCGGTCTCTGGTTCGACTTTGCGAGTTCTGATGACGGCGGCTGCTCTCCTTTTTCTTTTGGGAGCGTTGGCACTTGCTTCGGTCTGTGGTGTAGGGCGGAATCGACAAGGCTCTCTGGGTTCGGGCGTCGGCGCTTTCGAAGTCAGGATAGGAGCGGGCAGGTCTTGAGGTATCGGCTTGCTCGCTCGCTTCTTCGGTGACTCTTTGGTAATTTTTAGTTTTGGCCCAAATGCAGCAAAAAGTGTTTTCATTGCTGATTTTATTTGGGATTTTGTTGAGTCATCTTCACTTTCTGATTCTGATTCTTCTGAGGAGTTCGAATCTTCTTTTTCATTTTCGTTGTCTGATAACGTTTTTCGCGCCAGAAATTTTGAATTGAGCATTTTGATTGGCTCTGCTTCGCTCACCTTGGAGGTCTGTTGAAACCAAGATGGCTGCCATTCAAAATTTCGCGCGGGATCACCGTTTTTCTTCTTCGTAATGACTTTTTCTGCAGTCATATTACTCACTATTTTTGGGTCTTTAGACTTCTCATTAGTGATGTTTTTCTCTCTCGCTGCTCCGCTGTTCTTCAGCATTTCTTGGAGGTTCGCGATGAGGCTTTCATCATTCTTCTGGCTTTTTAATAGTTTTAATATCTCTGACCTGAGTTCGTTATTCTCTATTTCGATTTCTTCCTGGTCATCATTTTCGTCTATTATTTCTTCGTCTTCAGTGGTGTATTCTTCGGATTCTCTCGAAATTGCGTTTGTGGATTCGTTGATTATTTCTTGTTCTGTTTCCATTTCTTTGCTGTAGGCCCTGGTGTTGGGCCTATCTTTCTTAGACATTTTTAAGTTTTTATTGAGTCAATTAACCATCCTCTGCTACCAGCTTGTTGCAATATTTTCAGGATCAGACTCAATAATATTAGTGAGAGTTAAAGTTTTAAATATACTTCCTTTTATTTACAATAGGCATTCTATATTCACTGAATATTCACAGATAGAAGCAAAGAAAAGGGTGTAGGTGGCTCCTTATATATACAATGGGTGGAGCTATAAGTGGGAGTGGTGAATTATGAATACATTAAGAAGTGAAGAATAAGTTAACCCCTGATACCCCATTCATATACTATTTACACATTAGAGAATAAGGCATTTACATCTGACACACTCCTTGTCACAAATGGCAGGAAAATGAGCCTTAGCAGACTAAAGCACTGTTAAGTAACACCAGCTGCCTGCAATTACTGCAAGTTCAAATCTCACCAGGCTCAAGGTTGACTCAGCCTTCCATTTTTTCAAGGTAGATAAAATGAGGACCCAGTTTGTGGGGGCAATAAGCTGACTTTGTATAAAAAAGAACACCGCTTAGGGGGCCCCAAAAGCCCTACTAAGCAGGTATATACAAAAGTATGAAGACTATTGCTTAACACATTGTAAGCCGCCCTGAGTCTCTGGAAAAGGGTGGCATATAAATCAAACCAATAATAATAAACAATAAACAATAAAATGGGGAGGGGAATATTCCTGCCTACCATCGTTCCCTCGGTCTGTGCTGTGATTGAGGAATGGATGACAGGCAGGAAAATCCCCTTCCCCATTTTTCTGCCTTTCACAAAAACGGCTCCATTCCAGCCATTCCCTCCTGTCCCCCTCCCTCCTGGAGACTACCTTAAAAGGGACAGGCTGCAGCAGCTCTGTTGTGAATGGAGGGAGAAAAGTTAGCATTCTCTCCGCTGCATTTAACATTGAATTCTGTGGCAGAGAGAATGCTAACTTTTCTCCCTCCATTCAAAATGGAGCTGCTGCTACATTTATGGTTCCCTCCTGGCCCCCTCCCTCCTGGGGACTACCTTAAAGGGACAGACTGCAGCAGCTTTGTTCTGAATGGAGGGAGAAAAGTTAGCATTCTCTCTGCTGCATTTAACATTGAATTCTGTGGAATATCGAGCGGCCGGAAGAGGTGAGTGGCAACCGATCGTGCGTGGGTGGGGCCAAGGAGGGGTAATTACTACCGGTCTGGCGAACTGATGCCCATAATCCCTAGTGGTTCACTCGAACCGGTCTGAACCGGTAGGATTTCACCCCTGCTTATGACCGTTTTTCACACTTATGACCCTTGCAGCATCCCCATGGTCACATGCTCAAAATTCAGACACTTAACAACTGACTCGTATTTATGACGGTTACGGTGTCCCAGAGTCACATAATCCCCTTTGGCAACCTTCTGACAAACAAAGCCAATGGGAAAGCCAGATTCGCTTAATGACCATGTTTGTTTGTTTGCTTGCTTGCTTGTTGATTTATTTATTGAATTTATATTGCTGCCTATTCGCTCATGGGGACTCAAGGTGGCTCACAGAATTTCAAACCTGATTTAAAACAATAAAACTAATAAAAAGAATCAAATAAATTAATATAATATAATATAATACAATCACCCCCACCCCTGCCCCTCCACCAGCAGATCAAACGAGCCATTTAATGGGCTCCATCCCACTCTGGATTTGCCAGGCCCGTTGACAGAACCAGGTCTTCCGCACCTTCTGAAAGAGTGTTAGAGTGGGGGCCGTTCTAATCTCTGGGGGAATGGTGTTCCAGAGAAGGGAACCAACATGGAGAAGTCCCTTCTTCAGGGTTCCATCAGGTATATCTCCCTCGGGGATGGGATCCACAACATTCCCTGCCTCCCTGATCTGATGGGTCGGGTAGATGTGACCGGTAAGAGACGGTCCCTCAGATCACCTGGCCCCAAACAATGAAGGGCTTTAAAGGTGACAACCAGCACCTTGAATTGCACCCGGAAACAAATTGTTAACCAACGGAGCTCCCGCAGGAGAGGTCTCACATGTGCACACCGGGGTCTACACAAAACCATGCGAGCTGCTGCATTAGTAACTTAACTGCAGTGATTCATTTAACAACCGTGTCAAGAAAGAGAGTAATGTGGGGCAAACCTCACTTAACAATTGTCTCAACAACAAAATTGTTGGACTTACATTGTGGTCATAAATCGTGGACTACCTGTATTGCAAACTGTAAAGACAAATGATGTTTTTAAGTCTGAAATTATTGCCAGTTGAATTCTGATTGCATCACTCAAAATGTCACCGATGCCACCATTTTCTAAATTTCATCTCATTCCTACTACATGTGAGAGTCCTGGAACTCTCCATAACACCGCTCCTGCGCGAGCTGCACTGGCTCCCAGTGGTCTTCCGGATGCGCTTCAAGGTGTTGGTTACCACCTTTAAAGCGCTCCATGGCATAGGACCTAGTTATCTTCGAGACCGCCTTCTGCCACCGACGACCTCCCATCGACCCGTGCGCTCCCACAGAGAGAGCCTCCTCGGGGTGCCATCAGCCAAACAATGCAGGCTGGTGACCCCCAGGGGGAGGGCCTTCTCTGTGGGGGCTCCCACCCTCTGGAATAAATTGCCCCCAGAGATAAGGAGAATCCAAGACCTTCGTGCCTTCCGCCATTCCCTTAAAACTTTCCTTTTTCAACAAGCCGGGCTGGCCTAACAAATCCTTTTAAATGATTTTAAATTCGTTTGTCTTTTTAAATGTTGGGCCAAATTGAGATATTTCCTTTTAATCTGTTCTTAATCTATGTATTATGTATTTATGTGTTTTTACTTGGCTGTACACCGCCCTGAGTCCGTAGGGAGAAGGGCGGTATATAAATCTAAAGTAAATAAATAAAATAAATAAATAAACTATTGTTCCATTCATTGTCTCAATTTAAGGTCCCTTTCTTTTTCTGCATTGCATTCTGGACGGCTTTTTTGACTTCAGTGTTCCGAATTGTGTATATGAAAGGATTCAGCATTGGGGTAAGAGTGGTGTTCAAGACCGCCACAGTCCTTGTCAAGTGGTATGAGGACTGGACGTTGGGCCTCACGTACATGAAGACAAGAGCGCCATACAATATGGACACCACCACCAGGTGTGATGTGCAGGTGGAGAAGGCCTTCTTCCGCCCTACGGCGGAGGGAATGCGCAGGACGGTGGCAATAATGAAAATGTAGGACAGAATCATGAGAAGCAAGGTCATAATCACGATTACAAAGGCAGTCAACAGTCTGAGAGACTCAACAAAATGGGTGTCCGCACAGGCAAGGCTCAACAGGGGACCAATATCGCAGAAGAAACTGTCAACGACATTGGACCCACAGAACGGCAATCTCCAAACCATAAAATAATGAAAAAAGATAATCACAAAGGCGGCATACCAGGTGGCCAAAGACATGTGAAGGCACACCTGCTTGGACATCATGATGGGATACTGAAGGGGCTTGCAGATGGCCAGATAGCGGTCAAAGGCCATAGCGGTGAGGATAAAAAGCTCCGTACTACCAAAACAGAAGTGAAAAAATCCTTGAGTGAGGCAACAGTGGAAGCAGATGGTTGTTTTGGTTTGTATAAACGTCTGTAGCAATTTGGGTACCACAGTGGAGGTATAGCAGATCTCCAGGAAAGCAAGGTTGCTCAGGAAGATGTACATCGGGGTCTGAAGTCTTGGCTCAATTGCCACAATGATGAGGATGAAGCCATTCCCAAGGATGGTTACAAGGTACATGAACAGACCCACCACAAAGAAGACTCGGTGAAGATCATACAGAAAAGGAATTCCTAATAGGATGAATTCAGTTACTCTGGACATATTCCTAGGCTCCATCGTTTCAAAATTGTCAATGATTTTTCAGTGGTAGCTCAGATGACATCTAGCATTTCATGAAATTATCACTAACGTGTGCATTACATTTACAAATCAAGTTAAGGAACAGAAACAAATGAAGAAAAAAATCCCAGGAAGGAAGGGTATAGGAAAATCCCAGGAAGGAAGGGTGTAGGAAGCACAGTGCATTTAAAATGTCTGAAATCTTCTATTTATCTAAATTTGTCTGTCTGGAAAACTGACTATTATTGTTATAACACCTACACGTTTAATGAAAAAAAGGAAATGCATTTTGTCATTTGCAATACATTATGCCAAGAAGTATATGGAAAGTCATAATAATGTCAAAATTCAGGTGCACCACATTAGATTTCAGTTTTTGGATTGATATTTCAGAAGTTACACTGGCCATCTTCTTTTTTCCTGGAATAAAAGAAGAACACATTTCAGCAGAAAAAAATATCTTATTAAATAAAGGTGCTTTCTCAAAAGGCAACTGGACTTCCTTTGTTTCTCCTTGAAGGTGTTTAGCTTCTCATTCAAGAAGCTTCACCAGTTCTGACTAGATGGCATGGGGAGGGTGATACTATTAGTTATTCCTGTCAGAATTTTTTTTTTAAATTTGATTTATATGCCGCCCTTCTCCGGGGACTCAGGGCGGCTTACAATGGGTTAAGCAATAGCCTTCATACTTTTGTATATTTTTACAAAGTCAGCTTATTGCCCCCACAAACTGGGTCCTCAATTTACCTACCTTAGAAAGGATGGAAGGCTGAGTCAACCTTGAGCCTGGAGAGATTCGAACTTACAGTAATTGTAGACAGCTTTCTTTAGCAGGTTGCAGATAGTAACCTACTTTTAAGGTTCCAAAGAGGAACTATTTTCCCTCACATTTTCAGTTCTGGAGAAGGTTCTGGAATAATAAATGAAATGTTTTCAAGTAAAACAGGAAAGTCCAATTGCCTTTAGGAAGCAAGCACCTTTGGGATGTGGGAAGCCCCTCCCCATTTTAGAAAAATGAAATATTTTGAGGAATATTTTTAAAAAGGCAGAATATTGTATTTCCCTAAATGAGAAATGGAAAAAGGTGTTTTTTTAGAGGCAGGAAGCAGCCCCAATCTCCCTGCCCCCAAGCAGAAACTGAGGAGGCACCTTTTAGGAATGCAGATTGGGTCACCCATTCAAGACAGGATATTTTTAAACTCCCTGCAGCAAAGTCTGAACAAAGGCAGGATGGTAGGATTAGCCCCTCACTCAAGATCCAAACCAGGATTAGAGCCGTTAAACCACAATAGGAATTGCCCAACAAATTCAAATTTCCTTTTGGCAAAGTGTGGGTGACAGGCACACTTTTACTGGCAGGGACAACCAGGACCTGGATGACTGAGAATCTCCATAGAGGGAATTCTTTGAAAAAGACAGTTATGGATTTCTTTATCGATAATGCTTCATCTGTAAAATAAGCCAGCCAAATTTAGAATCCTAAAATGATGGAGCACATGGGATTCTTATTCTCTCTGTGTACCTCTCCATCCTTTGGACCATCACACTGACAATTTGGAAAAAAATGGAGGGAGTGTGATACAGAAAAAATGCACGCTGCTTTGAGTTTCTGAACAAAAACTAGAATACAAATCAGGTAAATAATTAGACGATCTGACTTGATTCCTTTCTATTAGCTTACCAAGGGCTCAAATTCCTACTGAACATCAAAAGAGACATAGAAAGGATTTTTCCTGCCTTTTTGAAATGTTCATCTCAGTTTACAAATCCTTTGATAATGAGGTTGGGCTCACTTTAATTACCTTCATAAGAACAGATATTGTGAAATCATCCCTTGACCAGGAAATAATTTTTCCTCTACTGCATGAACATGGACAATTATGGGAGAAGGTGGCTACCTTTTGTTCATGACTCTTATCTCCTAGGAAGAATTAACCTTGGGAGATAAGCTGCTTTTTCTTAGAAGGGAAGGTTGTAAAATTCAAGGCTGCTGGATCATCAGTGGTCCAGACTAAATCTCGAATGGGTCCCTAGAAACCTTCCCACCTCCCCAATTCAAACAGATTAATAAAACAGGGGGAAAATCCCTTATCACTGCATTCACAGGAATTTTATTTCATGGTGTTTAATTAGATTGAAATAAACCAGAGTCAGTTTTGACTCTGGTCCAGTCGTGAGTTTATATCAACACCTCCATGTCAAGAGTTTGAATCTTGGGATGATTTTCAAGGCCATATGAAACCTGGGATCCCAAAACTTGGTGTAACTTATGGTTATAATTTCAATAGCATCACCTACATACCAGAATATGTATATATCATCACTTAGTCTATGTCTGTCTGTCTGTCTGTCTGTCTGTCTGCCTGTCTCTGTGAGTCTCTTTGTCTTTCCATCTATCCATCTGTCTAGCTATCTGTCTGTCCATCTGTCTGCCCATCCATCCATCCAACCACCCATCTATCATCTGTCTGTCTGTCTGTCTATCTATCTATCTATCTATCTATCTATTTATCTATCTATTTATCTATCTATCTATCATCTGTCTATCTATCATCTATCTATCTATCTATCTATCTATCTATCTATCTATCTATCATCTATCTATCTATCTATCTATCTATCTATCTATCTATCTATCTATCATCTGTCTGTCTATCTATCTTTACTGACAGTTAGAACAATTAATCAGTGGAACAACTTGCCTCCAGAGGTTGTAAATGCTCCAACACTGGAAATTTTTAAGAAGAGATTGGATAACCATTTGGCTGATGTGGTGTAGGGTTTTCTGCCTAAGGTGGGGGTTGGACTAGAAGACCTCCAAGGTCCCATCCAAGTCTGTTATTCTATTATTTTCCATTTTCTATTTCCTATTTCCTATTTTCTATTATTTTCTATTTTCTATCTATCTATCTATCTATCTATCTATCTATCTATCTATCTATCTATCTATCTATCTATCTATCATCTATCTATCTATCTATCATCTATCTATCATCTTCTATCATCTCTCTATCATTTCTGTCTCACACACTCTCTCTTTCTGATTAGCTATTTAGCTATCTATCATTACAGCTTCCACCTGTAAAGATTTTCTCCTTTGAGCACAGAAAAAAAGGTGATTTATTTCCTCACAAACATCAGTTTTACAGCTGTTGATAAGGGCACAGTCTTTAACCATGATTATAGTCCACATCAAATAGATAATCTCTGTTCTTACCTTCTTAGTCACCATTGAATGTGTTCTGGAGACCATATTAACAAGGAAAAGCCTTACATGTAACTCTATTTAGTAAGTGTGAATAGCTGAAAGATTTTTTTTCCCTTATGTGATTTCTTAACAGGTCCTCAGGGGTACCGCAAGTGATGTAAAAATTTCCCTTCAAGAAAGTATAATTTTATAAAGAACTTCAAATAAACTGGTGTATAATGGAGGAGTGAGATAAATCCATTTTTTAAATAAAGAGTAAATAAAAATGATCTGATTGAAAACTGAGCCATACTCCAGTGAGATTGGTTTCCAAATTTATCACCCTAATGTTGGAGATGTTTGTTTGTTTGTTTTGTTTTGTATTTTTTTTAATTGGATTTATATACTGCTCTACTCCCGAAGGACTCAGGGCGGTGAACAGCCACAGAATAAAACACATAAATACAAAAATTTAAAATAGAATAAAAACGAATTAAATAATTTGGCTGAGACAAATTTAAAATACCCAATAATTTAAAAACAAATTAAAATTTACTTTAAAAGGGGAAAAGAATTAGGCCAGGCCAGATTGATGAAATAAAAAAATCTTGAGCGCGCGACGGAAGGTGTGCAGATCCGGGATCCTCCGTATCTCTGGGGGGAGCTCGTTCCAGATCGTAGGTGCCCCCACAGAGAAAGCTCTCCCCCTAGGGGCCACCAGTCAACATTGTTTGGCCAACGGCACCCGAAGGAGCCTCTCTCTATGGGAGCATATTGGCCGGTGGGAGGCTATTGGTGGTAGCAGGCGGTCCCATAAATAACCAGGTCCTAAGCCATGGAGCGCTCTAAAGGTGATAACCAAAACCTTGAAGCACACCCGGAAGACCACCGGGAGCCAGTGCAGCTTACGCAGGAGAGGTGTTACATGGGAACGCCACGACGCTCCCATAACCACCCGCGAGGCCGCACTCTGCGCCAGTTGGAGCCTCCGAGTGCTCTTCAAGAGGAGCCCCATGTAGAGAGTGTTACAGTAGTCGAGACGGGACATGACGAGGGCATGAGTGACCATGCGCAAGGCATCCCGGTCCAGAAAGGGACGCAACTGGCATATCAGGTGAACCTGATAAAAAGCTCCCCTGGCCACAGCTGTCATATGATCTTCCAAAGACAGCTGTTCATCCAGGAGAACACCCAAGTTGCAAGCCCTCTCTGAGGGGGCCAAGATTTCACCCCCAATAGTCAGCGAAGGAACCAGCTGACTATAGGGACACCGGGAACCACAGCCACTCAGTCTTGGAAGGGTTGAGTCTGAGCTTGTTTCTCCCCATCCAGATCCGCATGGCCTCCAGGAACCGGTACATCACGTCAAGGGCATCATTGGGATGGTCCGGGGTGGAGATGTTGGGTATCTTACCAGAGAAATATAGTAAAGAAAATATCTATCTGATTATACATGTAATAACTGCAGTGAGGATAGTATTTGCACAAAATTGGATTGAAAAAAAATCCTTATAGAGGGAAAAGTAATTGACAAAATATTGGAATGTGCAGAAATGAATAGACTAATATTGGCAATTAAGGGAAAGGAAGAATCAGAATATTACAGAATATGGGGGGCAATTCTATCAATGGATAGAGATGAGATATAATAAAAATTAATATAAATGCAAGAAAAAAATGTTGTAATAAATTAAATTAAAATGTAAAAGTAAGACAGAAATGTAGCAAGAAAATGATGGTAGAGGAGGAATATGATGACAGAAAGATATGTACTCAGATGACACACTGAATAATTGATGTGTCAGGGTTCCAAGGAACACCCCAAATGAAATAAAGCTCTGAGGCCTGAGGTTCCTCAAACTTCCAATTTATTAGAGATGTCATGATGGCACATCTGGGAAAACCTGAATCTGAAAGCTTCCAGGTTTTCCACACCCAGCTGACAGTTCACAGCCTTGCCCCACACCCACAAGTTCATCACATTGTCCAATCAACTCTTCACACTCAACTGGATACAATCTTCAAGCAGTCTCCATCAGATGCAGGCAAAAGTCCTTGAATATGGAATGTTGTTATGACTAACTTTCTACCGCTCCAACAATAACCCCCTCCCAACTTCCCCAGCTAAAATATGTGGCAGTTAAGAAGCAAAAACGAAAATTGTCTTCCAAAACTGACATAATGATATATTGTTTGTTTAAACATAAAAATAAAAAAAAAATATTTCCTAGTATCAGGGTCTCTTCCAATGAGTCCTGTCTTCCTATAAGTGGCCAAAGTATTTGAGCTTCAGATCCTTCTGTGGCTGATTGCATTTAGGATTGACTGATTTGATCTCCTTGCTGTCCAAGGGACTCTCAAAAATCTTCTCCAACAATCTGCATGTCCATATCTCTATTTCTCAGTTTGACTATGCTTTTTTTTTTTTTTGGATGACTGATTTCCATTATTTGAATATCGTCCTTTAAAAAACTCTATACTGTACATGAACTATTAATTGGAAAGAAGGACATCACTTGTGCTATCCCTGAGGAACTATAAAGAAATCACATGAGAATTTTTTTTCCAACTCTTCATTGTTACTGAACAGAGTTATATGTAGAAATATTCCTCTCTAAACCTGTCTCCAGAACGTATTTGATGCTTCCTACAAGGTAAGAAAGAAGATTCTATATTTGATGTGGATTGTAAGGTCTTTCAGACTTATGGTAATTTTGGGGTTGGGTAACAAATGCTGATATGTTGAGATTTTCAACATTGATGTCAGTAAGATGAAGGCACCAAGCTTCTCTAAGTCATCTGTCTGTGCATATTTAACAGATTAACAGATTAACAGAGTTGGAAGGGACCTTATAGGTCATCTAGTCCAACACCCCTCCTCAATCAGGAGACCCTATACCATTTCTGACAAATGGAAGTCCAATCTTTTCTTGAAAGTCTCCAGTGATGAAGCTCCCACAGCTTCTGAAGGCAACTTCTATTCCATTGGTTGATTGTTCTCACTGTCAGAAAGTTCCTTCTCATTTCTAGGTTGAATCTCTCCTTGGTCAGTTTCCATCCATTATTCCTTGTCTGGCATTCAGGTGCTTTGGAAAACAGCTTGACCCCTTCCTCTCCGTGGCAGCCCCTCAAATATTGGAACACTGCTATCCTGGTCCTTCTCTTCCCTAGATTTGCCATGCCCAGTTCCTGTAACTGTTCTTATGTTTTAGTCTCCAGTCCCCTAATCATCTTGGTTGCTCTCCTCTGCACTTTTTCTAGAGTCTCAACATATTTTTTATAGTGTGGTGACCAAAACTGGATGCCCTATTAAAGGTGTGGTCTTACTAAGACTTCATAGAGTGGTATTAGTACCTCACTTGATCTTGATTGTTAATGCAATTTAGGATTGCATTGGCTTTTTTAGCTGCCACTGCACACTGCTGGCTCATATTTAGCTGATTGTCTACTAAGACTCCAAGATCCCTCTCACAGTCACTGCTTTTTGTGTGTGCATCTGTCCTGGGAAGTATGCATATAAAAAGCCTGCTGTTTTGAGTTGGACAGAGCATGCAGAAAGCGATGTGAAAGATGAAATTGTACTTCCAATTTATAGATGTGTTTTGCTGCTTTTGCTATATGACTTAATGAGATTTTTGTAAATTAAATGCATATTAGAGAAAAATTAGGAGGTAAAGAGAAGGATGGAATACAGTTGCCCTGATGAAAAGGAAGCTTAAATGATTGATTCCTTAAAAGGATGAGGTGTTTGTTTTACTTGGTGCTCGGGGAAATATATTGCCTAACATGGAGTACTCATTTCTAAAGATCTAAGTGTTAGAGCCCACTATCACAACATTGCCAAAAAGGCATTAAGAGTTGTTAACCTAATCTTGCGTAGCTTCTTCTCTGGTAATGTTGTACTACTAACTAGAGCATAGAAAACATTTGCTAGACCAATTCTTGAATACAGCTCATCTGTCTGGAACCCGCACTGCATATCAGACATAAATACAATCGAGAGAGAGTCCACAGATATTTTACGAGACGAGTCCTCCATTCCTCTACCCGCAATAAAATACCTTATGCCACCAGACTCCAAATTTTGGGCTTAGACAACTTAGAACTATGCCGACTTCAGTCTGACCTAAGCATAGTACATAAAATTATCTGCCACAATGTCCTTCCTGTCAGCAACTACTTCAGCTTCAACCACAACAATACATGAGTAAATAATAGATACAAACTCAAAATAAACCGCTCCAAACTCGATTGCAGAAAATATGATTTCAGTAACAGAGTGGTCAATGCCTGGAATGCACTACCTGACTCTGTAGTCTCTTCCCCAAACCCCCAAAACTTTAACCTTAAACAGTCTACTGTTGACCTCACCCCATTCCTAAGAGGTCTGTAAGGGGCGTGCATAAGCACACCAGTGTGCCTACCATCCCTGTCCTAATATTCCTTTTTACTTACTCTGTTCATGTATTCAAATTATGTTTATATTTTTACCTGTTCTCTTATATATGCTTGTCAAATAAACTTATGATTATGATTATGGAGTAAGGGCTGTAGGCATTGAAAGAGCAAATGGAAAAATTAAGATTAAGGTCGGAAAGTAGGAAAATGGTCAGGATGTCTACTACCATGAATTAATTGGTTGCAAGTTTTCTCACCCAGTTTTGAAATCTTTTCACTAACTGAAAAACAGAGTGAGTACAGTTCTTACATTGGAGTAACTGATCAGAGAGGACTAAAAACAGATTCCAATTCCAGACATACAAATTATGAAATACAATTCTTTTGTAATAGAATAAAAGAGAAATTCTTTCAAATTGCAACTGATTCCTGTCTACAAATATTCCTCACCACTCCTACATCTTTTAATGTAAATTAATCCTGTCTCTGTCTCTGTCTCTGTCTCTGTCTCTGTCTCTGTCTCTGTCTCTCTCTCTCTCTCTCTCTCTCTCTCTCTCTCTCTCTCTCTCTGAGTGTGTGTGTGTGTAGAGGTGAGATGTTGCATGAATAGACAGTACATTTTTTTAATCACTTTGGGAAGGCACCTGATAATATTACACACCACAATGAACTGATGAAAGGGTTTGCCTGCAAAGTTTAATACTCTCAATTTTTTAAAAAAATCAAATAGATTTAAAACCAGACCTATTTCTACATATTAGGAATGTTGACAGGGAACTATAATTTTTTAAAAATCCAATACTTAATGCTACATGTAATAACGGGGCTAGAATTTTATATGCTCAAAATTGGAAAACTGGAAAAATACCCTCTGAGGAAATGGTAATAAAGAAAATATTAGGCTGTGCTGAGATGGATAGGTTGACAATGGAAATGAAAGATAAAGGAGAAACAGAACATTGTTTAATTTGGGATGTATGGTACAATTGGTTGGAGAGTAGATGCAAATATTAGAAAAGTAACAATGAAAGACGATCAACGGATGAGAACTTAGAAATAAATATAAGTATAATGATAGAATATTTATTGTAATTAATATGATGGTAGAATGTTATAAAAATGTTAAATAAAACAAATACGATAATGTATATTAGGAGACATAATAGAATATATAATGGAAATGGATATATACCGGTATATCGCTGTTGCAAAGTTTGAAACTGTGATGTAAAATGAAGAAAACTATATAATAAAAACATTAAACATTTTTTTAAAAAAAGTCAACATACTTTTGAAGGCTGTCCTTCAAAAATATTAAATTAAACAAGAAAGATTATGTCAGTTTCGTTTATTCCCGTATTAGATTTCAGAAAGATTAAAACAAACCCTGAAAAGCTTCCATGTAGTGTGCAATAGTTCAGTGAGGTAAAATGGGTGACGGCATTTTATGAGGAAAAATTAATTTTCTGACTTCCCTCACATCCTGAATCAAATAGCCACAGATTCTCTCAGAGCGGTGGTAACATTTCCAAAACCACTAATTAATCAACAGTTGTATGAGTAGAAAATATGAAATGGTTCAGTAACTCTGCACAGCAATTCACTTCAGCCATTTATGTGATTATCGTTTGCTCAGCTCCTATAGTATACACGACAAATGATAATGTTTCTATAAATTATTGTATCTTTTTAGAAAAGAAAAAGGGGATGTCAAATGCTACATTTTTCAATGAATTTATTCTTCTGGGATTTTCGGAATTTCATGAACTGAACCTGGGATTTTATATACTCCTGCTTCTGATGTACCTTCTGTCATTTGTAGGACATTCCTTGATCATCATCGTGGTTTCGATAGAGCCTAAGCTCCATACTCCAATGTATTTCTTCCTCCTCAACTTCTCCCTGGCTGAGATTGCTTCCACAACATCAGAGATCCCAAAGATGTTGATCAATATCTTCTCCGGCAAAAACACCATCTGCTTTGCGTGTTGCATGGCCCAAGGTTTCATGGTCTTCACAATGGGAGCTGTGGAATTCATCACCCTCACAATCATGTCTTTTGACCGCTACGTGGCCATCTGCAAACCTTTGCATTATCAAACCATTATGACTAGTGGACTCTGCCTCAAACTCTCTTTGCTGGCATGGATTGGTGGCTTTGGGCTCATATTTCCTCAGTCGGTCGTGGTGTGGACGTACCCCTACTGTGGGCGCAATATCATTGATCATTTCTTTTGTGACGTTGGTCCAGTTTTGCAGTTGGCTTGTGCTGACACAATAGTGATTGAGTTAATAGGATTCCTTTATGGTGCTGCTATAATGTGGGGCTCCTTTGGGTTCTCTCTGATTTCATATACACGCATTATAAAAGCCATACTTCAGATCCCTTCGGCCACTGGGAGGTCCAAAGCCTTCCTCACCTGTGCTTCCCATCTCATTGTTCTAACCATTTTCTATACAGCAGATATGCTTATGTACTTGAAACCTTCAACGCATGGTGACACCCGACTCAATAAGGGAATCTCTCTTGTACGCACCAGCTTTGTACCCATGTTAAATCCTTTCATCTACACAATCCGGAACAGTGAATTCAAAACAGCTTTGTGGAAAGCAGTGACCAAAAGGAT